>NC_133406.1:195643500-195955750 GCF_049350105.2 Macaca mulatta | reverse complement strand
AGATGGAAATTCTTTGGCCTGAAATGTTTGAAATTGTATCCTCAGGTAGTAAGGAACCATTGAAGAGTTTGAAGCAGGGTAATCTGTCAGATTTGTACTTTTAAAAATCTCACATCAAAGCCTGGCCTGGTGCCTCACACCTGTAATCCCAATACTTTGGGAGGCTGAGGCAGGAGGATTGCTTGAGCCCAGGAGTTTGATACCAGCCTGGGCAACAAAGCAAGACCCCACCACTACAAAAAATAAACAAATATAAAAATTAGGTGGGCATGGTGGCATGCACCTATAGTCCCAGCTACTCAGGAGGCTGAGGTGGGAGGATCACTCGAGCCCAGGAGGTTGAGGCTGCAGTGAGTTATGATCATGCCACTGCATTCCAGCCTGCATTCCAGGCTGGGGCAAGCCTGAAGACCAGTAGGAGGCTGTTGCAGTAATCCATATGAGGAACAACGGTGTGAAACTAAAATAGTGGCAGTGGAGGTGAAGATAGATAGACTGATCTCAGGGAGATTTAGGACATATAGTTGGCAGGAGCTGGCAACAGTTCAGATGAGGGCAAGGGAGAGGAATAAGTCAAAGACAACTTTTGGCTGGCTAGGAGGGTGGTGACCCAAGCACTGAAATAGGACCAACACAGGGCAAGGGGCAGGTGTGAGTTGATGAGCTCAGTTTGGGACCTATTGACTTGAGGAGCCTGTGACACATACCAGTGAAGAGTCTGCCAGTCACTTAAGTACATAAAGAGATCTGGAACTCAGTTGGGAGGCCCAGACTGAGGAGACGAATTTGAGAGTCGTGTGCCTATAGATGTAATTTGAAGTGATGGGGTGAATGAGGTCATCCAGGGATTACAAAGCATGAGAAGAGAACTGAGAATGGGAAAACGACCTGCAAAGGCAGTATCCTGCAAAGGCAACTGAGGATTCAGAGAGTGTGGAGTAGAACCAGGGGAGACTGGGGTTAGGGAAAGAGTTCTGAGAAGAGTCAGAGTCATTCACAATCCATCAGAGACCGAGCACGGTGGGACTGTGAGCTAACCACTAAATTTGACAACAAGAGATTATTGGTGACACCTTGGAGCACAGAGGAGAACAGGATCCATGCCCTTGGCTTAGTGGCGGAAACCCTGGACTTTGGAGTTATATACAGATCCCATTCCTATCCCTATTTAGCTTTGAGGCCTTCAATAAATGAGGCCGGGCGCGGTGGCTCAAGCCTGTAATCCCAGCACTTTGGGAGGCCGAGACGGGCGGATCACGATGTCAGGAGTTCGAGACCATCCTGGCTAACACGGTGAAACCCCGTCTCTACTAAAAAATACAAAAAACTAGCCGGGCGAGGTGGTGGGCGCCTGTAGTCCCGGCTACTCGGGAGGCTGAGGCAGGAGAATGGCGTAAAAACCCGGGAGGCGGAGCTTGCAGTGAGCTGAGATCCGGCCACTGCACTCCACCCTGGGCGACATAGCGAGACTCCGTCTCAAAAAAAAAAAAAAAAATGAGCAAACCCTTCTAAACCTTAGTTTCTTCATCTGAAAATTGTGGATAATGATGACCTCATGAGGATCTTAAGAGGATTAAAACAAAGAATATAGGTCAGGTGTGGTGACTCACACCTGTAATTCCAGCAGTTTGGGAGGCCAAGGTGGGAAGATAGCTTGAGGCCAGGAGTTTGAGATCAGCCTAGGCAACACAGAGAGACCCTATCTCTATAAACAAAAACAACCACAGAGAGAGAGAGAGAGAGTATGGTGTATGGATAGCTCTTAATCAATACTCAAAAAATGTCAGTTTCTTCTCCCTGCCTTCATTCCTTCTCCCTTCACCAGGAAAAACAGCTAACATCCCTTTTTCCTTAGCAGTCAACAAGCTTACATACAAAATTTATCCCAGCAACTGACTCTTGAAATTGACACATTTTGCTCTTTTTTCCATTGTTTTCATCTTATTAATTATTTTTTAAAATGGTAGTTAATGGGTCTTTTTTTTTTACCCTCATCAAGCTTACTATTTTTTTTTTTTTTTTTTTTGTTGAGACGGAGTCTCGCTCTGTCGCCCGGGCTGGAGTGCAGTGGCCGGATCTCAGCTCACTGCAAGCTCCGCCTCCCGGGTTTACGCCATTCTCCTGCCTCAGCCTCCCGTGTAGCTGGGACTACAGGCGCCCGCCACCTCGCCCGGCTAATTTTTTGTATTTTTAGTAGAGACGGGGTTTCACCGTGTTAGCCAGGATGGTCTTGATCTCCTGACCTCGTGATCCGCCCGTCTCGGCCTCCCAAAGTGCTAGGATTACAGGCTTGAGCCACCGCGCCCGGCCCATCAAGCTTACTATTAAAGAAAAGTTGAGAAAAATAATACATGGCTGGAGGCTCTTAACTAAATATACTTAATGTCTTTTATCTCCCCCTACTTCTCAAAAACCTCAGTGACATAACCCCGCTGAAGAAATATAAAAAGGCATTCAGTCACAAAAGTTCACAGAAGGAGGCAACAGGAGATGAAAGAATTCAACAAATATTTGGAAGGTAGAAGGCAGGCGCAGGGAGGTTAACCAACTTGAAGCAGAGGAAATTGCAAGCAAGTGCCAAAAAGAGGAGCTTACCAACAAGAAACCAGCCAATTCAGCCAGTTTGAGCTCTAAGAGGCTTAATGATTGAAAGCACAAATTACCACCGAAGGTCAGAAATGAGGTATGGAGCCCAACCTAGGGGAATTCACTGACCTCTGTGTGCAGAGCACTTCGCCCGCACTCCAGAGCCTCAACCGCCAAGAAAGAAATGACTCTCAACTCTCTTGCTGCATGAAGAGGAAGGAAGTTGGGCTCTGTAGGCCTCCTTGCACAGGGACCTCAGGCAGAGTTTGAAGGGCAGGAATGAGACATCGAGTGGAAAACTGATCAGCAGAGGGAAGGTCTGCACACAGCATTGCGTGAGCCCTTCCCCCACCTGACTCCCAACATGCCATGGCAAGGTGTCTGTCATAGCACCCCTACTCTCTCACCCTCCCTGGGAAAGTAGGAAGGTCTTCTCCAGAGACCCTGATATCTCTATGAGGGGGTTAAAAAAAAACCCTCCACTGGCTGATGTTTATGAATTCCCCAGTGAGAAGACTAGTTGCCTAATAAATATCTAAACACTGAAGGATACAGTGATTTAAAGAGCCCACCAAGGGCTTACTATAGTAAATGAAAAAAGACCTTCACCAAAGCATATCATCATACAACTTCAGAAAGATTTCAAAATCATCAGGAGTGAAAAAAAATAGACAAAGGCACAGGAATCAGAATGACTTCACATTTCTCATCAGCAACAGCAACTGCGGAGGGTGAACCTGAGGGAGGCTTTTATTTATTTATTTATGTATTTATTTTGAGACACAGTCTTGCTCTGTTGCCCAGGCTGGGGTGCAGTGGTGGGATCACAGATCACTATAGCCCCAACATCCTGGTCTCATTCGATCCTCCCACCTCAGCCACCTTAGCCTCCCAAGTAGCTGAAAGTACAAGTGTGTGCCATTGTACCAGGCTAATTTGGGGGTGGAGGGATGGAGGTCTCACTGTGTTGCCCAGGCTGGTCGCAAACTCCTGGGCTCAAGTGATCCTCCTGCCTCAGCCTCCCAACATACTGGAATTATAGACATGAGCCACCACATCTGGCTAGATAGCTTTTCTTTTCTTTTTTCTTTTTTTTTTTTTTGAGACAGAGTCTCACTCTGTCACCAGGCTAGAGTGCCAGAGAGTGCAGTGGCACAATCTGGCTCACTGCAACTTCCACTTCCCGGGTTCAAGGGATTCTCCTGCCTCAGCCTCCCAAGTAGCTGGGACTACAGTTGCGTGACACCACGCCTGGCTAATTTTTGTATTTTTAGTAGAGATGGGGTTTCACCATGTTGGCCAGGATGGTCTCAATCTCTTGACCTTATGATCTGCCCGCCTTAGCCTCCCAAAGTGCTGGGATTACAGGCGTGAGCCACCGCACCCAGACCAGATAGCTTATTTCTAATACGGAGTTATATACCCAGCCAATCCAACATGTGGTCAAAAACGATATTTTTAGACCTTCCAGGACAAAACAAGGGAGTACACAAAGAAGGAAGAAGATGTGAGAGCCAGGAAATGGGCATCCATCGAAAAACTCGGCAAAAGGAAATCCCGACATTTACATACCAGCCTTAGTGAGCAACCAGTCTAAACTATAGTAGAAAGAGATCTGTGGGACAGAGGTTTCCAGGAAAAGATAGAATTAATCAGTTACGAATTGAACATTTGGAAGAATAATCACTACATATTTGGAACATTTGGAAGAAAATAGCCCTTGGTACTTCAAACCAAACAATAGAAAAAACAAAATGACAATTATTAACTCCAGATAAAACCAAACTGTAAGAAAAAAATGTAATAGTAGTTTGCTACTTGAGTGAAGAGTTTATTTACTTGATCAATCATGTTAATATGCCGGGCGCAGCAGCTCACACCTGTAATCCCAGCACTTTGGGAGACCGAGGCAGGCAGATCACTTGAGCTCAGGATTTTGAGACCAGCCTGGCCAGCACAGCAAAATCCCATCTCCACTAAAAATACAAAAATTAGCCAGGCGTAGTGACACATGCCTGTAATCCCAGCTACTCAGGAGTCTGAGGCAGGAGCATCGCAGGAACCTGGGAGGCAGAGCCTGCAGTGAGCCGAGATCATGCCACTGCACTCCAGCCTAGGTGACAGAGTGAGACTGCATCTCATAAAATAGTAATAATAATAATGTAAACACTATTGATTTAACTGTAAAGTATGGCAAATTATGTTAGAGGATAGAAAGAGAAAAAATGGGAGTTAGAGTGGAGCTAATCAAACTGATTCCTCTGCTGGGCAAGGTGGCATGCACCTGTAGCCCCAGCTACTCAGGAGGCTGAGGCAGGAGGACTGCTTGAGGCCAGAAGTTTGAGGCTGCATGCAGTATGCTATGATCATACCTGTGAATAGCCATCGCACTCCAGGCCGGGCAACATAGTGAGATCCCATCTCAGAAAAAAAAAAATGAAGACCTAATTCCTCAACTGCCAGAACGATAAATACATAAATATTACCTAAGGTTGATACATCGAATGATAGCAGTGTATTAGTTTGCTAGAGCTGCCATAACAAAGTGTTATAGACTAGATAACTAGGCCTCTTTCCTTGGCTTGCAGATGGCCATCTTTTCCCTGTGTCTTCACCTGGTTTTCTCTCTGTGTGTCTGTATCCTAATCACCGCTTATAAGGACACCAGTCATATTGGATAAGGGCCCACCCTAATGACATAGTTTAAGCCTAATTTCGTCTTTAAATACCATAGCTGCAGTTACAACCACATCCTGAGGTACTGGTGGTTAGGACTTCAACATAGGAATTTGGGGAAAACACAGTTCAGCCCATAACAAGTAGTATAAGCTCGTTATTTGGAAATACAAGGGTAAACAGCAGAAGAAATAGCCAAAAGAGTTTAAAGTGGCCTCTGTGAGGAGAGACTGGAGGGCAGCAAAGGGTGAGGCAGGTGCTATTACTATTTGATTTTTTCAAAATAGCCAGTGGCGGAGCTGAGCCTTGAACCCAGTCTGACTCCACATCTCATGTTCTTCCACTCTCCCCCAAGCGTAGGAGCTCCTCCAGGGCCCTGCAGTGCCATATTCATCTTTGCGTCTCCCATGGTACCTTACACAGAGCCGTATGATGGGCCTTCAGCACATACATAAGATTTACAGCTGCATCACAGTGACTTTTAAAGCTGCCATTTGTTGATACTTCTTTTCCTGTCTTCAAAGAAGATAGGGGAGACTGAGGTCCAAGGAAACATGGAGGAGCCGTAATGTGGAGTGCCCTGCTTAGAGTTCCCTGCCTTTGGTGTCCTGGAATCGCTGGGTGCATCTCTAATAGCACATTGAATTTTGATACTAGAAAGGGTCCATTTAAGGCAGGGTCGGGGCACAGGATGCTTTCCTGCCTGATAAAGCTAGTGGTGGTGTCTCAACCCCACCTCCCTGGGGTCTAGAACAGATATTCACCCCATTTTCTTGGTGTCAGTTTGGCCGTTGAAGGCAGCCAGAGCTCCCTAAGTTATTCACAGACTTAGGACTGCAATGGCATTCACGGTGATTGATGCATGATCCCATGAGGGGCTTTGTTCATTTTTGTGTTTAGGTTGGTCTGCAGTCATTCACCTGGTTCTTAAGTCCAGCTAGATTTCGTGGTTGTCTCCATCCCAGAGGCTGCGTGGACGCCCTTCTGGAAGCACACATCCCATGTCCTCTGGGGAGCAGTAGAGGTTGGTGTGTATGTATGTCTGTCTCCGCATGCCTCAGATTATTGCTTCCTAATAAAATTCTGATAGCTGGGCCCCATCAATATCTCAAATACATGTGAGCAAACGTTAATTTAGAATCAATTTTAGGATGTTTCAGACTGTAAAGTCCTTTTAACTAGATCTCTGGCGAAGATGTAGAAGCACTTTATGGGACTGTAAATTTCATGTTGAACAGTCTTCGTGAAATACACATCTCTCCTACACACAAGCTGTTCTCTCCATATCAATCATGGCCCCTGCAAGTAATGTTTCACAAATATTCTGTAAATCACAGAAAACCCCATGATAATGTGAAATATGACTTTCACTTGTCTGTTAGACAAAAGAATCGCACATGCCTCTCTCCCATCAGCACTAACATTTGTTATGGATAATAACACTTTCAATCACAACTATTTTTGGAAAGTGGGGTTATCTTAAACCTTCCCTCCCCCACTGAAAACACTCTCCCAAGGACACAGACTCCTACAAACCACAGCCCATTAATCCAACTATGGAATGGGAACTTTTTCTTCCCACTAACTTTTTTTTAAGTTGTTTTTAAGAGTTAGTGTAAAAGCCCGAGGTACAAGGTTAAGGAGCACTTTAACTTAGGTGATTGGCGTAAGAGGGAGGCCATGTCCCTCAAGACCTCAAGCCTCTGACCCTGTATGAAGTAAGCCACAAGAGAGGCCCAGATTTTGTTTTTTGGGGGGTTTTTTGTTTTGTTTTTTGTTTTTTGGGTTTTTTTAAACACAGTCTCACTCTGTCGCCCAGGCTGGAGTGCAGTGGTGCGATCTCGGCTCACTGCAACCTGCCCCCCGGGTTCAAGAGATTTCGCCTGCTTCAGCCTCCCAAGTAGCTGGAATTACAGGTGCCCGCCACCACGCCCGGCTAATTTTTTGTATTTTTAGTAGAGACGAGCTTTCGCCATGTTGGCCAGGCTGATCTCAAACTCCTGACCTCAGGTGATCCGCCCTCCTGGGCCTTCCAAAGTGCTGGAATTACAGGCATGAATCACCACGCCCAGCCTTAGCAAGCACTTTTATCTCAGCTGGATGCTGTGGTCTTTTAGTTGCTGGCATCAGTAGAGAAGCCAAAGAGCTAAAATTTTAGTTCTTAAAGAGCAGACATTTAGCACATTGATATTCTTAATCGCATTAAGAATCTCCAGCTAGAGCCTCCCTGTTCAAGCAGCAGATGACCAGTCCTAGAGTATATTTTGCATATAACTACACCCATGTGCATGATAGAGCCACACCCTGCCTTCAGTTGATTGCTAGAAAAATAATGGAGTTGCATGATTCTAAACATTCTGGTAACCTCTCTGTTTTCCCTCCCTCTGTAGCCAACTTCAGGACTGATTGATCATGACTTCTATAAAGGAACAGGCAGCAATTAGCAGGCTCTTAAGTTTTTTACAGGAGTGGGACAATGCTGGGAAAGTCGCAAGGAGTCACATCCTTGACAAATTTATTGAAACCAACCGAGGCAAGACTGCCCCTGAACTGGAGCAGGAGTTTTCCCAGGGAGCCAGTTTGTTCCTGGTACGCTTGACCACCTCGCTTAGAATCACGTATCCTTTGCCGAACAGAAAAAAAAAAAAAAATTAGGCACCGGGCACAGTGGCTCAAGCCTGTAATCCCAGCACTTTGGGAGACTGAGGTGGGCAGATCACAAGGTCGGGAGTTCGAGACCAGCCTAACCAACATGGTGAATCCCTGTCTCTGCTAAAAATACAAAAATTAGCTGGGCATGGTGGCAGGTGCCTGTAATCCCAGCTACTCAAGAGGCTGAGGCAGGAGAATCACTTGAACCCGGGAGGCAGAGGTCGCAGTGAGCTGAGATCACGCCACTGCCCTCCAGACTGGGTGACAGAGTGAGACTCTGTCTCAAAAAAAAAAAAAAAAAAAAATTAGGCAACCTTCAAAAATGAAAAGGAGAGGAGATTGTCAAAGGAGTTTTCTCTTGATTCTAGTATTTTAGAACAGGACATCTGGTGTTAAAAAAAGGTGATTAAAAAAATCCTTAGAGTCAAGAACTCTCTCAGCTTCCTGTCTTCCCAACCTATGATTGTATCTTCTTTCTCACCCCTAACCTCTTTTGCTACCATCAGAGTTGCAGTAGGTATACCTTCTGTCTAGGGCTAATCCTCTATTTGTACTGCACTTGAACCCCTTCCTATCTCCTTATTCTTTCTCTCCTATAGCTTTCACCTTTGCCTCATAACCAGCATTTTTTTAGCATTTATATATGCTGAAATATCTTCTACTTTAAAAAGTAAAATTGAATCCCTGTTTCAAATCTATATTCCACTTCTGCCCTTCATGGTGAAGCTTCTTTTTTTGTTTGTTTGTTTGTTTGTTTGTTTGTTTGTTTGAAACAGAGTCTCTCTCTGTGGCCCAGGCTAGAGTGCAATGGCTCAATCTCAGCTCACCACAACCTCTGCCTCCCCGGTTCAAGCGATTCTTCTGCCTCAGCCTCCCGAGTAGCTGAGACTACAGCCATGTACCACCACACCTGGCTAATTTTTGTATTTTTAGTAGAGACAGGGTTTCACCATGTTTGCCAGGCTGGTCTCAAACTCCTGACCTCAAAGTGCTGGGAGTACAGGCATGAGCCACCGTACCCAATGAAGCTTCTTGAAAAGATTGCTGAGGGGCTGGGCGCAGTGACTCACGCCTGTAACCCCAACACTTTGCAAGGCGGAGGTGGGCGATCACCTGATGTCAGGAGTTTGAGACCAGCGTGGCCAACATGGGAAACCCTGTCTCTACTACAAATACAAAACTTAGCAGGGCATGGTGGCACACGCCTGTAATCCCAGCTACCCAGGAGGCTGAGGCAGGAGAATCATTTGAACCTGGAAGGCGGAGTTTGCAGTGAGCCAAGATCACGCCACTGCACTCCAGCGTGGGCCACAGAGACAGACCCCATCTCAAAACATTTTTTAAAAATTACAAAAATAAAGGTTGTTGAGTCTCTCTGTCTCCACTTCCTCTCCTCCCTTTTCTCCACTCACTGCCATCTGACTTCTGTGCCTCCCACTCTACTGATGCAGGTCTTGCTAAGATTACCCACGTTTTTCCAGTTGCAAAACCCAGGGACTGCATCCTCAGTCCTTTTATGTGACCTCTCAGTGGCATTTGTCAGTCAACCTTTCCCACTTCTCAAAACACTCCTGGTTTCTGTGATACCGATTATCTTGGTTTCTATGCATTTCCTGCCCTTCTTCAGCTACCCCTTAAATGCTGTTCCTTGGGATTCCATTGTCATCCCTCTTCTGTACTCACTCTCAGATTCTCCCTGAGGGACTAGCTCACTGTCAAGATTCAACACCACTCTTGTATGAGGGCTTTCAAATAAGTATCCCTGCCCAAATTTCTCTCTTGAATCAGAGTTCCATACCTATATATCCAACTATTCCATACCCATACATCCATCTTCACTCATATGCCACAAGATGAGTGTCACATATCTGGCTTAGTAAACTAGGGGAATAGAGTGCCATTATGTGGAAGAGAACATAAGAAGATGAGTAAGTTTGAGGGTAGATAAGCTTGCTTTGGGACATGTTGAGTTTGAGATGTCTGTGCTCAGGATCCCTGGAGGCAGGTCAAGGCTAGAGACAGATCTGGTCACCATCAAGGTGATACTTCAAGTTATAGGTAGATTTGAGGATATTCCTGCTCTGTGTGCCCATGGCACTCTACGGATTTATCTCAGACCCTTTTATTGTATATTTCTCTCCTTGCCTGAACCCTCTCACCTTCTCTAAACCCCCTCCTTGACCCATGCACAGTGGCTTACACCTATAATCCCAGCTACTTGGGAGGCTGAGGAGGGAGGATCACTTGGGCCTTGGAGTTTGAAGCTGCAGTAAGCTATGATCACACCACTGTGCTCCATCCTGGGCAACAGAGCAAGACCTCGTCTCTATAAAAATAAATAAATAGGCCAGGCGCGGTGGCTCATGCCTGTAATCCCAGCACTTTGGGAGGCTGAGGTGGGCGGATCACGAGGTCAGGAGATTGAGACCATCCTGGCTAACATGGTGAAACCCCGTCTCTACTAAAAAACACAAAAAATTAGCCAGGTGTGGTGGCGGGCGCCTGTAGTCCCAGCTACTCGGGAGGCTGAGGCAGGAGAATGGCGTGAAACCAGTAGGTGGAGCTTGCAGTGAGCCGAGATCGCACCACTGCACTCCAGCCTGGGCAACAGAGCAAGACTCCGTCTCAAAAATAATAATAAATAAATAAATAAATAAACCCCCTCCTTATTTGACCAACTCCTGCTCTATTATTCAGGTCTCAATTTAAACATCACTTTCTCAGGAAGCCCATTTCTGAGTCCTAGGCTAGCTTAGGTTCCCTTCTTATATATGTTCATAGACTTCCTCTGTCTTAATAATCATAACATTTTATTGTTATTACCTGCTTAATACCACTCTTTTCCCCCACTGGATTTTAAGATCTCTGTGGGCAAGCATCGCATCTGTTCTACTTATGCCTATATTTCTAACATGTAGCACGACACCTGGCACCTGTTTGCTGAGTAGAGGAACAAATGACCCAGCGTCTGCAGCTGGGCAGAATTAAAGGTGTAAGTAAACACCGCTCTCTTTCTTACATTTAAGTTAGCGATAAAATTATTTTTCAGACTCAGACCTATAACACAGGGCAAAGGGAATAACCATGGAAAACATCTGTAGGTTTACCCAAATGTTCTTACCCTATTTTTATTTTTATTTTTTTGAGATAGGGTCTTGCTCTGTTACCCAGGCTGGAGTACAGCAGCGCAATCTCAGCTCACTGCAGCCCCAAATTCCTGGAGACTCAAAGGATCCTCTCACCTCAGCCTCCCAAGCAGCTAGGACTACAGGCATGCACCACCACACCCAGCTAATTTTTCTGGTTTTTTTTTTTGTTTTTTTTTTTGAGACAGAGTCGCCCAGGCTAGAGTGCAGTGGCCAGATCTCGGCTTACTGCAAGCTCCGCCTCCCGGGTTTAGGCCATTCTCCTGCCTCAGCCTCCCGAGTAGCTGGGACTACAGACGCCTGCCACCTCGCCTGGCTAGTTTTTTTGTATTTTTTTTAGTAGAGATGGGGTTTCACCGTGTTAGCCAGGATGGTCTTGATCTCCTGACCTCGTTATCCGCCCGTCTCGGCCTCCCAAAGTGCTGGGATTACAGGCTTGAGCCACTGCGCCCGGCCAATTTTTCTGTTTTTAAAATTTTTGTAGACATGGGGTCTTGCTATGTTGCCCAAGCTGTTCTCAAACTCCTGGCCTCGTGATCTTCCCACTTCAGCCTCCCAAAGTGCTGGGACTATAGGTGTGAGCCATCATACCTAGTCTGTTCTCAGATATTATTGTGCATAAAAGAGGTTTAAAATGCAGATTACCAGTTACCTATCCACCCGCACCCCCAAGGTTCTGCTTTAGTAGATTGAGGGTGGAACCCCGGACCCTTATTTCTAACAAGTACTCTGTGTGGCTCGAGTGCCAGTGGTCCACGGGTTATGCTTTGAGAAACATTGCTGCCTATAACCTGGCTCCTGTCCCCACAACCCATGACACTACCCTAACCAAGGCCCTAGCTTTGTTGCCAAGACTTTTTTTCCTTCCTTGTCTTACTGGACAATATTTTCCATTTGGCCACAGGATGAAATGACTAGGGGTTGTACAGGGTGGGATGAGGAAGGCAGGGTCACACAGGGTGAGACAAGTAAGGCAGGGTCGTACAGGTGCAGGGTCAGATCCTGTCTGTTTAACACTGTGATGTCTTATTCATCTCATCATAGATTTGTTGTTGTTGTTTGAGACAGAGTCTCACTCTCACTCTGTCACCCAGGCTGGAGCACAGTGGTGCCATCACAGCTCACTGCAGCCTCAACCTCCCGGGCTCAAGCCATCCTCCCACCTCAACCTCCCAAGTGGCTGGGACTACAGGCATGCACCACCACACCCCCAACTAATTTTATTATTTTTTGTAGAGACAGGATCTTGCTGTTGCTGTTTCCCAGGCTGGTCTCAAACTCCTGTGCTCAAGCAACCCTCCCACCTTGACCTCTCAAAGTGCTGGGATTATAAGTGTGAGCTACCATGTCTGGCCCATCATGGACTTCTTAATATTAATTTGATTATTTTAAATAGCACATTGAAATATTATTTGATAACTGAATTTTTTGGTGCCCCTTTAAATTTCAGACCCCAGGCAAGTGTCTCCCTCACCTCACCCTAGTCCTGGCCTTGCTTGACCACTGCCTCCTCTTCAGCTGTCCTCTCTTCTACCTTCTGCTATTTCTCAGTTGCTATTGCAGGATCTCTCCCACCCCAATCCCCCACTGAAATGTCAGTGTGTCTGAGCATTCTGTGTTTTTCTTACTTGGTCATTGCACTTATTACATTAGGCATTACATCATTCTTCTTCATTTCTCAAGTGCCAATCATAGTGCCTAACATTTAGTGGGTACTCAGTCAGTGCTTACTAAATGAATGAACCATGCTTTTACTAAACAGTTGTAGAATCAGTGTTCTACACCTAGAATTATTCATAATTCCCTAACCTTTTGCAACCTTGTCATACAACAGAAAAAATAGACTGCCTGAGGTGATAACAGTGTTTTGAATTAATAAACCGACTTCTCCTACTGAGCCCTCCAGTTACGGTGGATTTTGGAGGAAAACAAGTCAATATAATAGCATCATAGCATCATTATTTTTTGCAAAATTGACTACCACAAAGTCCCATATAAGCCTAAACCCTTTTTCCAACCTTGAACTTTCAGAATAGATCAGTAAAACTAAGGATTTGCATATTAAATGATAAAATTAGTTACCATTTATTGAGTCTTTTTTTGGTTTTTTTTTTTGAGACAAAACCTCACTCTGTTGCCCAGGCTGGAGTGCAATGGCACAATCTCGGCTCACTGCAACCTCCACCTCCCGGGTTCAAGCGATTCTCCTTCCTCAGCCTCCCGAGTAGCTGGGATTACAGGCATGCGCCACCATGCCCAGCTGATTTTTATATTTTTAGTAGAGATGGGGTTTCACCATGTGGTCCAGGCTGGTCTTGAACTCCTGACCTCAAGTGATTCACCCTCCTCAGTGCTGGGATCCCAAAGTGCTGGGATTACAGGCATGAGCCACTGGGCCCAGCCTATTGAGTCTTCTTATGTTCTAGGCACTGAGATTATATACTGTGCAAATATTATCTCATTTGGGCCTAACACCCAGCCTAATAGGTGATTGGTATTATTCTATTTTATAGGTAAGAAAGATGAGCCTTGAAAAGGTTGAGTAATTTACTAGCAAATGGTAGAGATAAGGTTATAACTGGGTGTCTGTCCGAAAGCCTGTACGCCATCGCGTCTCCTACTCAGTGAACCATGCAGACCACAGCTCCACCTGCGACACCACACTGGGAGTTCATCTGCAAAGCCCCCTCCATCCATTTGTCTACAAGCCAGAAAGCCTAACAGTAAGAGTTAGAATCGGAGTCAGACTGTCTAGGTTCAAATCCCGGTTCCAGCAGTTCACTGTGGGACCTTGTACAAGTTACTGACCTGAGATTGTTACCTCATGTTAGTAAGTAAATGGAAATGCTAACAGCACCCACTGGAGGGCCATGGTGAGGATTATATGAGACAATGCAAGCAAAGCAGTTAGCACAGTGCCCCGCACACAACAGGAGCTGGTACTTGTTAGCTACTGCTGACCTTGTGGCCTCAACATTGCTCCTTCATCCCCTGTTCTCTAGATCCAGGACTCAAACAATGTGTTCTGGAACCAATTCCTGGAAATAGTAGACCAGAAATATGTACAGTGAGTGACTATGAAAACAAGACTAGCTGGGTGTGGTGGCTCACGCCAGTAATCTCAGTACTTATGGGAGGCAGAGACAGGAGGATTGCGTGAGCCCAGGAGTTCAAAACCAGCCTGGGCAACATAGCAAAACTCCATTCTCCACAAAAAGGAAGAAAAAAACAAACAAAAAATAAAGCTGGCATGCTGGCTCACGCCTGTAATCCCAACACTTTGGAAGGCTGAAGCAGGAGGACTGCTTGAATCCAGGAGTTCGAAACCAGTCTGGGCAACATAGTGAGACCCGTGTCTCTACAAAAAAATACAGAAAAAAAATAACTGGGCATGGTGGCACGTACCTGTAGTCCCAGCTACTCAGGAGATTGAGACAGGAGGACTGCTTGGGCCCAGGAGTTCAAGGCTACAGTGAGCCGTGATTGTACCACTGTGCTCCAGCCTGGGCAACAGAGACCCTCTCTCAAAAAAAAAAAAAAAAAAAAGAAAGAAAAGAAAAGAAAAGACTAGCCCAGGACAGAGGAAACAGAAGGTGACAAAAACAAAAGTTTGTCAGCCTAGCCTGAAGAAAAAGGGGAAAATGCACTGAGGCAGGAACGGGGCAGAGGTTGAGGGAGCAGGGTGGGGACAATGTAGGAATAAAAAGACCACCACGTGGGCTGATGCCTGGCCCCAGCTATGGCGGCAACAGGCAGGGGAGCCTGGCTCCAGAGCAAACACTATTTTTGCAGTAAAGAGCCTTTCCTAATGAGCCAATCTGTCTCTACTTCTATTGGCATCCTGGGAACCAGGGTGCAGCAGAGATAATTTGCTTCACACACCCCCCGCCCAAACAAAGCACCATTACCTCCAACCCATTACATTAGCCTTTATCAGCCTTGGAAGCTCTCAGTCATCCTCCATGAGCTGCAATAATTTCAGCTAATTTCTTAAGTGTTCTAAGAGCCTCTGATGTGTTATGAGCCTAGTAATTGTTGACTGGTTCCTTTTCTGTTGTGGCTTGATTTCATACCTTGTATCCGAGCTGATGCGTGCTTTGGGTACTTGATTATAATGAGGCTTTTTGCAAAGACTCACATTAAAAAATAACATTAAATACTGAGGTTGGTTTAAATCAGAGTTTAATTTTTCCACCATCTCCTATTATTCTTATTAGGAAGCCAATTCTTCATAAGGATAGCGACCTCCAGTGTAAAACTTTGAACAAGTACAAAAATTGAGAATTAATGATGAAGCTGGTTCTTTTTAGGGAAATCTAAGAATGAGGCACAAAGTCATGAACTATGCTGAGACCAAGGCTGCAACGGGCATGGCTTAGAGAGGTTTGGGATATTGACTCCCAGCCTTCTCCAGGGGTCCTTAATTCATCAGAGCCTCCTTATTCCCTAGAGAGCCTGTAAGAGCCAAGGTGGCTGAACGGCCGCAGAGGAGCTTCCTGGAGAACAGTGAACAGCCAGCACCCCCTTCCCCTGCATCCTGTGTGTATTGCCACTTCCCCTTCAGCCGGTAGCCCCTCTCAGGGTAAAGGGGCACAGTTCAGCTACTTGGCCACCCTGAACCCTGGGTGGTACCAGAAATTAGGCACAGACTCTGGCTTCTGTGTGAAAAACCACCCTGAAAGTCACTCTTTAACGTGTCATACAGCTATGTCACTGACTCATGTTTAGAAAAGCTTCTCAGGTCCATTGGCATCTTCTTATCAGCTGTAAGCAGGTGAGTTCTGTTCTAGCGTGATTCTGGGGGTCTCAGTGGCATTTCAGGCTCATGATGTCCTTGGCATTCACACCACCCAGGGCCACGGATTCCTGTTAGCAGTGGGTTCCTCATAGCTCTCGGGATGGGCCCAGAGGTAATGTCCACCGGGCTCCTGCTCTAGTTGCTCCCCCATCCCGTGCTCTCCAGTGGCGCTTCACTAGACAGCACTCTCTTGGTTGTCAACTGCAGAAAACCACCTCATATTGGACTTAGAAAAAGAAAAATTATTGGCTCACTTAACTGGAAAAGCCCAGAGGGTAGAAATATATATTTCAGCCCTGACTAGATCCAGGCCTCAAACAATGTCATCAGTACTTGGCCTCACTCTCTGTCTTTTTCCCCATTTCTGTGTCTTCTCCTCTGTGTTCATAGACCTGTGTGTGCCGTGGTCCTCAGGAGCTCCAGACACACCAAAAACAGAGCAGATCCTTTCCACAGCTTCCCAAGAGAGTCCTAGGCTTTGAGCCTCATTGGATCAATTTAGGTCCCATGCCCAGCCGCAAACCAACTTCTACAGTCAGAAGGGTGACATACCCTGTCACCTCCTCACCCCACCAAAACTGCATGGCCCATGAGAGGCAGAGGGGTGATTCCCCAAGTGACAGTTGAGGTGGTATTACAAGAAGAAGGAGAAGAGATGCTGGAATGGCAAAACCAAAAACTGTCCCTAGTATAGAATTCCAGCATTTCCTGCTGGAAGGAAGAATTTCCACACTCTTGTGTCACTTGACCTATGGACATTTCCTGGATAGGAGGGCAAAGTATGTGAAAGGGGACCTTGGGATCTCTTTGAAAGCTCAGTGCAAAGGAACTTGACAAGAATCTTATTTCTACTTTTCTATCCCTCTGGACAGTAATCGGTACCTTATAGAATTTCTTGAGGTTGGAGGTGTCCTGACACTCTTGGAAATACTTGGGCTGGAGAAGATCAAGGAGGAGGCCAAGAAGGAATCTGTCAAACTACTTCAGGTTATTGCAAACTCTGGCAGGACGTACAAGGAGCTCATTTGTGAAAGCTATGGTGGGTACTGTGTATGACAAGATGTGTCTCCCTAGGGACCTCAATGAAATGGTGGCAGAACCCACCACTGCTATAGGAAAAACACATCATAGAACTGGTTGAACAGGAAGCTTTTTGTGCTCTTGTTCATGTCACCACTAGAAAACCCAGATTTATGATTCTCCTGATTCATCATTTGGTCACATTTTTCAGTAGTGGTTTTAGAAATACTTCTCCTTTTTAAATATATCCTGTTTCAGGCATCCATTCAAAGATTTATTGAGCTGTGGCCCAATATCTTTTGTGAAATTGAGTTATGAGGCCGGGCCCGGTGGCTCACACCTGTAATCCTAGCACTTTGGGACACCGAGGGGGGAAGATCATCTGAGGTCGGGAGTTTGAGACCAGCCTGACCAACATGAAGAAACCCCGTCTCTACTAAAAATACAAAAAAATTAGCCAGGTGCGGTGGCGGGGGCCTGTAATCCCAGCTACTTGGGAGGCTGAGGCAGGAGAATTGCTTGAACCCAGGAGGCGGAGGTTGCAGTGAGTTAAGATCTCACCATTGCACTCCAGCCTGGGCAACAAAAGTGAAACTCCATCTCAAAAAAAAAAAAGAAAAAAGAAATTGAATTATGAATAACTCAAGAAATAAAATTGAAGGCCAGGTGCAGTGCTTCACACCTATAATCCCAGCACTTTGGGAGGCCAAGGCGGGTGGATCACCTGAGGTCAGGAATTTGAGACCAGCCTGGCCAACGTGGCAAAAACCCCTCTCTACTAAAAATACAAAAATTAGGCCAGGCGCAGTGGCTCACGCCTGTAATCTCAGCACTTTGGGAGGCAGAGGCAGTCGTATCACAAGGTCAGGAAATCGAGACCATCCTGGCTAACACGGTGAAACCCCGTCTCTACTAAAAATACAAAAAAATTAGCTGGGCATGGTGGCGGGCGCTTATAATGGCAGTTACTCAGGAGGCTGAGGCAGGAGAATCATTTGAACCCCGGAGCTGGACGTTGCAGTGAGCTGAGATCGCGCCATTGCACTCCAGCCTGGGCTACAGAGCAAGACTCTGTCTCAAAAAAAAAAAAAAGGAAAAAAAGGAAAAAAAAATTTGAAATAAAATTATTGAATACCTACTGTGTGGTAGATATATGCCAAGTGCTAGGGATACAAAAATGAATACAATATAGTCCCTGTCCTCAGAGAGTTTAGAGTCTGGTGAGAAAAGTAAATAATCTAGTTGGTTTTTTTTCTTTTTTGAGACAGAGTCTCACTCTATCGCCCAGACTGGAGTGCAGTGGCGCAATATCAGCTCACTGCAACCTCTGCCTCCTAGGTTCAAGCAGTTCTCATGCCGTAGCCTCCCATGTAGCTGGAATTGCAGGCAAGCACCACCATGCCTGGCTAATCTTTGTTATTTTTAGTAGAGACAGGGTTTTGCCATGTTAGCCATGACTGGTCTCGAACTCATGAGCTCAAGCGATCCACCCAACTTTGCCTCCCAAAGTGCTGGAATTATAGGCATGAGCCACCACACCCGGCTCAATAATTGTAATATAATCTATGAAGTGCTCCAAGTGAGGCATGTAAAAGAGATACCACCCCCTATATCTTCCTTTTTCTTTTTCTTTTTTTTTTTTTTTGGAGTTGGAGTCTCACTCTGTAGCTCAGGCTGGAGTGCAGTGGCGCAGTCTTGGCTCACTGCAAGCTCCACTTCCTGGGTTCAAGTGATTCTCCTGCCTCAGCCTCCCCATTAGCTGAGACTATAGGTGCATGCCACCAGACCCAGCTAATTTTTGTATTTTTAATACAGACGGGGTTTCACCATGTTGGCCAGGCTGGTCTCGAACTCCTGAACTCAAACCATCTACCTGCCTCGGCCTCCCATAGTGCTGGGATTACAGGCGTGAGCCACCGCACCTGACTCACATCTCCCTTTTCCAAAGCACTTCCCACCCTGCATTCTCATCAAGGTTCTCCTGGCTGTCTACCCCATGGCCTCTCAAAGCCTCAGTGTCTTCATCCGTAAAGTGGGAGTAACACCTTCCTCTTGGTATGGTTTCTGGGATTAAGTGAGTTAGTATTCATAAAACCATTTTGCAAACTGCTGAGTGCTATACAAGTGTTATCATGGCCAGGCGCCGTGGCTCACACCTGTAATTTGGGAGGCCAAGGCGGGCAGAACACGAGGTCAGGAGATCGAGACCATCCTGGCTAACACAGTGATATCCTGTCTCTATTAAAAATACAAAAATTGGCCGGGCACGGTGGCTCAAGCCTGTAATCCCAGCACTTTGGGAGGCCGAGACGGGCGGATCACTGGGTCAGGAGATCAAGACCATCCTGGCTAACACGGTGAAACCCTGTCTCTACTAAAAAAAAAAAAATACAAAAAACTAGCCGGGCGAGGTGGCGGGTGCCTGTAGTCCCAGCTACTTGGGAGGCTGAGGCAGGAGGATAGCGTGAACCCGGGAGGGGGAGCTTGCAGTGAGCCCAGATCGCGCCACTGCACTCCAGCCTAGGCAACGGAGACTCCAGCTCAAAAAAAAAAAAAAAAAGTGTTATCATATAGCAATAAAAAATGCACGTTTTATTTGTAAATTGTGCAGAGCCATTTTAAACTTTAAAACACAGACTTTGACATGCCTATGCTGAAAGCCACATAGCTCTAAGGTAAACAAGACAGTGATGCAACATCAGAACCAAGCCTCAGTTTTGCTTTGGGTGAACAGGCTTAGTTGAAGAGCTATTAATCCTATTCATATTATGTAATCTTGGGTGGGGATTATTTTCATAAAGCCCTTCCAATTTAGAATTTCCTCTCTTCTTTGCTCAGGTGTACGATCCATAGCAGAATTTTTGGCAAAGTCTAAGTCAGAAGAGACCCAGGAGGAAGTGCAGGTTCTGTTGGATTCTTTGGTCCACGGCAATCCCAAGTACCAAAATCAAGTGTATAAAGGTCTAATAGCTTTGCTGCCCTGCGAGTCCCCCAAAGCCCAGCAGCTGTCCCTGCAGACTATCAGGACTGCCCAGGTGAGCCAAGGCTGCATGCTCCTGTGGTTCTGATTCAGATACAATAATCTTACAATTACTTTCCGCAGTTGCACTCCACACAGGCATGAGAAACGGAGCTCAGCCTCCCACTGCATGTCTGTTGTTCAATCAGTGTTACTTCCAGAAGGCCAAGGTAGGGCAGAGAGTTCATGACTCCCAGCAGAGTGATTTGTCCTGTTTACTTAAGGATCAGAAAGATGTTGGCAGACTTAAAAGTGGTTGAGACAAGCAACAAGGATGATGAAAGGGCTGTAGAAAAGATTAAAGGAGTCGATTTGATAGGGAAAGAATAATGGTGCATTTGTAGACAGCATGTAAGTGAAGAGGCCAGATCTCCAGTGCTGGGGAAGGCTTTTTTTTTTCCTTGTTGGCTTTTGCCCTTCTCTCAGACAGTACCCTTGGATGCAAGTGAAACCGAATTTGGGGCATGGTGAGCGTATGAAGACATTGTGCCTAGTAAAGAGGGGATAGAGGCTTAAAAAGTGGCTTTAAGATGAACCATCAGGCTGGGTGCAGTGGCTCAGGCCTGTAATCCCAGCACTTTGGGAGACTGCAGTGGGCGGATCACTTGAGGTCAGGAGTTTGAGACCAACCTGGCCAACATGGTGAAACCCCGTCTCTACTAAAAGTACAAAAATTAGCTGGGCGTGGTGGCACACGCCTGTAATCCCAGCTACTTGGGAGGCTGAGTTCAGAGGATCGTTTAGCCTGAGAGGCAGAGGTTACAGTGAGCCAAGATCATGCCACTGTATTCCCTGGGCAAAAAAGTGAGATCTGTCCCCCCCCCCCAAAAAAAAGACAAATTCAAAAATAATAATAACTGGCTGCCGTGGCATGTGCTTATAGTCCCAGCTGCTCAGGAGGCTGTGGTGGGAGGATCGCTTGAGCCCAGGAGTTTGAGGCTGCAATGAGCTATGATGGCACCACTGCACTGCAGCCTGAGTGATAGAGTGAGATCCTGTCTCTAAAACAATTTTAAAAACAGATCAGATTATCATTATTATCTTATTTCCACAGTTCCCATTTCTTAAGTGCCTCATACATGCCAGCCACTGTGTTAGGGGCGTAGCTACACTCTCTCTCTTAGTCTTCAGTATACCTGATGGAGGCAGATACTATTCACCCTTTTTTCAAAGATGGTGGAACTGAGCTCAGGAAAGTGTGTTAAGTGACTTATCCAAGGCCACATGATAAATAAAAGGTGTTTACCAAGCGAGAATTTAAATCCGCCCTCTCCTAAGTCCTTACTCTTTCCACATACCACTCTGCCTCTTCAAAAAAGGGCAATGATAGGGCCGGGTGCAGTGGCTTAGGCCTGTAACCTCAGCACTTTGGGAGACCGAGGTGGGCGGATCATGAGTTCAAGAGTTCGAGATCAGCCTGGCCAGCATGGTGAAACCCCATCTCTACTAACAATACAAAAATTAGCTGGGCGTGGTGGTGTGTGCCTGTAATCCCAGCTACTCGGGAGGCTGAGGCAGGAGAATTGCTTGAACCCGGGAGGCAGAGGTTGCAGTGAGCCGAGATCACGCCACTGCACTCCAGCCTGGCAACAGAGCGAGACTCCATCTCAAAAAAAAAAAAAAAAAAAGAAAGAAAGAAAGAAAAGAAAAGAAAAAGGGCAATGACAGTGATAGATGGAAAACAGAAAAAATGGGGCTGGAAAATCAAGGGAAAAGAGTTTCCATAAGGAGGACATGATCAGCTGGGTCAGATGCAACAAAGGGAGTCAGTAAGGGTAGAATAGAAAGATGGTCCCAGCAGGAAAAGTTTTGGTGAATTAGGAGACTGCCTATGGCAGGAAAAATTAAATCACAGCAGCCTGTCAAAGGATGAATAGGGGATGAAGAAGTGGCTTCTCTTGGGAAGCTTAGATGTAAAGGGAAAAAAGAGCAATAGCAAAGGAGAAGACAGAGTTGAAGGACGATGTTAAATATGGATGAGCTTAAGGATGTTTAATGCTAAAAGAAAAGAACCAATGCATAGGTAAAGTTTGAAGAGAGAGAAAAAGGGGGCTGTCTGATGGGATGAGGTTCCTGAGGAAGGGAAGATTTTAGGATCTTGGATGAGTTCCATTCTCCTTGCCCTGTATCCTCTCTCCCCCAGTCAGAGTAGCCAGCTTTGTTCCTGCACCTCTGGCAGGTAGCCTCATTTAATGCCTCCTGAGTTAGAGAGTTCAGTGGCAGCCTCAGCCTAGGCCCACTGACTCACCACTGCCCTCCCTTCCTCTCCCCCATTCACCCAGGCGCCTGGCTGTTTGGAAGTCTGTTTGGAAGTTCCTTTCTTCCAGGTAGACAAGATCTAAAGACTAACCAGCTTGGGTGGGCACAGGCTCACGCTTGTAATCCCAGCACTTTGGAAGGCTGAGATGGGCGGATCACTTGAGGTCAGGAGTTCGAGACCAGCCTGGTCAACATGGTGAAACCCCGTCTCTACTTAAAAAAATAAAATTAGCTGGGCGTGGTGGCGGGCACCTGTAATCCCAGCTACTCAGAGGCTGAAGCAGGAGAATCGCTTGAGCCCGGCAGGCAGAGGTTGCAGTGAGCCAAGATCGCACCACTGCACTCCAGCCCTGGTGACAGAGTGAGAATCTATCTTTTTTTTTTTTTTTTTTGAAATGGCTCTGTCGTGCAGTGGGGCGATCTCGGCTCACTGCAAGCTCCGCCTCCCGGGTTCACGCCATTCTCCTGCCTCAGCCTCCCGAGTAGCTGGGACTACAGGCACCCGTCACCACGCCTGGCTAATTTTTTGCATTTTTAGTAGAGATGGGGTTTCACTTTGTTAGGCAGGATGGTCTCGATCTCCTGACCTCATGATCCACCCGCCTTGGCCTCCCAAAGTGCTGGGATTACAGGCGTGAGCCACCGCGCCCAGCCAAGAATCCATCTTAAAAAAAAAAAAAAGACTAACCACCTTGTCCTGTTGTCTGTCTGGTCAGTCAATCATTGGGACCACACACCCCAGCATCGTCGACTGCGTGCTGAAGGTGCTGGGCACGATGCACCTGGAAGTCCAGTATGAAGGTAGGGAGGCTACTCTAGATTGCAGAAAGGGGTACCGAGAGCCAGGTGTATCAGCTCTCAAAAGCTTTCTCTTAGTCACAAAGAGCCTTGATGTGGAGTGTCTGGGACAGCCTTGGCAGATGGAAGACGCTGGTTCAGAAAATGTCAGTCACACCTATGCCTTGCGTCAGCCACAGGGTGCCTAGGGTGCCTGAATGGTTGCAAGAACCTGCCTGGGTCCAGAGCTGGCTCTGGCTCCCAGTCTTATGTGGTGCTTCCTGGCTAAACAGAAATCACCCTGAGGAATGTCCTTCTTCTTTTTTTTTTTTTTTTTTTTTTTTTTGAGACGGAGTCTCGCTCTGTCACCCAGGCTGGAGTGCAGTGGCCAGATCTCAGCTCACTGCAAGCTCCGCCTCCCAGGTTTACGCCATTCTCCTGCCTCAGCCTCCCGAGTAGCTGGGACTACAGGCGCCTGCCACCTCGCCCGGCTAGTTTTTTGTATTTTTTAGTAGAGACGGGGTTTCACCATGTTAGCCAGGATGGTCTCGATCTCCTGACCTCATGATCCGCCTGTCTCGGCCTCCCAAAGTGCTGGGATTACAGGCTTGAGCCACCGCGCCCGGCCGGAATGCCCTTCTTCTAAGAAACTAAACTGAATAGTCATAGTATTAATTTGGTTGGTTGTTTTTCCTGGGTTTTTTTTGAGACAGGGTCTTGCTTTGCTGCTCAGGCTGGAGTGCAGTGGTGCCATCATAGCTCACTGTGGCCTCAAACTCCTAGGCTCAAGAGATCCTCCCTCCTCAACCTCCCAAGTAGCTAGGACCACAGGTGTGCACCACTACGTCCATCTAACTTTTTAATTTTTTGCAGAAACGAGGTCTCACTATGTTGCCCAGGCTGGTCTTGAACTCCAGGCCTCAAGCGATCCTCTCACCTCAGCCTCTCAAAGTGCTGGGATTACAGGCATGAGCCACCGCACCCGGCCTATTTATTGAGAACCTCTGTGTGCCCGCCACTTTCCATACATCACCTCATTTACTTCTCAAAATAACCATAAGAGGCCAGGCATGGTGGCTCAAGCCTGTAGCCCCACCATTTTGGGAGGCCAAGGCAGGCAGATCACCTGAGGCCAGGAGTTTGAGACCAGCCCGGCCAACGCAGCAAAACCCCGTCTCTACTAAGAATACAAAAAAATTAGCTGGGGGTGGTGGCATGTGCCTGTAATCCCAGCTACTAGAGTGGCCGAGGCACAAGAATCACTTGAACCCAGGAGGCGGAGGTTACAATGAGCCGAGATCTCGCCACTGCGCTCCAGCCTGGGCGACAGAGCAAGATTCTGTCTCAAAACAACAACAACAAAACAACAACAGTAACAACAAAATAACCAGAAGAGTACAAAACCTGGTACATACTAGGTATTCAAATGTTTCCATGAATGAATGGTAAGGATATGTAGTTTTATGTTTTTCAAGATACAGCAATAAAGCCCAGAGAGATTAAGTATGCTTCCCAAGGTTACACAGCTATTGGATTCTAGCCGGATTTGCCTGACTCTAAAGTTTATGCTTTTAACACATAGCGCATGGCAGATATTTAAACGATATAATTTCCTTCCCTTTTCCTATAGTGGTTCAGAGGAAGGAGATTCTATTTTCAACAGGAGGAGATTAAAGAAGGGTTCACCGAGACGGTGGTGTTTGAACTGAGCTGTGGACAATAGGGAGGATTTGGGAAGGTCGAAAGGAGGAGAGGAGGTCGTTCGGGAAAGGGGGATGTAGAAAGGAAGGCAGACAGGGAAGTGCAAGGTGTGTCCTGGGAATAATGGGTAGGTCACTTAGAAAAGGGATGGTAAAGGTCTAGGAAAGGTAAGCTAGGAGCAATGGAGGGGCACCTTGAATGCCATGTGGGTAGGTGGCAGTCTCTCCAGTAGGCAGCGTGGAGCCACTGAAAAGTGAGCTGTGCACAGGTGAGGGCTGAGGGAGTGCAGTGCCTCCGAAGATGGCCTGGGTGGTGCTATGCCAGGTGAGCCAGAGCCACAGGGAGCCACTTGAGGCTGGAGGCCAATTAGGAGGCATTTGGGGTGGTTCAAATGACAAAAGAAGAATGTGCTGGTCCAGCTGGGTACATAGCCCCAGGAAGAGAGCATGGACAGCACAGGGAACTGCCTGGTGAGGAGAATGAGGCAGTATTTGGATGTCGGAGTGGGCGGGACCCAAGAGACCAGGACAGACAGGCCCAGTAATCAGGAATGGTCTGGCCATTAGTATAGGGACAGGGACTCCTGTGTCTAGGATGACAGGCTGAGCCCTAGGTTCAGGAAGCCTGGGGAGGAGAGCATGAGGAGCAGCCAGGCACTGAGGTTCAGGTACACAAGTGAGATCCTGGGGAAGATCAACAAAGCTCTGGAGGCCACTTCCAACCTAGGTTATTTTTGGGCAACAGTGCTTAAACTGAATGTCAGGCATATTATTCCTTCAGTAACATTGTCAGTTTTGTATTTTTTGACCCCTGCAAGCTCTGTGTGCATATGTGGGCCTTGTATGTTGAGAAATAATGCTATGCTAAAATCTGTTAGCAGCTGGAGCAGAGTGTCCTGGCTGGAGAGGAGTTGCCAGTGAAGGGGTGGAGTGGTACAGGGACCTAAGTAATAGTCAGACCCTGCACCAGAGGGTTGTCACTGGCATTGAAGCAAGGGGATGACCTGGTAGTAGAATCATGTTAGGAAGCTTAATCAAACGATCCCAAAGATTAGATTGGGTAGCACTGAGACCTTCCTCTCCCCACCCCACCTCTGTGTGGCAAACATGCCCACTCCTCCTCATCCATCCATCACTTCTCAGCTTAAGCATTGCCTGTCTAAGCCCTTCCCTGACCCTGGCTTCAATCCCTGCCCAAATGTCAGCCCTTCTTCCTTTGAACCACCCTGCCCCCCCCTTTAGCCCCTCTCCATCAGAGCTGTGTTCTCTAAAATGGTACCTTCCCCTTACATAGACTGTGTGCAGTTTCAGGTCAACCATCATGGCTTTTATCCTTATATCCTCAGCACAGCCCTAGCATGTTAGGTCCTCGTCGCATGTTTGTTGAGTGAATGAGTGAGCAAGTGAGTGAGGACTGCACATACGCACTGCATTAGTCATTACTCGCCTCTATGCCTTTCTCCTCCAGACCTCCCAACAACTCCAAGGCAGGTACTGGGTCTGATTCATCTTATTCCAACTCAGGACCTGGAACATAATGGGTGCTCAGTGGAAGTCTGTGGAAAAAAAAAAAAACAACTTTGTTCTTTTTTGAGACAGGGTTTCACCCTCTGTTGCCCAGGCGGGAGCACCAGCACAGTCATGCCTCACTCCAGCCTCAACCTCCTAGGCTCAGGTCATCCTCCCACCTAGGCCTCCCAAGTAGCTGGGACTACAGGCACAGATCACCATGCCCAGTTAATTATTTGTAGAGATGGGGTCTCCCTATGTTGCCCAGGCTGCCCTCAAACTCCCAGGCTCAAGTGATCCTCCTGCCTCCACATCCCAAAGTGCTGGGATCACAAGCGCAAGCCACTGCACCCGACCAAAACAAAACCTCTTATGCTGATGAAGTCCTCCGGAGTTGTAACCGGCCACAGCTTCCTCCAATATCGCCCTAAGTTCAAGTCCTTCTGCATTTATTCAGTAACAGCTAACAGTGTGCAAGAGGCAGTGGGAATGCGACTCTGTGACTGCATTTGGTTTGTTATAGGATCATGTGATAACAGTGAAACTACGTGCCTCAAGGTCATTTCAGATATGCCAGACTCATAACAGATGCGCACAAGAAAAAAGGTCTGTTGAATGAATGTATTATTATTATTTTTTTAACCAGGCCCTTCAAAATAGTCTTCATATAACTCCAAATGTAGAGAATGCGTATGCAATAATTGCCCACTAGAGGGCACTGTTTCACATGGTCCGCTTAGACCGGAAGTTGAGAGAAAGAAGAAATTCGCACGCCTTCAGTTTCCAATGAAACTCTGCCCGAGGGAGGGAAGGAAAGTTCCCACGGGTCCTCCATGTGATCCTAAACAGTGGGTGACCGGGGAGGATTAGAGAGTAATTTCTTTGAGTTTGCGTATACCAAATTGCAAAACCAGAGTGAAGCCCCAGGATGCTGGCAGCAGTCAGCACGGAGAAGCAGCCTGTGTCCAAGAGGAGCCTGAGTGACTGCGGGGAGAAGAGTTTAGTGGGTGACAGGGACTGATCTCAAAAGGGCAGGATTGGTTTGTTTCTTTAAACAGATATTTACTGATTATCTGTGATGTGCCAAGAACTGTGCCAGGCACTGGGGTTTTGTTTGCGTTTGCTTGTTTGCATTGAGAAGGAGAAAACTGAATGTCTTGGAAGGAGAAGGGTCGGGGGTACCCACTCCACTCCCATGTGGCATGTGTGTGGGGCAGAGTGGAGGGTTATTGGCATCCTTCCCCTGAGAAAGCTACAGGGGAAGTGGCATCCTCAGGGCAGTGTCCACTGACAACAGGAGGCGGAGAGGCTTAGGGGGCCTGGCGATTGTTTATCTTGCAGTGGGTGTCAGTGGTGGAGGAAGCTGCTGGTGGCCTCACCTCCTTTTTCATGAAGAACGCCACCTTCCCCCACCACAGCTACCAACCTGCCTGACCGGTGAGTCAGGTTAGCCACATCCTCTACTCTCCTTCCCATTATGAGAGTGTCCCCGGTTCCTATCACAGGCCCCCTCTTCTGCTTATTCTCTGAAGCACATTCCCTCAAACACTTCCCTTCTGTAGCTCACCTCTCCCTTTTTCTCTGCTGGACCATCTCCATTGACGTGCAAATATGCTTTCTATCTTCCATTTTTAAAAGAGCCCCTCTTTGGGAATTTATGGATTAAAAGAGATTTAAAAGACATGTACCAAAAAAAAAAAAAAAGGTAAAATTATAGCATTTAGGGATGTACCTCCCTCCTTGACCCCAAGTTGCCCCCCAGCTATTCATTTCTTTACCATTTCATTCCTACTTTACTTCCCAGCTGCTTTCAACCCTGTTGATCACTCCCTCGCTTTCTTTTGTTGGCTTCTGTGATAGACGTTTTCCTCCCACCGTCTGGTTTTGCCTTAGTCTCCTTTGCTTGTTTCTCCTATTTCCCTACAAGACTGTTAGGTCACCCTCTTCCTTCTCATCTCTGTATACTTTTTCCCTAAGTGGCTTCCCATGTGGATGTCTAACAGACATCTTAAATTTATGGCCAGAATTCTTGATTTTCTTCCCAAAGCTTGTCCTTCCTGTTTTCTCTATCTCGGCCAGGCACTGTGGCTCACGCCTTTAATCCCAGCACTTTGGGAGGCAGAGGCAGTCAGATCCCGAGGTCAGGAGATCGAGACCATCCTGGCTAACACAGTGAAACCCCGTCTCCACTAAAAATACAAAAAATTAGCCGGGCGTAGTGGTATGTGCCTGTAGTCCCACCTACACAGGAGGCTGAGGCAGGAGAATAGCTTGAACCCAGGAGGCAGAGGTTGCAGTGAGCTGAGATCATGCCATTTCACTCCAGCCTGGCAACAGAGCAAGACTCTGTCTCAAAAAAAAAAAAAAAAAAAATTATCTGGGTGTGGTGGCGCACACCTGTAGTCCCAGCTACTCAGGGAGGCTGAGGCAGGAGAATTGCTCAACCCAGGAGGCAGAGGTTGCAGTGAGCCAAGATCATGCCACTGCACTCCAGTCTGGGTGACAGAGGGAGACTCCATCTCAAAAAAAAAAAAAAAAATTGCGAAAATATGCTAACAAATATGTATAAGAAACAAGTTCATAGTAAAATTCAACTGTTTATAAATTTGGAAAGTGATCATTTGTAGAATACAATTTTTGTCTACTTGACCTAGAACCTGGAATTAACTTGACTTGCTAATAGAATTATCATTTCATATGTTAATATCAAAGTTGAAAGTATGGTTCTTCAGCCCCAGAGTACAACAGTGGGGCTTGTAGCTGAGCGAACTACTGCACTAACACAGTGGAATCCTCTAGAGACACTAGTGCAGGGAAACAGTGGCCATAACTGACCAAACCGAACAGACATGGACAAGGCTTTGAATGTGTGACACCTCCTCCCCTGGCCCCCTGAAACCTGGAGAGACTGGTGGTGGCAAGAACCTCATTGTTAATTTCCTTCAGTTCTTGGCTGTATAAAGTTACTTAGGTTCCTAATTCTAAGAGGTATGATTGATCTAGAAATTAATCAGAGATTTGGTTTACTTCTTTCTTCTTCATAAAAGCACATTTTTTAACTGAGATGACATTCACATAACAAAATTAACCATTTTAAAATGAACAATTCAGTGGCATTTAGTATACATTAACGGTGTTGTACAACCACCATCTCTAGTTCCAAAACGTTTTCATCCCCGCACAAGGAAACCCTGAATTCAGTGAGCATCTGTTCCCCTTCCACTCCCTTCAGTCCCTGGGAAGCCCCAGTCTTCATTCTGTCTCTATGGATTTACCTATTCCATATATTTCACATAAATGGAATCATACAATACATGACTTTATGTCTGGCTTCTTTCACTTAGCGTAATATTTTCAAGGTTCACCCACATTGTAACATGTATCAGTACTTCATTCCTTTTCATGGCTGAATAATATTCCATTGTATGTATATACCACAATTTGTTTATCCATTCATTCATTATTAGACATTTGGGCTATTTCCAGCTTTTGGCTCTTGTGAACCAGTGCTTCTATGAACATCCACATACATGTAATTGTTTGAGTACCTGTTTTCAGTTCTTTGGGGTATATACCTAGGAGTGGAATTGCTGGATCATATGGTAATTCTGTTTAACTCATTGAGGAGCCCTCTAAACTGTTTTCCACAGTAGTTGTACCATTTTACATTCCCAGCAGCAATATATGAGCATTCCAATTTCTGCACGTCCTCACCAACACTTGTTATTCTGGGGATTCTTTAGTTATAGCCATCTTAGTGGATGTGAAGCGCATTTTCCTGATGAATACGGACGGTGAACATAGACTTGTTTTATAGACTTGTTGGCCATTTGTATTTCTTCTTTGGAGAAATGTCTATTCAGGTCCTTTTTCCATTTTAAAAATTGGGTTGTCTTTTGGTTGTTGGTTTGTAAGAGTTCTTTATATATTCTAGTTTCTGTGCTCATCAAATATATGGTTTCTCCCATTCTGTAGGTTCTTTTCATCTTCTTGATAATGTCCTTTGTTGTTTTCATTTTCAATGATTTAAGTTTCTCATTTATTCATTTACTTATTCAAAAAGAATGGCGCTGGGGTGGGCACTGAGCGTATAGTGACAAATGAAACAAGTCCTTTTTCTCACAGAGCTTTGTTGCAACAGTAATACTAATGGTGATGTTAACTCATAACTACTACTAGTGACCAACAATGACTGTGTGCCCAGCATCGTTCTAAGCTCTTTTATGGTCTCATCTATTCCTCAGAACAACTCTGTGAAGTAGGTACTATTTTCCTCCCCAGTTTACAGATGAGGGAACTGAGGCACAAAGCAATTAAATAACCTGTCCACAGTCTCAAAATGATAAGTGAGAAAGCTGTAGATGGAACCCAGGCAGTCTGCCTCCTGCACCCATGCCCTCACCACCACACTGTTCTGTCTTCAGTATGAGGAGAACAAGACTTGCCTTGTTTTTACCAGCTTTGAGAATCTAATAAAAACCCAAGGACACCCTTGTAGTCCCAGAACTTTGGGAGGCCGAGGCGGGCAGATCACTTGAGGCCAAGAGTTTGAGACCTGGCTGGGTGCAGGGGCTCACACCTGTAATCCCAAAGGCAGAACTTTGGGAAGCCAAGGCGGGCAGATCCAACCTGAGGCCAGAAGTTGGAGACCAGCCCGGCCAACATAGTGAAATCCTCTCTCTACTAAAAATACAAAACTTATCCGGACATGTGGCAGGAGCCTGTAATTCCAGCTACTTGGGAGGCTGAGGCAGGAGAATTGCTTGAACCTGGGAGGCAGAGGTTGCAGTGAGCCAAGATCGTGCCACAGCACTTCAGTGTGGGCAACAAGAGCGAAACTCCATGAAACCCTGTCTCTGTCTCTTCTAAAACTACAAAGATTGGCTGGGCATGGTGGCTCACACCTGTGGTCCCAGCTACTGGGAACCACGAAAAAAAAAAAAAAAAGACAACATTATTAAGATTACAGTAAACCATATTTTAAAAATTATGTTTTCTTAGCTTCATACCCCTCACATGGTTAAGCAAATACATCAGGATCTCTCTTTTTTTTTTTTTTTTTTTTTTTTGCAATGGAGTCTTGCTCTGTCACCCAGGCTGGAGTACAGTGGTGTGATCTTGGCTCACTGGAACCTCTGCCTCCCAGGTTCAAGCAATTCTCCTGCCTCAGCCTCCCAAGAAGCTAGAAGCTGGGATTACAGGCATGTGCCACCACACCCAGCTAATTTTTGTATTTTTAGTAGAGACAGGGTTTCACCACGTTGGTCAGGCTGGTCTCGAACTCCTAACCCTAAGTGATATACCCGCCTCAGCCTCCTAAAGTGCTGGGATTACAGGTGTGAGCCACCACACCATCTGGATCTCGTTTTAAAACTAGTATTTTTGCCTTACAGAACATGATGCCTTTGCTTTACACTTTTTTTTTTTTTTTTTTAGATGGAGTCTCGCTCTGTCACCCAGGCTGGAGTGCAATGGCAAGAGCCACTGAGCCTGGCCTTTTTTTTTTTTTGAGACAGTCTTTCTTTGTCACCCAGGCTGAAGTGCAGTGGCGTGATCTTGGCTCACTGCAACCTACACCTCCTGGACTCAAGAGATTCTCGTGCCTCAGCCTCCCAAGTAGCTGGAACCACAAGCACACGGTACCACGCCTGGGTAATTTTCATATTTTTAGTGAAATATGGGGTTTCACCATGTTGGCCAGGCTGGTGTCCAACTCCTGGGCTCAAGCCATCCACCCGCCTGAGGCTCCCAAAGTGCTGGGATTACAGGTGTGAGTCACTGCGCCCGGCCCTGCTTTGTACTTCTCAGCTGACGTGGGCAGTAATTTTAGCCTTTCCTGCTGTATAAGAGGCCACCTGTCCTGTACAGCTTCACTGAACAGCAGTCAGAAGGCTCTGACACTGAGGGAGACTTTCACATAAAAACCTGCTATTTTTAAAAGATGCATTACTTCCCCAAAAGTATATGAGCACTTCAACTGTGACACTTTATTTAGCGTTTATGAGAGTCTGTAAAACAGTCTTCCAAGGGATTTAACTGAAAATCTTGGGGGAAAACTTATTTCCAACTTCCCCATTTGCCAGCCCCTCAAAACATCTGTGTCCTGCCCTTGGCTTATACTGCCTCCTTTTTCAGGACAGTGGTGCTTGACTCAGGTCTCAGGGATGGTTCAAAACATCAGTACACGGACTGGTTGGGCTGGGTGAAAGCAGATACCAGTGGAAGACACACCATAGTAATTCTTTTTTTTTTTTTTTTGAGACGGAGTCTGGCTCTGTTGCCCAGGCTGGAGTGCAGTGGCCGGATCTCAGCTCACTGCAAGCTCCGCCTCCCGGGTTTACGCCATTCTCCTGCCTCAGCCTCCCGAGTAGCTGGGACTACAGGCGCCCGCCACCTCACCCGGCTAGTTTTTTGTATTTTTTAGTAGAGATGGGGTTTCACCATGTTAGCCAGGATGGTCTCGATCTCCTGACCTCGTGATCCACCCGTCTCAGCCTCCCAAAGTGCTGGGATTACAGGCTTGAGCCACCACGCCCGGCCGCACCATAGTAATTCTTGATCCAGCAATAAAAATACCACCATAGCACATACATTAGTTACTTTGTTGCCTGACTTTAAAAACAAAAGGTGTGCATAAAAGATATTTTTATTGTTTCGACATTGGACTTTGAACATGTTGTAGTTAAAGAGGTAGCAGGGGGCCGGGCGCGGTGACTCACGCCTGTAATCCCAGCACTTTGGGAGGCTGAGGCCGGTGGATCACGAGGTCAGGAGATCAAGACCATCCTGGCTAACACGGTGAAACCGTGTCTCTACTGAAACTACAAAAAAATTAGCCGGACGTGGTGGCGGGCACCTGTAGTCCCAGCTATTCGGGAGGCTGACGCAGGAGAACGGTATGAACCTGGGAGGCGGAGCTTGCAGTGAGCCGAGATCGTGCCACTGCACTCCAGCCTGAGTGACAGAGTGAGGCTCCGTCTCCGCGAGAGAGGGGGAAGAGGTAACGGGGGCCAGGTATGGTGGCTTACGCCTGTAATCTCAGTACTTTGGGAGGCCAAGGCAGGCCGATCACCTGAGGTCGGAAGTTCGAGAACACCCTGACCAACATGGAGAAACCCCCATCTCTACTAAAAATACAAAATTAGCCAGGCACGGTGGCGCATGCCTGTAATCCTAGCTACTCAGGAGGCTGAGGCAGGAGAATCGCTTGAACCCAGGAGGCAGAGGTTGCAGTGAGCTGAGATCGTGCCATTGCACTCCAGCCTGGGCAACAAGAGCAAAACTCCGCCTCAAAAAAAGTAGCAGGGTATACAGAAATCAGAGACAGACACAGAATTAATTACAGAATGTCAGGAAGATGCCTGACACTGGTCTCTTCCTTTTTTTTTTTTTTTTTTTTGAGACAGAGCCTTACTCTGTCACCCAGGCTGGAGTGCAGTGCGCATGCACAGCTCATTGCGGCCTCAACCTCCTGAGCTCAAGTAAGCAGCTGGGACTACAGGCACATACCACTATGCCTGGCTAATTTTTTAAATTTTTTTGTAGAGATGGGATCTCACGATGTGGCCCAAGCTGATTTGACTGCCCCCGGCCTTTTTTTTTTTTTTTTTGGAAACAGTTTTACTGTTTCCCAGACTGGAGTTGAGTGGCTTGACAGCTCACTGCAGCCTCAAACTCTTGGGCTCAAGCGATCCTCCCGCCTCAGCCTCTTACAGTGTTGGGATTGCAGGCATGAGCCACCACGCCTGACTGGTCTGTTTCTTACAGCAGTGCAACATGCCAAACATGTTCATGCTAGTGCCCTGCTGGAAAAGGAAGCAAACCTCTGTAAGGAAGAGCATTTCTCATAGGTGTCCAGTAGGTGGCAGTCTTGTCTGGACCTGCAGAGAAAGACCCGGAACCCTGGTTTTGCAAGGCTCTGGGAGCAAAGAATTATAAAACATCAGTGCTGTTAGCACCCTGGAAATGGCTGCATGGAATATCCACAGTTCCCAGATACAATGCCATTTCTGTGGCTCCTTCTGCCAAAGCAATACTAAGCCTGCTGCTACAGCCCTGTCTCTTGTTCACTGTGGTTTCCTGGGCAAGTCATTTATTCTTGGTTTCTTCATCTATTCAATATGATGATCAGACAACTGATCGCTGAGGTTTCCGCTGATGCTGATAGGCTGAGGATTCCAAAGTTCTTCTTTGGACTGGAGGAATGAATGTGTCTCTTGCACCACTAAAGTTTCCATGGAGTGTGAGTGGCAAGCATCTCACACCTGTCTTTTGTTTTCTTGAGATGGAGTCTCACTCCATTGCCCAGGCTGGAGTGCAGTGGCACAATCTTGGCTCACTGCAACCTCTACCTCCCGGGCTCAAGCGATTTTCCTGCCTCAGCCTCCTGAGTAGCTGGGATTACAGGCGCCTGCTATCACACTTGGCTAATTTTTGTATTTTTAGCAGAGACAGGGTTTCACCATGTTGGCCAGGCTAGTCTTGAACTCCTGGCCTCAAGGGATCTGCTTGCTTCAGCTTCCCAAAGTGCTAGGATTACAGGCATGAGCCACTGAGCCCAGTCACATCTGTTTCATTTACTGCTGTTTCATCAGCACCAGCACTGCACCTAGCACGAGCTCAATCCCTGTTTGTCAAATGCATGAGGATGGGCCCCACAGAGCATCCCCTCAGCTTCATGGGGCCTGAACTCTCAAACATTCAAACTCTCCTGATGATACCTCCTCCTTGAATACTCTCATCCCTCCCGAACCCGTACTCTCCTGGCTTCCTCCTATGGCTCTAGAAACTGCTTCTTGGTCTTTTATACATTCCCATTCCTCTACCAGTCCCCTAGGTGTCAATTTTTTTTTTCCAGCATTCAACCCCAGGTTCTCTTCTCCTTCTTTGCTGTCTGTGGCACCTCGTCCACTCCCACAGCTTTAATTACCACCTACCACCTACCACCTTGATGACAGAAACAATAGTCGCTAACCTTTATAGAGTGTTAACTCTATGCTGGGTACTGCCCTTGATCTTTACTCACTTACCCATCACAACAAGCCAAGGAGGTGGACACTATTACTTTCCCCATTTTATGGGTGGAGGACAGAGTAGCTGAGTGACCTCTCTACAGCTCTAGACTCGTGTGTCCATTTGCCTTCAGAACACCTCCCCTCAGATGTCACCAGTGGACTTCTGATATTCCAGTTTCAAAGCCTTTCTTCTCCAAGGTCCCAATCTCAGTGAAATATTGAGTGAAATATTCTTGGCACCTCAGTGAAATATCTACCCAGGCTAGAAATATTGGTAATTGTCATGTCTTTTTGCTTCCCACCTTCAACCAGCTTCTAACAAGACCAGTCAATTCTAACTCCTCAATATTCAGATCTGTTCCCTCTTCTCTATTCTGTCTCCACTGCTGTAATTCAGGTCTTCATACTGTTCACCTGCACTGGCCTCTACACCAATCTTCATCTCTCCAGTACGGCAGCCACACATGGTTCATTTTCCTAGTCCACCACCAGAGTGGAGGCAGTAGAGCTTAGTGAAGAATGTGGGCTTTGGAATCAGAACTTTTTTTTTTTTTTTTTTTTTTTTTTTTGAGATGGTGTCTCACTCTGTCACCTTGACTGGAGTGCAGTGATGCAGTCTCGGCTCACTGCAATCTCTGCCGCCTGGGTTCAAGAGATTCTCCTGCCTCAGCCTCCCAAGTAGCTGGGATTACAGGCACCTGACACTGCACCTGGCTCATTTTTGTAGTTTTAGTAGAGACGGGGTTTCACCATCTTGGCCAGGCTGGTCTTGAACTCCTGACCTCGTGATCCACCCGCCTCAGCCTCCCAAAGTGCTGGGATTACAGGCATGAGCCACCGCGCCTGGCCTGCAATCAAAACTATTCTTATTAGCTATCTCATCCTGGGCGAGCTACCCAACTTTTTTGAGCCTTCCTTTTCTCTGAAATGAAAGATGAGAAAAATACCTGCTGTATTGGGTTGTTGGCACATGCAAAGCCACTCAGAAGATGGAGCTGGCCCACCTCCACAGGCTTAGCTGTGATGCATGGCCCAGCATCCCTGTTTCTCAACCAGATCTCCCTTGCCTGGCCACAAGTGTGACATGGCACTATCCAACATAGCACTTGCCACATTCTACATTCCAGCCCCTCCCTTCTCCCCATGGTTTTGCCAATTCAAGCATCACCTTCTCCAAGGAATCCTTCTCCTGATTCTCCATCCCCTATCATCTCCACTCCATCAACCAGCCTGGCTTCCTTTGTGTTCCCATGGCCCTGATAACACTGCGTCATAAATGCCAGTCTCCCTATTGGTGTCCCCCACTCAGCTGTGATGTCCCTAAGGCCAGTGATTAGATCTTAGTCCTCTTCATAGCCCAAGCCCAGAGGCCTGGCACAGACAAGATGCTCAATGAGAATTTTGTTAAATGAATGAATCAATGAATAAATCAGTGATTGCTCAGCTTTAGGACATTTGGGTGTTATCAGCACCACAGGCTTTAGGCAAAGCTGCCAAAGATAGTCTTTTGTTGTCCTTTGCTTTCTGAAGGAATTGCCCTTCGTAGTAACTGCCATGATAGATGAAGAGTTGTAACTGGCTGTGGTTCCTGTGAAGACATTTGGGCAGAGACCAGTACTTTCACTTTGGGTATAAACAGTGACAGCTGTGAATTTTAAAACTCAGTCAAAAACGATTCAGTGAATAAATCTTCATTTTTCCAAGTAGCTCCAAGTGTTACAAATACACAATTAGCAAAAGATTAAGCATTTAGTGTAAAGTGAATAGTCAGAACTAGACGTTTGTCTTCTGGAGTATTTGGTTCTACATGGGCAGAAAATGCTATTTGTGGTCAGGAAATTTTCATAAAAATATCTTCACCCATTCGTTTCTACCCTGAATGTCCACCAAGTCATGTCTCGCTGCAGGAAGAGCTCTTAGGCATAGGCAGACATTTTGCCCAGGATGTCCTGGCATTACATGCTGCCAGCTTGTGCCTGGAAAGAGCCCAACTACTAATGAGGGATGTGCTGCAGGCAACAAAGCCAAGTGTCATCAGATGCATGAGGGGCCAGGCTCCAAAAAAATGAGCTGCACCAATTCAAGAAGAGGGAAGAAACCAAATAGTAGAACAAGTGAGAAACACTTTCAGGCACCAGCCAGTGCAGGCTGCGGCTGCCACGCAGCCAGAGATGTCCAGTCTGCCATTCTATTCAGATCAGAGTGTTTGGGGGAAGCCAGGGAAGCTCAAGTGCTTTGCACCTTCCCGGGGCTTGTCCCTTTCCCTCCACAATGTTGCTGGGCCTTTGATTCCAAAATAGGACCACATCTGGGCAACCAGAGGCTGCAGAGGATGGGCAGATGGGATTGCGAGGGCTACCCTGGAAGACCTGGAAGAAAGAGGCAGCCCAACGGCAGTGGCTGGTTGGTCATACGAAGCGTTTCTGGACCGGGCATGGTGGCTCACACCTGTAATCCCAGGACTTTGGGAGGCCGAGGCGGGTGGATCACCTAAGATCGGGAGTTAGACACCAGCCTGACCACCATGGAGAAACCCGTCTCTACTAAAAGTACAAAAAATTAGCTGGGCATGGTGGTGCATGCCTGTAATCCCAGCTAGTCGGGAGGCTGAGGCAGGAGAATCGTTTGACCTGGGAGGCGGAGGTTGTGGTGAGCCAAGATCGCACCATAGCACTCCAGCCTGGGCAACAAGAGTGAAATTCCATCTCCAGGAAAAAAAAGAAGACTTATCTTTCTGATCATAGTGGGCTGGGCAATTTCAACAAATATCCCTCCTGGAACTACTAAAATATCTCCAAAAAAAAAGAATGTAGTCTTATTAATAGCATTGGAGAGCAGTACAATGAAGAATTATCATACCGAAATCCAGGGGAAGCTGAGAACCCAAAAAGGTAAGCCAGCCCTCAAAGTTGAGGCCGTTTGCTGATCCTGAAGCAACTAACAGCATCAAAAGGCAAAGCACGCCAGGCATGGTGGCTCATGCCTGTAATCTCAGCACTTTAGGAGGCTGAGGCAGGTGGATCACTTGAGGTCAGGAGTTCCAGACCAGCCTGACCAACATAGTGAAACCCTTAACCTACCCCAGAACCGCAAGTAACTAGGATTAGCGGTACCCCCAACACACTAAGTTAGATTTTAGTAGGTCCACCCCATCCTCCCAGAATGCCAAGACCAACAAGCATAAAACACTACATTAAGATATCTATCTTTGTCAAACTAGATATTTAGCCCTGCCTAAGCAGGACCTCAAAAAATTTGGTGGTAAACTCACAATTGTTTCTCTCCACGGAAATCTTTAGTAAAAGGCGAAAGATTTATTCGTTATGAAGAGAAACTAGAGCATAGCTACTGCTCTTGTGCCTGGCGTCCCTGATATTGACTGATCCCCCTACACTTACGGTGCCTTTGGACCCGCAGACAGAAGCTTTTCTTCCACTCTAGAAAATTGTCCTAAACATTTCTCACTGGGTAAAATCTCCTGACAAAGAAAAAAATTTTTTAAATATTATTATTCAAGCAGATAACCCTGGTAATAATTCTCATATCTACATTGCATTATGGGATGCAAATGAGCTGAGTGGGGAACAAGGACTTTCCCTAAACCCTCTATCTTACTGGTAAATGGAGAGAGAGAGGCACTTGACTACTGAGCTGGTAGTCAAGTTCTATCTTCCATGTAGCCGCCACATGTGTTCAGAGTAGCAGTGGCGGGTGCACAGTGACTCACACCTGTAATCCTGCACCTCAGGAGGCAGAGGTAGGAGGATCGCTTGAGCCCAGGAGTTCAAGACCAGCCTGGACAACATAGTAAGACCTTGTCTCAGAAAAAAAGTAAAATTTAAATAATAAAAAAAAAAGGCCAGCGAAGTGGCTCATGCCTGTAATCCCAGCACTTTGAGAGGCCGAGGCAGGTGGATCACCTGAGGTCAGGAGTTCAAGCCCAGCCTTGCCAACATAGTGAAACCCTGTCTCTACTAAAAATACAAAAATTAGCAGGGCGTGGTGGCAGACGCCTGTAATCCCAGCTACTTGGGAGGCTGAGGCAGGAGTATCGCTTGAACCTGGGAGGCAGAGGTTGCAGTAAGGGATTGCACTCCAGCCTGAGTGACGAGAGTGAAACTCTGTCTCAAAAAAAAAAAAAAAAAAAAAAAGTAGCATTTACCTGCCAGGTGCAGTGGCTCATGCCTGCAATCCCAGCACTTTGGGAGGCCGAGGAGGGTGGATCACGAGGGCAGGAGTTCAACACCAGCCTGGCCAAGATGGCGAAACCCTGTCTCTACTAAAAATACCAAAAAAAAATTAGCCAGGCGTGGTGGTGGGCGCCTGTAATCCCAGCTACTCGGGAGACTGAGGCAGGAGAATCTCTTGAACCCAGGAGGTGGAGGTTGCAGTGAGCCAAGATCGTGCCACTGCACTCCAGCCTGAGCGACAGACTCCGTCTCAAAAAAAAAAAAAGGTAGCATTTACGCTGGTGTGCCATCACCTTAGCATCTCCTCCTGCCCCCTCTACCTCTGTGGTTCCTTCCTCTTCTTTACAAAAACAATCCTTGCCGATTTTCTCTGGTGCTCCCACAGCCCAACCACTGACTCCTTCCACAGCACCTGTCACCGTATCATCGCTGCCTGTTTGTGCATGCTTACGGAGGGTTGGTCGAATGAATGAATTCAGTCTGTATCTTCAACACCCAATGCCGCGCCTGGCACGATAGGTATTCACACGCAGCCGTGCCGAAAGGCTGAGTGAATGCTGGACTGAATGAACGCCTGTAAAATATCTACAGGAAAGCCTGCAGGAAACGCCCTCCATAAATTCTAGTCCCTTTCTCCTTCCTAACCAAATCCTCCCCTCCTTCTGCTTCCACCATTTCCTAGCTGTGTAGCTTAGGCAAAGTGGTTTACCTCTCTGTGCCTAATTTTGGCAAAGGTAAAACGGGGAAGTGAACCTCATCTGGTTCTGGAGAGCTTCCACGGATGCTGTATGGGAAGCCTGGCACCGTGCCTGGTGGAGAGGGCTCGACGATAGTTAGAAGGAGTGCCTACCTTGCTTCCCCTTTCTCATTTCCTGCCACAAGTCTCTCACCCACTTTCTCTGTCTCCCTCTCACCCCTTGTCTTTCTCCATCTTGTCTTCCTATAAAGACCCAGCACTTCCCTCCTCCATGAAACCTGGATTCCTCCAAGGCGAAGGTCCACCTCTGTGGGGCCTCTCAGCTTCCAGCGCTGACATCCTAGGCCGCCTCGACAGATGGACCACCATACAACCCTTCCTCCTCCCCCTTCAGCCCCCGCCTCCTGTTCTTCAACTGAGGTTCGCTTTCCCAGCTCCCCCACGCCCTGCACAGCCCTGGTCAGTAAAAGGTCGAGAGGAGGACAGTGACGAGTGGCGACTTGGTTCACGGAGTTCTTTGCTTCCTCGGTGGTGGAGGGGCCTGGGGCCTCTCACCAGCACCTCTGCCCTTCCCCAGCCATCGAGTTGATCAAGGACCTCGTGGGTTACGATGTGCGCCAGGCGCTGCTCAAGGGCCTCGTGGCGCTGCTGATACCGTCGGTCAAGGAGACCTCCAAATTGCAGGCCAAGATCCTCAGTGGTAGGGACCTGCTCAGATGGGGCTGCCTGGGCCAAGGGAGGGGGGTCTCCTGCCTCACGGCCGCCCCCTCCTCAGACCCCTCAGTTCTCCAGCTCGCCCCCAGCCTGCCGATGTTTTTGCAGCAGGCCGCGGCCGCCAAGGCCATCGGGTAAGCGGGCAGAGGGTAGTGGGTGGCTACAAGCCTGGTTTGGCGCTGCCCGCGGGCCCCGGGAGCGCTCAGGACGCTGTGCGCCGGGTGGGCGGGGGTGTGCGCTGGGTGAGCCCAGGGCATCGGCCCAGCCCGAATCCCCCGGCCCAGGGTCCTGGCACGCAACGACATGAGCATCGCCGAGGAGCTGCTGTACCTGCACGTGGTGCACGGCCTAATGGCCGCCATGGGCAACATGGACCACAGCAACAGCCAGCGGCTGGCCAGCCTCACGCTGGAGGTGCGCACTGCGGCTAGCGAGGGGGCGGGAAGGGCTGCGGCAGCCACAGTCCCGCCGCCCCCGCAGTCACGCCGCCCCGCCCGCGCGGCGCAGTGCTTCGTGCAGATGTTCCCGTTGGTAGCGGAGCACGTGCGCAAGGGCATGGGAGAGGAACTCTACCAGCTCTTCCTGGTAAGTGCGCCCTCAGACGGCGACTCGGACAGTGTGGTGCCCCTTCACACAGTCCCCATCCTGGAGCGTTCCACATGCAGAGTGGACCTGGCCACCAGCTGCAGGAGGGACTGCTCTGGCCTAGGCTCCTCCACCCGCCACTTTCCTGTTCCCTTTCCTGCCCTTTCGGTCAGGCTGCCAACTCGCCCCCCACCTGCAACATCCCTCTGCCAAGCCCAACTCCAAGTCCAGACTGCCCTGGCACCCCAGCCGGGTCCCCCTTGCTCCTGTCCTCAGAGCAACGCTGAGGACTTGTACATGAAATTAGACAGCATTCAGGCGGACATCTTGGCGGCCAACAAAGTCAATATTACCAAAGGTGAGTGTGGGACGAAGGAAGCCGGGCACAGGCGCCGCCAGCACAGCCTCACGTCCGCCTTTCTTGCCTGCAGCCCTGCGCCTCCATGGCGGCTCCTACAGCATGAACATTCTCTATGGCTCGCATGATTCGGCTCAGATGGCCTACCTCACACACTTCGAGAAGGAGGATGTGGAATCAAAGGAGTAACAACCCCTGTGGCAAACCAGGAAGGCCAAGGCTGCGGGGCAGGGAAGCCTGGCAAGAGGAAGGCGTCTGGGGTCAAGCTCAGAGCCACTCCACTTGGCTCCAGGGGGGGAGACGGGGATTAGGCACCCCGGAAGGGCAGAGGGAGAACCGCTGGCTGTGAAGAGTCAATAAACAGCCTTGATACCTGTCTGTTCTTTGTGTGTGTGGAGGGGGAGGGAGGTCAAGTGAGAGCTATGATGACAGGTGGTGGTGCCTGTGCTCCTCAAGTTAAAAAGCACATCCAAGTTTAGGACAGTGGCTTGCACCTGTAATCCTAGCTACTCTGCAGGCTGAAGGAAGAGGATCTCTTGAGCCTGGGAGTTGGAAGCCAGCATGGACAACAAAGCAAGACCCCATCTCAAAAACAGGCCAGGCACAGTGGCTCACGCCTGTAATCCTGGCACTTTGGGAGGCTGAGGCAGGCGGATCACCTGAGGTCAGGAGTTCGAGACCAGCCTGACCAACATGGTCAAACTCCATCTCTACTAAAAAAATTAAAAATAAATAAAAAATTAGCCGGGTGTGGTGGCACACACCTGTAATTGCAGCTACTCGGGAGGCTGGGGCAGGAGGATCACTTCAACCCAGGAGGTAGAGGCTGCAGTGAGCCAAGATCACACTACCGCACTCCTGCCTGGGCGACAGGGCGAGACTCCTTCTCAAAAAAAAAAAAAAAAAAAAAAAAAAGCAGATCCAGAGGGAAGGGCCACCAACACCCTGGAAGGTTCAAGGGCATAGCCTGAATAGAGGGCCTCCCCTCCATTCCCTGGGTCCCTCCAGAACTCCCTGCCCACCTGGTTTTTCTCCGGCTGTTACATTAAAGGGGGTCATTTGATCCTAATGGGTCCTTTCCTTGCCTGGTACCATTTGCACCAACAGAACAAGGCCAGGTTCCATAAAGCAGAGCAGAAGCTTTATTCATTGATCTAGGAGACAGCAACAGGAGAAGGCCAAATGCCTAGGCAGATAGGGGTGGGTCCCCAGTGAAACCCCACCTTCAAGCCAAAAACAGCCTGAAGGCTGAAAGACCGATTGCTGGTCCTGGATGAAACCCACAATCCAGAGTGAGAACTTCTGTTTCTGTTTGCCTACCCTTTCCTGATTGATTCTTTTTGAATAATGCCTTTTAACCAACTGAATGTTGCCTTTTCCAGTACTACCTATGGCCTGCCCTTCCCCCATTCTGAGCCCATAGAAGCACTGGACTCAGCCATATTAGGGGAACTTTCCCACTTTCAGGTAGGGGGACCACCCCCCACGGCCACCAAAAGCTGTTTTATCACTCAGTAAAACCCCACCTTGCTCACTCTTCAATTGTCAGTGCCTCCTCATTCTTCTTGGGCTCATGGGATGAGAACTCCAGAACCAGTGCTTAAACTAGACTCCGCCAACTGGGCTGAGTGGGTGGGTCGCCTCCTGCAGCAAGTAAAGGCCATGTCCTGCAGCAGGTAACCTGGCGAGTGAGACCTGGTAGGGCATTGCTAGCCGGAGGTCCCCAGCTTGCAAAGTCACCAAGAAGAAAATCTTGAATCATAGGAATGGAGAAGGGGAGCTAATGCTCCAAGCACCTTCTCCCAGGGGGAGGGGCCTGGTAAAGGGGAAATCTTAAGGGTTCTTAGGGCAGGTAGGCGGAGACTGGGTTGAGGATTTCTGGAAAAAGGTAGGTTCTTCCAGGAGGGGCTGGAGTGTGCATAGTCTTTGTTTTTTTGTTTTTTGTTGTTTTGGGTTTTTTTGTTTTGAGGCAGAGTCTTGCTGTATCGCTAGGCTGGAGTGCAGTGGCACCATCTCAGCTCACTGCAACCTCGGCCTCCCGAGTAGCTGGGACTACAGGCGCGCACTATCATGCCCAGCTAATTTTTGTATTTTTAGTAGAGATAGGGTTTCACCATCTTAGCCAGACTGGTCACGAACTCCTGACCTCATGATCTGCCTGCCTCGGCTTCCCAAAGTGCTGGGATTATAGGCCTGAGCCACCACACCCAGCCTTTTTTTTCTTTTTTTTTTTGACAGGGTCTCACTCTGTTGCTCAGGCTGGAGTGCAGGGGTGCAATCTCGACTCACTGCAACCTCTGCTTCCCAGGCTCAAGCAATTCTCATGCCTTAGCCTCCAGAGTAGCTGGGGCTACATGTGTGCGCCACCACCACACTCAGCTAATTTTTTTTTCTTTTTTTGTAGAGATGAGGTCTCACTATGTTGTCCAGGGTGGTCTCCAACTCCTGGGCTCAAGTGATCCCCTGCCTTGGTCCCCCAAAGTGCTGGGATTGTAGGCATGAGCCACTGTGCCTGGCTTGAGTGTGCCTAGTCTTGTTTTTTCTTTTGAAGATTTCTCCTCTTCAATTCAGTCTCATTCAAGTTGGAGTGAGGCAGGGCTCCTGGTCTGGAGTCTCTTTTTTATCTGCTTTACACCCTGCTGATTTCATCCTGTCTCAGAACTTTAAGTATCATTATAGGCCAATGACTCCTACATTTCTATTTCCAGCAAAATATTTCTACCTCATTGTGTCTAAAACTGAACTCCTAATCTCGCGCCGCTTTCCCCAATTCAACTCATGGCAACTCATCCTTCCTATAAAACAAAACAAAATAGTGGAGTGCTTTTTGATGTCTGTCTTTAGCATCCATATCTATTAGATCTGTTGGCTCTATCTTCCAAATACATCCAGAATCCAACCATATCTCACTACCTCTATTGCTAATATTCTGGGCTGAGCCACTATCATCTCTCTGCAATGTTATTCTGCTTTTCTCCCTCTTCCTCTTCTCTTTTCTTTTTTTTTTTTTTTTTGAGATGAAATGTCACTCTGTCACCCAGGCTGGAGTGCAGTGGTATGATCTAGGCTCACTGACACTCACCACCTCCTGGACTCAAGCAGTTCTCCTGCCTCAGCCTCCCAAGTAGTTAGGATTACAGGCTCCTGCCACCACGCCTAGCTAATTTTTGTATTTTTAGTAGAGACGGGGTTTCACCATGTTGGCCAAGGTGGTCTCGAACTCCTGACCTCAAATTATCCACTCACTTCAGCCTCCCAAAGTACTGGGATTACAGGCATGAGCCACCGGGCCCAGCCTATTATTATTTTATTACTTTAGAGATCCGGTTTCACTGTGTTGCCCAGGGTGGTCTCGAACGCCTGGGCTCAAGTAATGTGCCCACCTTGGCCTCCCAAAGTGCTGGGATTACAGGCGTGAACCACCGTACCTGGTCAATACCTGTTCTAATATGACAGCCAGGGTTATCCTTTTAAGCTTCAGATTTATCACTGTGCTGAAACCTTGCAGGGCTCCCCATTTCGCTGAATGAAGGCCCTAGGTGCTCAGGTTTCCCTCTTCTGCCTCTGTCTCTCCTTCACTCTGCTCCAGGCACAATGGACTCCCTTGCGGTTGTTTTTTTTTTTTTTTTTTTTTTTTTTTTGCAATTGGCAAACAGGCTGGGCACGGTGGCTCACGCCTGTAATCCCAACACTTTGGGAGGCCAAGGCGGGCGGACCATGAGGTCAGAAGATTGAGACCATCCTGGCTAACACAGTGAAACCCGTCTCTACTAAAAATACAAAAATTTAGCCGGGCGTGGTGATGGGCGCCTCTAGTCCCAGCTACTCGGGAGGCTGAGGCAGGAGAATGGCATGAGCCAGGGAGGCAGAGCTTGGAGTGAGCCGAGATCAGGCCACTGCCCTCCAGCCTGGGCGACAGAACAAGACTCTGTCTCAAAAAAAAAAAAAAAAAAAAAAAGGCAAACAAGCTCTTGTCTCAAGGCTATTGTACTGACTGTTCACTCTGCCTAGAACTTCACCCCATATATCCACATGGCTCACTCCCCTACCTCTCTTCAACTCTACAAGAAGGCCTACTCTTTTTAAATTGCAATGCACACTACGACTCTCTATACTCATCATCTCCCTTCCCATCTTACTCTGTTTTTTTTTTTCCACGGCATTACTTTATTATGTTTATTAATTGTATGTCCTCCGCCTGACTGTAAACTCCACGAGGACAGGGATACTGTTAGGACAATGCCTGGCATGCATGAATCAGTGACTGAGGTATTGTGAGGGAATAGTCCCTCCAAGTCGGAGGAAATGAAGTCAGATGGCAGTAATTCTCCAGGATGCCACAAGAGGGCATCACCAGCCCTGACATTGTTGGTCTAAGGCAGTTCTGCTTTCCCCAAACTTATTTTAAGCCTCAGCTTTCCTTTTTTTGTACCTACAGAGGAGAGAAGAGTTAACTATACATATATATATGTTTTGTTATGTTTTCTTTAAAGCTAAATGGATTTCCTTTTTTTTTTAATTAATTAATTAATTTATTTATTTGTTTGTTTATTTTGAGACAGAGTCTCACTCTGTTCCCAGGCTGGAGTGCAGTGGCGTGGTCTTGGCTCACTGCAACCTCCGCCTCCTGGGTTCAAGCGATTCTCCTGTAACTGGGACTACAGGCATGCGGCACCACGCCTGGCTAATTTTTTATCTCGGTTTACTGCAAGCTCCGCCTCCCAGGTTCATGCCATTCTCCCGCCTCAGCCTCACTAGTAGCTGGGACTACAGGTGCCTGCCACCTTGCCCTGCTAATTTTTTTTGTATTTTTAATAGAGATGGGGTTTCACCGTGTTAGCCAGGATGGTCTTGATCTCCTGACCTCGTGATCCGTCCGCCTTGGCCTCCCAAAGTGCTGGGATTACAGGCATGCACCACCGCGCCCGGCCTATTTTACTTTTTTGACAGAGTCTCTCTGTCACCCAGGCTGGAGTGCAATGTCACAATCTCGGCGCACTGCAACCTCCACCTCCCGGGTTCAAGCGATTATCCTGCTTCAGCCTCCCGAGTAGCTGGGATTACAGGCGCCTGCCACCGTGCCCACGCCCAGCTAACTTTTGTATTTTCAGTAGAGACGGGGGATCACCATGTTGGCCAGGCTGGTCTTGAACTCCTAACCTCAAGTGATCCACCCGCCTTGGCCTCCCAAAGTGCTGGGATTACAGGTGTGAGCCACCGTGTCAGGCTGGATTTCCTATCCTTTACGTTGCGATCAAGTCATTTTTAGTTTTTAGTCTTTTTTCTTTTTCTTTTTCTTTCTTTTTTTTTTTGTCATTTGGTTTTAGTTTTAGTCTTGAAATGTTTTCTTTTGTATAATGGTAAAAAATAGTACCCCAGAACTTTTCTGGAAATTTTAATAATTGGGAAATCCAAAAATCTAGGAACCACTGGGCTAAAGTGATCATAATTTTAAAAAAAAAAATTTTTTTTTTTTTTTTGAGACGGAGTCTCGCTCTGTCGCCCAGGCTGGAGTGCAGTGGCGCGATCTCGGCTCACTGCAAGCTCCGCCTCCCGGGTTCACGCCATTCTCCTGCCTCAGCCTCCCGAGTAGCTGGGACTACAGGCGCCCACAACCGCGCCCGGCTAATTTTTTGTATTTTTAGTAGAGACGGGGTTTCACCGTGGTCTCGATCTCCTGACCTTGTGATCCGCCCGCCTCGGCCTCCCAAAGTGCTGGGATTACAGGCGTGAGCCACCGCGCCCGGCAATTTTTTTAAATAAAATAAAAAAACCTTTAAAAACTAAACTGGCCAAGCGGGAAGCGGTGGCTCACGGGAGGCCGAGGTGCTTGAATCAGTTGAGGCCAGGAGTTCTAAGGCTGCAGTGAGCTATGATCGTGCCACTGCACTCCAGACTGAATGACACAGTGAGACCCTGTTTCTAGAATTAATCCAGGAGGCAGAGATTAGTCACTGTTCTCCATCCTAGAGAATGAGTAAAACTCCATTTACAAAAAAATAAGTGACACCCCCAATAACAGTATGGTTTAAGCTGAATGAACAAACGAAATGCCACTTCACACACAGCAACGAGCAAACAGCTTCAAGAATGTTACAGTATACAGATGATCTTCGTCTGACTTTTGAACACTCTTAGTTAGTCCCACACACGTGGGACCTCAAAAAATTGGCTTAAGACTCGGAATTGTTCCTCTCCACGGAAATCTTTAGTAAAAGGCGAAAGATTTATACGATTTGAAGAGAAACCAGAGTATACCCTGCCATTCGTTGCACACAGTCCTCGGGTGACGGTCACTACTAGATTAGCAATGGTTACTATTAACCAAAGGAGCTAGCGACTTCTGTTTTTATCTCAGACAATTGTGTGAAAGGAGCTTCGTTTTTATGATAAAGGAAAAAGGGGAAAAAAGGGAGAATCTCCTTTTAAAGTAGGACGTGTTCTGTGTGCAATGCATTGTGGGTATGTAAATGATGTGCTGAGTCACCACCCCCCCCTCGGTTTCCAGAAATACCCTAAATAGTTCGTTACTTTTTCTAGGCGTTGGGCCACCACCAGGGGACAGAGCAGAAGCCAGATTTTCAGAACTATAGATGCCTGGTCTAACTAGAAAGTGACTTTATTTTGGGCGGATCACCTGAGGTCAGGAGTTCAGGACTGGCCTGACTGACATGGAGAAACCCCGTCTATACTTAAAAAAAAAAAAGGCCGGGCGCGGTGGCTCACGCCTGTAATCCCAGCACTTTGGGAGGCCGAGACGGGCGGATCGCGAGGTCAGCAGATCAAGACCATCCTGGCTAACACAGTGAAACCCCGTCTCTACTAAAAAAATACAAAAAACTAGCCGGGCGAGGTGGCGGGCGCCTGTAGTCCCAGCTATTCGGGAGGCTGAGGCGGGAGAATGGCGTAAACCCGGGAGGCGGAGCTTGCAGTGAGCTGAGATCCGGCCACTGCACTCCAGCCTGGGCGACAGAGCGAGACTCCGTCTCAAAAAAAAAAAAAAGTACAAAATAAGTTGGGCGTGGTGGTGCATGACTGCAATCCCAGCTACTTGGGAGGCTGAGGCAGGAGAATCGCTTGAACCCAGGGGGTGAAGGTTGCAGTGAGCCGAGGTCGCACCACTGCACTCCAGCTTGGGCAACAAGAGCGAAACTCCGTCAAAAAAAAAAAGTGACCTTATTTTGTAATTGGCACTTAAAGTAAAAAAAAAAAAAAAAAAAAAAAAAAGAGCCGTAAAATAATTGTATTCACACAGTCATTTACCAAAAATTTATTGAGTACTAGGAAATCCTGTGCTAGGAGACAGGCACGTGTGATGAGCGCTGATAATAGAATGTTCAGTGAGTGACATGTGCCAAGCATGAAAGGATCCAAAGTAGGGTGGTGATGACATTCTAGGCAGAGGGACACCCTAAGCAGTGTGAGCCAAGTGGTGACAGGGCAAGTGGCTAAATCACAGGGACCACATCTTGATGGACCTTCCATACCAAGCTAACTTGGATTTACCTTAAGGACAATGAGGAGTCACTGAAAAGCTTTAAAGGAGAACATGATCAGATTAGTGTTTTTTTTGTTTGTTTGGTGTGGTTTTTTTTGGAGACAGGGTCTCACTCTGTCACCCAGGTTGGATGGCAGTGGCGGGATCATGGCTCACCACAGCCTCGATCTCCAGGCTCAGGTTCAGGTGATCCTCCCACCTCAGCCTCCCAACTAGCTGGGACTACAGGTATGTGTCTTCACGCCCAGCTAATTTTTGTATTTTTTCTTTTTTTTTTTTTTTGAGACGGAGTCTAGCTCTGTTGCCCAGGCTGGAGTGCAGTGGCCGGATCTCAGCTCACTGCAAGCCCCGCCTCCCGGGTTCACGCCATTCTCCTGCCTCAGCCTCCCGAGTAGCTGGGAGTACAGGCGCCCGCCACCTCGCCCGGCTAATTTTTTTTGTATTTTAGTAGAGACGGGGTTTCACCGTGTTAGCCAGGATGGTCTCGATCTCCTGAACTCGTGATCCGCCCGTCTCGGCCTCCCAAAGTGCTGGGATTACAGGCTTGAGCCACCGCGCCCGGCCTAATTTTTGTATTTTTTATATGGACAAGTTTTTGCTGTGTGGCCCAGGCTGCTCTAGAACTCCTGAGCTCAAGTGATCCTCATGCCTCAGCCTCCCAAAGTGCTGGGATTACAGGCATGAGCCACTCACTGCGCCTGACCAGATTAGTGTTTTAAAGCATCATCAGCATCACTTCCTGTTACAGGTGAATTGTGTCCCCCACCTCCACCCCACCCCCAAAATTCATATATTGAAGTCCTAATTCCCATCACCTCAGAATGTGACTTTGTTTGGAAAAGGATCATTGCAGATGTAATATATTAAGATGAGGGCTCTAGAACTGCAAGACAACAAGTTTCTGTCATGTAAGCCACCAGTTTTGTGGTACTTTGTTCAGGGATCGCTAGCAAAGACACCTATTGCACCTGGGTACTTCTTAGAAATGCAAATTATCAGGCCCCACTCCAGACCAGATGACTCAGGAAAGAGAGGAAAAAATCTAGGCTAGGTCCAAGAGAAAAGGGACATAAAGAAGAGGTGCAGCAGAAGGAGCATGTGAAGGAGAAGAGGAGGCAGGAGGGAAACCAGCGCAGAAACCAAGGGCAGAAAGAAGTTGCAAGAAGGGGCCGGGCGCGGTGGCTCACGCCTGTAATCCCAGCACTTTGGGAGGCTGAGGCGGGCGGATCACAAGGTCAGGAGATCAAGACCATCCTGGCTAACACAGTGAAACCCTGTTTCTACTAAAAATACAAAAAATTAGCCGGGCGTTGTGGCTGGGTGACAGAGCGAGACTCCATCTCAAAAAAAAAAAAAAAAAAAAAAAAAAACAAACAAAGTTGCAAGAAGGGGATGGTCAGGCCAGGTGCCTAAAATCCCAGCACTTTGAGAGGCCGAGGCAGGCAGATCACCTGAGGTCCGGAGTTCGAGACTAGCCTGGCCAAAATGGTGAAACTCCATCTCTACTAAAACTACAAAAATTACCCGGGCGTAGTAGCGGGCATCTGTAATCCCAGCTACTCGGGAGGCTGAGGCAGGAGAATCCCTTGAACCCAAAAGGCAGAGGTTGCAATCAGCCAAGATCATGCCACCACACTCCAGCCTGGGTGACAGAATGAGACTCTGTCTCAAAAAAAAAAAAAAAAAAGGCTGAGTGTGGTGGTTCACGCCTGTAATCTCAGCACTTTGGGAGGACAAGGCAGGCGGATCACCAGGTCAGGAGTTCGAGACCTGCCTGGTCAATATGGTGAAACCCCACCTCTACTAAAAGTAAAAAACTTAGGCAGGCATGGTGGCGTGTGCCTGTAGTCCCAGACACTCAGGAAGCTGAGGCAGAAGACTCTCTTTTTTTTTTTTTGAGACGGAGTCTCGCTCTGTCGCCCAGGCTGGAGTCCAGTGGCCGGATCACTGCAAGTTCCGCCTCCCGGGTTTAGGCCATTCTCCTGCCTCAGCCTTCCGAGTAGCTGGGACTACAGGCACCCGCCACCTCGCCCAGCTAGTTTTTTTTTTTGGTATTTTTTATTAGAGACGGAGTTTCACCGTGTTAGCTAGGATGGTCTTGATCTCCTGACCTTGTGATCCGCCCGTCTCAGCCTCCCAAAGTGCTGGGATTACAGGCTTGAGCCACCTAGCGCGGCCCTAGAGGACTCTCTTGAACCTAGGAGGCAGAGATTGCAGTGAGCCAAGATCATGCCATTGCACTCTAGCCTGGTGACAGAGCAAGAGTCTGTGTCAAAAAAAAAAAAAGGACTGGGCGTGGTGGCTCACGCTTGTAATCCCAGCACTTTAGGAGGCCAAGGAGGGCAGATCACGAGGTCAGGAGATCGAGACCATCCTGGCTAACACAGTGAAACCCCGTATCTACTTAAAAAAAAAAAAGTACAACAATTAGCTGGGCGTGGGGGCATGTGCCTGTAATTTCAGCTACTCGAGAGGCTGAGGCAGGAGAATCGCTTGAACCCGGGAGGCAGAGGTTGCAGTGAGCCGAGATCGTATCACTGCACTCCAGCCTGGCGACAAAGCTAGACTCCGTCTCAAAAAAAAAAGAAAGGACTGGTCACCTATGTCAAATGAATGGTCAAGTGAGATAGGGACTACAAACACCACCGGATTTCTTTTTTTTTTTTTTTTGAGACGGAGTCTCACTCAGTTGCCCAGGCTGGAGTGCAGTGACGCGATCTTGGCTCACGGCAAGCTCCGCCTCCCGGGTTCACGCCATTCTCCTGCCTCAGCCTCCCAAAGTGCTGGGATTACAGGCGTGAGCCACCGCACCCAGCCTTTTCTCTGGTTTTTTTTTTTTTTTTTTTTTGAGATAGAGTCTCTGTCACCCAGCCTGTAGTACAGTGGTGCGATCTCAGCTCACTGCAACTGGCAACTCCCGCCTTCTGGGTTCAAGCGATTCCTGTGCCTCAGCCTCCCGAGTACCTGGGATTACAGACGTGTGCCATCACACCCAGCTGATTTTTGTATTTTTAGTAGAGATAGGGTCTCGCTATGTTGGCCAGACTGGTCTTGAACTCCTGGCCTCAAGTGATTCTCTTGCCTCAGCCTCCCCAAGTGCTGGGATTACAGGTGTGAATCACCACGGCTGGCCCACCTTCTTTTTTTTGTTTGAAACAGGGTCTCATTCTGTTCCCCAGGCTGAAGTGCAGTTGCACGATCACAGCACACTGTGGCCTCGAACTCCCCAGGCTCAGGTGATCCTCCCACCTCAGCCTCCTGAGTAGCTGGGACTACAGGCATGTGCCATGACACCCAGCTAATTTTTGTATTTTTTGCAGAGATAGGGGTCTCACTGTGTCACCCATGGTGGTCTGGATCTGCTGAGCTCAAGCAATCTGCCTATCTTGGCCTCCCAAAGTGCTGGGATTACAGGTATGAGCCACTGCATCCAGCTTAGTCCATTTTCTGTTGCTACAACAAAATACTGGGGACTGGGTAATTTATAATGAACATAAATTTATTTCATCCATGGTTCTGGAGGCTGAGAAGTCTAAGAGCATGGTGCTTGGATCTTGTGAGGGCCTTTTTGCTATATTATAACATGGCAGACAGTATAACATCGTGACAGGGCAAGAGCATGTCAGCTCAAGTCCTTCTTCTTCTTATAAAGCTACCATTCCATCGTGGGGCCCCATCCTGATGACTTTATTAATCCTAATTACCTCCCAAAGGCCCCACCTTCAAATGCCATCAATATATGAATTGGGGGATTAAGTTTCCAGCACATGAAATTTGGGGGACTCATTCAAACCACAGCATATCTCTAAACAATATTCCATCTATTCTTGTCTCTCTAGTCTGGTTCTCCCCCTCAATAGTTCACCAAGACTGCAAAAGGTCAGCAATGACTTAGGTGCTAATAAATCCAAAGGATACTAAAATGTCCTCATCTTATTTGGCCTCTGAGTAGCTCTCCAGAGTTACTTTCACCTTCTTCATTCCATCGGTTGACTTCTAAGGAACTGCCCCCAACTCTTTTGTTTTCTTCATCCCTTCAAACCACCCTAATCCCATCTCCTTTGCTGGCTCCTCCTCCCCTGCCCTACCTCAAAATATTGGCAAGTCCCATGGCTTAAGTATACATGTTCTTCTCATCTCCATCTATGCTCTTTGCCTAGATAGTATTCAGCTCATGACTCCAAATATCATCTACATAACGCAGACTGCCAAATCTCAATCTCTGACTTCTACCTTAGCTCCCAGTTTGTACATCCAGCTGCTCAGTTGACACCTACACTCAGATGTGTTGTAGACATCTCAAATTCAAAATGAACAAAATGAAACCCTGGACTTAACCCCCAACTCATTCCTTCACAATCCCACTCTCCCTTTTCAGTATATGGTCCATCATGCAGCCAGGTGCTCTAGCCAGAAACCAGGAGTCATCCATGACCACCCCTGTCATTCACATCCATCAGCAAAATCCATTCACTTCACTTCCCAAACATGGGGTATCTTGAATCAATTCTCTCAGCTGTACTTCCAATCCAGTATCACCACCCTGGCCTATGCCAGCATAATCTCTTGCCTACTAAGTGCTCTCTGCACTCTGTCTTGCCCCTTTCAACTCTACTCTCCACACAACAGCAAGTTTGCCTGACATAAAAGTAAAATGTAGGCTGGGCGCGGTGGCTCACACCTGTAATCCCAGCACTTTGGGAGGCGGAGGCAGGTGGATCACCTGAGGTCGGGAGTTCACGACCAGCTTGACCAACAGGGTGAAACCTCATCTCTACTAAAGATACCAAATTAGCCAGGCATGGTGGCGCATCCCTGTAATCCCAGCTACTTTGGAGGCTGAGGCAGGAGAATTGCTTGAACCCGGGAAGTGGAGGTCGCGTGAGCCAAGATCACGCCACTGCACTCCAGCCTGGGCAACAAGAGTGAAATTCTGTCTCAAAAGAAAAAAAAGAGAAAGTAAAATGTAAATCAGATCTTCTTAGTCCCCTGCTTAAAACTTTCAATGACTTCTCATTAGCATAAAAGCCAAAATTACTACTACAGGCCACAAGATGCTCAATGATTTTGCCCCTGCCCACCTCTTCAACTTCTTCTGATGTTCCTCTCCCCCACTGCCTTCCAGCCATCTTCAAACAAGACCTTTCCTGGCCAGGCACAGTGGTTCACACCTGTAATCCCAGCACTTTGGGAGGCTGAGGCAGGCAGATCGTCAAGAACAGGAGGCTGGAATTCGTGGTTCACATATGTAATCCTAGCAGTTTGGGGGGCGAAGGAGGGAGGATCTTTGAGCCCAGGAATTCAAGACCAGCCTGGGCAACACAGCAAGAACACTGTCTCTAATTTAAAAAAAAAGAGGACAGGAACTGTGTGTCTAGTTGACTACTATTATCTCCATTTCCTAGTACCATGCCTAGCACGTGGTAGACATTCACTCAATAAATATCTGGTGAATCGTGTCTTCCTGGAAATTTATACGTAACTCCTTGAATGACGAAACATGCTTCTCCACTGTGCAATGAGAAAAACTAAGTCAAGTTTCTAACCTGTGGTTTTATTTTGCTTAGAGAACAGGGTCTTGGCTACGTTGCCCTTGCTGGTCTCGAACTTCTGATCTCAAGCGATCACTCCCACCTCTAGCCTTCCTAAGTGCAAGGATTACAGGAGTGAGCCACCGCGCCCGGTCAAGTCTCCAATTTGCTCGAGGTCATTGAACTAGCAACTGAAGAAGCTAGGATTCGAACCCATGTCTGTAGTATTCCAGAGCCCTCACTCTGAAATACATACCGAAGTTTCCCAGTTTTCGGGAACCCGGCTGTACAAGATGACCAAACACAATACCAGGAAGCGGGAGCCCCAGACCCCGCGGAGCGCCAAAGTTCCCAGGAGGCACAGCGCTCGGGGGTGTGGCCAGACGCATGGGCGGTGCCGGGCGTCGGAAGACGGTTCGGAACTGCGTATCCCCCAAGGCTCTGCAGGGCGCCGCTGACCGCCGGAAGCGGGGGCGGGGACAGCGGGATGACGTTTTAAGGACGCTTGCGCGCGGGATTTAAACTGCGGCGGTTTACGCGGCGTTAAGACTTCCTAGGGTTAGCGGAATTGAGGTTTCCTAGCATTGCGCGTTTCTTTTCCTTGCTGACCCTCCGAATGGCCATGGACTCGTCGCTTCAGGCCCGCCTGTTTCCCGGTCTCGCCATCAAGATCCAACGCAGTAATGGTGAGGAGCGGGGTCCCTAGGTCAAGGGGACTCGTGAGCGGTGAGACGACGGAAATTACTGCCCCTCCCCAGACACACAAATGGGCTCTCACTCTCTTTCTCTCCCTCCCTCCTTTTCACACGCACTAACTCCTGGTCTCTGCACTGGCAGTCATTCTTCCCTACACAGGGGTGAGAGTCTGCGCTGGACGTGGGTCCCTTTCGCTGTCCTCCGGGAGTGGGCGGACCTTCTCCAAGGCTGGTAGATCCAGGGAAGTTGGGGCTTCTAAATTCACTTCACTTCCAAAATTCACCCCGGAAAATGCCCTGCTCTTACGGGGACCTCGGTCTCCTGGCCCCTCTACTCTGGAATAATATTGCACAGTTGCAGTATGTCAGGTACTGGGACTTAGGGTTAACGGGACAGACAAGATCCCTGCTCTTGAGCAGCTTGTAGTCGTTCTCTCTTTTGCTTAAGCAGCTACCGCACTTCTGGCACGTCTAATACCCGTGTCATTAGGGAAATGGACAGATATGACCGCCAGAAGTGAGTTAGGAAAACCCCAAGAGGGCCAGATCCTTAATGCTATGTTGAGGAAAAGTTCATTTAAGGGCTTTAAGGAATCCTCTGCTCAAACATACTTTTGTGTGTTCTCTTCTGTAGGCTCCCGCTCTCTTTTTTTTTGTAGGCTCTCTTTTGAGTAGGGGTGAATCCTTATCCCATGCAGCTCAATTTAAAAACCTGTCCCCTGCCCACCTCACTGTGGATATTCTAAAGGTGAAGCCCAGGAGATTTATTTCTCTTAGTTTTGTTTGTTTGTTTGTTTGTTTGTTTTTTAAAGGCAGCCGCCTGTTCCTTCAGGTTAACTCCACTTTGGGAATCTCTGTGGAATCCTAAAAGTGAAGCTCTCAGGAAAGAGAGGGTAACTCTGGTTTTTTCATACTTTATAGGTTTAATTCACAGTGCCAATGTAAGGACTGTGAACTTGGAGAAATCCTGTGTTTCAGTGGAATGGGCAGAAGGAGGTGCCACAAAGGGCAAAGAGGTAGGTTCTATGAGAATTCCTCTACCACATTTAATGCCTTCCTACATAAAGGATCTGTGCAGAAGTGGAATCTGTGAGAGCCTAGTTTCTGATGCTGTGCTCTTTTCACTCACGCCTGTAATCCTAGCACTTTGGGAGGCTGAGGCGAGTGGACCATCTGAGGTCAGGGGTTCGAGACCATCCTGGCCAACATGGCGAAACCTGTCTCTACTGAAAATACAAAAATTAGCCGGTCATGGTGGTGCTAGCCTGTAATCCCAGCTATTCGGGAGGCTGAGGCAGGAGAATTGCTTGAACCCAGGAGGTGGAGGTTGCAGTGAGCCGAAACTGTGCCACTGCGCTCCAGCCTGGGCGACAGAGTGAGAATCTGACTCAAAAAAAAAAAAAAAAAAAAATTGGCTGGGTGCGGTGGCTCTTGCCTCTAATCCCGGCACTTTGAGAGGCCTCATCTGGAGGACTGCTTGAGCCCAGGAGTTCGAAACCAGCCTGGGAAAAATGTTGAGACCTTGTCTCTACAAAAAATAAAAAATTAGCAGGGTGTGGTTGCTTGCATCTGTGGTTCCAGCTACTCGGAAAGCTGAGGTGGGAGGATCGATTTAGCCTGGGAGGTTGAGGCTGCAGTGAACCATGATCGAGCCACTGCACTCTGACCTGGATGACGGAGTGAGACCTTTCCTCAAAAAAAATAATTGGTCTTCTTGGCTGGGCACAGTGGCTCACATCTATAATCCCAGCACTTTGGGAGGTCGAGGTGGGCAGATCGCTTTGAGCTGAGGAGTTCAAGACCAGGCTGGGCAACATGGCAAAACCGCATTTCTACAAAAAATACAAAAAAACATTAGCCGGGCATGGTGGTGCATGCCTGTGGTCCCAGCTACTCTGGAGGCTGAGGCTGGAGAATTGCTTGAGTCTGGAAAAAGAACAGGTTTCAATGAGCTGAAATTGTGCTACTGCTCTCCAGCCTCCTGGGCGACAGAATAAGGACTTGTCAAAAAAAAGAATGGTCCCCTTCCAGATGCATTGGGATTTTATTTAGTCAGGTCCATTTAAATTGAAGCAATCAATCGTTTTCTGGTATGTCTGTAGAAAGCAAACTGCAAACTGTAGCCTGGTATGGTGGCTCACACCTGTAATCCCAGCACTTTGGGAGGCCGAGGTGGGCGGATCACTTGAGATCAGGAGTTTGAGACCAGCCTGGCCAACATGGTGAAACCCCATCTCTACTAAACATACAAAAATTAGCTGGGCCTGGTGGCAGAGGGCTGTAATCCCAGCTACTTGGGAGGCTGGGGCAGGAGAATCACTTGAACTCGGGAAGCAGAGGTTGCAGTGAGCTGAGATCACGCCACTGCATTCCAGCCTGGGCAACAGAGTGACACTCCGTCTCAAAAAAAAAGAAAAAGCAAACTGCACAAAATTTTAGGTTTTAGAAAACTTTGCTTGCCCAAGCTAGGTTCTGCATGCACACTACCTGTGATATCAGTTAGGTGAATGAAATCAATAACCTGGTTGAGGAGACAAAAATACGTTTCTGAATCACCAAATAACAAAAGGCAACTTGTGACGAATGGCCCAGATGAGCATTGCTAGAGCAGCTCAGAGGTGGAAACTTTCTGAGAATGGGCTGGGCTTGGAGAGTGGAGTGTGAAGGCTTAGCCAAAGCAGCAAGATGGCACACATAGGGACCATAAAGAAGCTGGCCACAAGCAGTGCAGGGCCCAGGATGCTTGGCAGCAGCAAAACAGCTGAAAAAGGAGACAAAGGTCTTCGTGTCTGGCACTGAGCTGGTTAGGTTTTCTTCTGTAGGCAGTGGGGATTTTGAGGAGAGCACTGTGACTAAGACACTTCTGTTCTAGCGGCATTGTGGTGTAGTGAAAAGGTCACTGGGCTAGGAGTATGAAAACCTGGATTCTAGTCTGGCTCTGCCACTGCTTTGTGTTCTCAGGCATGTTTCTGCCCCTCTTCGAAGTTTGGTTTCCTCATCTATAAAGTGAGGATGATGATAATGTCTACCTCACAGGGTTGTTGTGAGGATTTACTCAGCAGATATTTTGGACTGCTTCCAAAATGCTAGACACTTATGGGGTGCTAGGGATACAGAGGTGAAGGAGACAGACTCTTGGACCCTCTTCCATGGAGCGTAATAAAATAATACATGTAGCTGGGCACAGTACCTATAATCTCAGCACTTTGGGAGGCTGAGGCAGGGGGACCTCTTGAAGCCAAGAGTTTGAGCCCAGCCTGGGCAAATACAGCAAGACCTCATCTCTACTAAAAATAAAAAACAATTAGCTAGTCATAGTGGCTTGCGTCTGTGGTCCCAGCTACTCCAGAGGCAGGAGGATTGCTTGAGCCCAGGAGTTCAAGGCTACAGTGAGGCACAACACTCCAGCCTGCGTGACAGAGTGAGACCCTGTCTCAAAAAAATATAAGTAAAAAAGATAAAACATGTAAAAAGCTTGCTTAGCATGGTACGTCTAGTAGAGATATTTAGGTGGTATATTTGAGAAATAAAAGGATTGAATACTTTCCATTATCTGCCGCTAAAGAATCAAGAGGTTCCTAAAATTCCTTTCAGCCAGCTATTATCAGTCCTTTGTGATTCGTTTTTTGTTTTTGTTGTTTGTTCAGAAATATATCCCTTGTCTTACCTCAGATCAAATACTGCTTTTGGAATAAGATCCAAACTTCTTAATGGTGCATTCAGGCCTTTTCAAGCTCTGATATTTTTTCTTTTGAGACGAAGTCTTACTCTGTCACCAGGCTGGAGTGCAGTGGCACGATCTCCCTCAGTGAGCCAATCTTGGCTCACTACAACCTCCATCCTCCAGGTTCAAGCGATTCTCCTGCCTTAGTCTCCCAAGAAGCTGGGATTACAGGCACCTGCCACCACAGCCATCTAATTTTTGTATTTTTAGTAGAGACAGGGTTTCACCATGTTAACCAGGCTGGTCTCAAACTCCTGACCTCAAGTGATCTGGCCGTCTTGGCCTCCTAAAGTGCTGGGATTACAAGCATGAGCCACCGCGCCTGGCTTGAGCTCTGATTCCAATCACCCTTTTTCTTTGTACCACACACTCTTCTTCCACATATCCTATCCCCTGGCAAATGAGGTGGTTTACTGCTCTGTGACTGTGCCTAATTCCCTGCTGCTCTTACACGCTTATTCCTTTCTCCTGGGATGTTCACCCTGAATTATCAACATGAGAACCAGCTGATTGTCAGAGCAAGGCTTAAAACTCTGTTTTTTGCGGGGTGCAGTGGCTCATGCCTGTAATCCCAGCACTTTGGGAGGCTGAGGCGGGCGGATCACGAGGTCAGGAATTCAAGACCAGCCTGGCCAATACGGTGAAACCGCGTTTCTACTAAAAATCCAAAAAATTAGCGGGGCATGGTGGTAGGCACCTGTAGTCCCAGCTACTCAGGAGGCTGAGGCAGAAGAATCGCTTGAACCCGGGAGGTGGAGGTTGCAGCAAGCTGTGATCGCGCCATTGCACTCCAGCAGCCTGGGTAACAGTGAGATTCCGTCTAAAAAAAGCTGGACACAGTGATTCACGCCTGTAATCCCAGCACTTTGGGAGGCTGAGGCGGATGGATCACCTGAGGTCAGGAGCACAAGACCAGCCTGGCCAACGTGGTGAAATCCCGTCTCTACTAAAAATACAAAATTAGCTGGGCATAGTGCCGCGTGCCTATAATCCCAGCTACTCGGGAGGCTGAGGCAGGATAATCACTTGAACCCGGGAGGTGGAGGTTGCAGTGAGCTGAGATCACGCCACTGCATTCCAGCATGGGTGCTAAGAGTGAAACTCTGTTTCAAAAAACAAGAAAACAAAAAACTGATTTTCCTTGTTGTTTATGCTCTCTGTAGTTTAGGGGTTGGAAGTGGGGGAGGTGTGTACCAATAGTCTGTGGCTGTCCCAGAAATGTGGATAGAAGTGTGATTACTGAAGTGCTTGCCGGCTTTTGCATTTAGTGATTCTATCCCTTTTTTTTTTTTTTTTTTTTGAGGTGGAGTCTCGCTCTGTTGCCCAGGCTAGAGTGCAGTGGCACGATCTTGGCTCACTGCATGCTCTGCCTCCCAAGTTCACACCATTCTCCTGCCTCAGCCTCCTGAGTAGCTGGGACTACAGGCGCCTGCCACCACACCTGGCTAATTTTTTGTATTTTTGGTAGAGACGGGGTTTCACTGTGTTAGCCAGGATGGTCTCAATCTCCTGACCTCGTGATCCAGCTGCCTCGGCCTCCCAAAGTGCTGGGATTACGGGCATGAGCCACCGTGCCTGGCTTTTTTTTTTTTGAGACAGTTTTGCTCTTGTTGCTCTGGAGTGCAATGGCGCTATCACGGCTCACTGCAGCCTCCGCCTCCCGGCTTCAAGCGATTCTTCTGTCTCAGCCTCCTGAGTAGCTGGGATTACAGGCGTGCGCCACACTGGCTAATTTTGTAATTTTAGTAGAGACGGGGTTTTTCCATGTTGGTGAGGCTGGTTTCGAACTCCCAACCTCAGGTGATCTGCCCGCCTCAGCCTCCAAAAGTGCTGGGATTACAGGCGTGAGCCACTGTGCCCGGCCTACATATGTCGTAATGCATCTTTGACTACTTTCCCCCTGCAGGCTGCTGTCTTCGTGGTGCCTAACAAATGCTTGAATAGGCAGCTAATAACTGCAGGTTTCGTATCTAAGCAGTAAAGCCCTCACCCTGGAGTACATGCTTCAGCTCTGTCACATTTTAAAATACAAATAACAAGTTGGGACAAATTTGATATGTCTGAACCTGTTGTAAAGTTATCCTGGTGAAGTTTGAGTTGTTCCTGGAGGATTGCAGGACTCTGATGATGTAAACTTAGAATTGTGACCTCATTGCAGGCATCAACAGGAAATAGGTAAGGCATGGGCAGGAAGCCATAACTGGGGAAGAAGTTTCTGGGCCCAGAAGAAAATGTAGGTAGTCTTAGGGTTAGGTAGCAGCTGTCGGGAACTTGCCCCTGCCCATAAGATCCTAAAGGGCCTCCATTGGACTCTCACCAGACAGTTAGAACTTGTTTCCTCCTCCGTGTCAGCCAGCAAGAGGTGCTTAGGGGGCTGTGCCCAGCAGGACCTCACTGCCCAGCAAAACAGCAGGGGAGCCAAGTGGCCTAGATCTGCTGTGGAGTACCCAACAGTTTGCCTGCCTGTCTGCCCTCCTCTTCACCTTATTCTCATCACTGACGTCTACCATTGGCTTGGAAATCAGAAACCCATATCCATCTAGATGGTAAACCATTATTAAGGAGTAACTATTTGTTTTATAGCTATTCATACTTAGTGGAACTTAAAGCTGGTAAAGTTTGAATTTAGGGGTAGCCCTATCGACTTTTTTTTTTTTTTTTTTTTATGTTTTTGTGTTTTTTTGAGACAGAGTCTCACTCTGTCGCCCAGGCTGGAGGGCAGTGGCATAATCTCAACTCAATGCAACCTCCACCTCCTAGATTCCAGCGATTCTCCCACCTCAGCCTGGGGGGACCAGGCACAGTGTCTCATACCTGTAATCCCAGCACTTTAGGAGGCCAAGGTGGGGAGATCACCTGAGGCCAGGAGGTTGAGACCATCCTGGCCAACATGGTGAAACCTGGTCTCTACTAAAACTACAAAAATTATCTGGGCTTGGTGGCACACGCCTATAGTCCCAGCTACTCGGGAGGCTGAGGCAGGAGAATTGCTTGGACCCAGGAGGCGGAGGTTGCGTTGAACCGAAATCATGCCACTGCCCTCCAGCCTGGGTGACAGAGCGAGACTCTGTCTCAGAAAAAAAGAAAAGAAAAAAGAAATGTATTTGGATTGAACAATGTTTCATTGAAACTTTTACTTGCTCCTTGCAGATTGATTTTGATGATGTGGCTGCAATAAACCCAGAACTCTTACAGCTTCTTCCCTTACATCCAAAGGACAATCTGCCCCTGCAGGAAAATGTAACAATCCAGGTAGGTGCCTGTCATCTGGTTGCAGCCAGTGCCCCACAGGATTCACTTTGCTTATTGGCTCTTTGCTGATTGATTGTCTGACATTTTAGCATAATACATGGGCCCAGGATAGGCCCTTGAGAATTGATAAGAGCCATATATTGTGACAATTTGATTTGTTTTTCAGAAACAAAAACGGAGATCCGTCAACTCCAAAATTCCTGCTCCAAAAGAAAGTAAGTGGATTTCTACTAGCTTACTGTCATGGAATTTGTGTCAGGAATTGTTTCTAGGACTCAGAGTTGTGGAAGCTCCTATTTTGCAGGTGGTTTCTATGTGGGCTGAGTCCTGCCTATGTTCCAAGCTTCCTTCTCTATGAGGAAGAATCCAACCTACAGCTATCAGGCCAACCTTTAAGAGACCTGGTGCATTTAGGAAATTTGCTGCCTGGCCTGGAAACCTTTTCTGTATAATCCAGAGCCTGATGCTAAGAAGAGTGGGAATCAGCCATTGGTAGGCCTGTTTTCTTCCCTCAGGGGAACAGTATGCCCTGGAAAGAGGCTTTGAAAAAGGGAGACACTAGGTCTGTGGGTTGTTTAGAAGTACAGTTGGTGGCACTATAGAGAGGGATGGCTGGGGCTGGAGAGAATAACAGCATTGCCTCGTGGTCTAGGAGGTTGGGCTCTCTCTGCAGAAGTAGTCTGTGAAAACCTACTTTGACGACATGATAGACTGTGACTCTAGGGGGTAAGCTTCCCAAAAGATCCAGCTTAAAGCCAGTTGTACCTTGAAGGCTGGTGACCTGCACAGCTCTCCAGGTCTAGGGGTCATCATTGCCGCAAAAGGATCCAGCTACCTCAGGGACTCCCAGAATACTGGAGCTTCAGGTTCTGGGGGCCCTGGGTGGAGGGTGGTGCCATTGCAAGCTTGGGCCTGACTGTTGTGGTGCTGGCCCTTTCTTGCTGGGTGTACCATAAGGGAATGCAGGAGAGTTGGGACTCGCAGCAGTCCCATTCCATGTTCATGTCCTCAAAGGATATTGCCACAGCTTTTTGTTTTTTATTTTTCAAAGGCAGGGTCTCACTTGGTTGTCCATGCTGGAATACCATGATATGATCGTAGCTCACTGTAGCCTTGAACTCCTGGGCTCAGGCAATCCTCCCACCTCAGCCTCCCATGTAGCTGGGACTACAGGTGTGCCTCATCACACCTGGCTAATTTTTTTTTTTTTTTCCGTAGAGACAAGGTCTCACTATGTTGCCTGGTCTGGTCTCAAACTCCTGGCCTCAAGGGATCCTCCTGCTTCAGCCTCCCAAAGTGCCAGGATTGCAGGCGTGAGCCACCATGCCCAGCCAATAGCTTTTTTTTTTTTTTTTTAGGATGGGGTCTCACTTTGTTGCCTAAGCTGGTCTTGAACTCCTAGCTTCAAGCAGTCCTCCTGCCTCAGCCTCCAAAAGTGCTGGGACTACAGGCACATACCACCATGCCCAGCTACACAGCTCATTTTAATTAAAAAAAAAAGCCTTTAAGGCCCTGAGCGCTGGCTCATGCCTGTAATCCCAGCACTTTGGGGGGCCAAGGTGGGGAGATCACCTGAGGTCAGGTGTTCCAGACCAGCCTGGTCAACATGGTGAAACCCTGTCTCTATTAAAAATACAAAAAACTGGCCAGGCGCAGTGTGGCTCATGCCTGTAATCCCAGCACTTTAGGAGGCCTAGGTGGGTGGATCATCTGAGGTCAGGAGTTTGAGACCAGCCTGGCCAACATGGTGAAACCCCTGTCTCTCCTAAAAATACAAAAATTAGCCAGGCGTGGTGACGGGCACCTGTAATCCCAGCTACTCAGGAAGCTGAGGCAAGAGAATTGTTTGAGCCCAGGGGGTGGAGGTTGCAGTGAGCAGAGATCGTGCTACTGTACTCCAGCCTGGGCGACAGAGCAAGACTCGGTCTTAAAAAAAAAAATTACAGATCATTTGGGGCTAGATGTAATGGCTCACACCTGTAAGCCCAGTGCTTTGGGAGGTTGAGGCAGGAAGATGGCTTGAACCTAGGAGTTTGAGACCAGCCTGGGCAACATAGCAAGACCCAATCTTATTATAAAAACTAAAATAAAATCATTAGGGAAACAGGAAGATTGTAAAAATTCAAGATATGGATTATATATAGCCATCAGCTTGAACTTTCAATACTCAGAAACTCGGTAGAAGTTGGTTTTGGCAGAGGTTGCAGTGAGCCAAGATTGCACCACTGCACTCCAGCCTGGCTGACAGTGTGAGACTCTGTCTCAAGAAAAAGATGGGCTGGGCGTGGTGGTTCACGCCTGTAATCCCAGCACTTTGGGAGGCTGAGGCGGGTGGATCACAAGGTCAAGAGATAAAGACCATCCTGGCCAACATGGTGAAACCCCATCTCTACTAAAAAAAAAAATACAAAAATTAGCTGGGTGTGGTGGCACACGCCTGTAGTCCCAGCTACTCGGGAGGCTGAGGCAGGGGAATTGCTTGAACCCAGGAGGCAGAGGTTGCAGTGAGCCAAGATTGTACCACTGCACTCCAGCCTGGGCAACAAGAGCAAAACTCCTCAAAAAAAAAAAAAATAAAATAGTAATAATAATACTTTTTCTCAAGGACTTAGATTAGGTCTCTCTCTCTCCAGAAATGTTTTCAAGATAGCTATAGGTCCCTGTACTTACTCAAGACAGATGCTCTTTGTGGGAGATGTCCTTGCCCTCAGGAGCTCCTGGATTTGCACAATGTGGACAAAATTTGCACAATTTGGGGGTACTGGTACTTGGTCTAATTTTTCCTTTCTAAGGAATATGGGAAGTTGGTGAGCCCCTTTCCTGGTGGCTGGGACCAGTTTCACCTTGTACAAAACTTGGAGGTTTGCCCCTGACCACCCTCCAGATCATGCAGCACTGACTGGCTACTGCTCTCGGTTCTCCAGGTCTTCGAACTCGCTCCACTCGCATGTCCACTGTCTCAGAGCTTCGCGTCACTGCTCAGGAGAATGACATGGAGGTGGAGCTGCCTGCAGCTGCAAACACCCGCAAGCAATTTTCAGTTCCTCGTGAGTAACGAAAGTGCCCCGCACCTGCCATGTTTGAGGCCCTGAAGCACATTGCTTGGTCCCTGTGCTAGAATATCCTGAGATTCATCCATTCCCCCAGCTTCAGAACTGGTCTGCTCCTTCCCTACCAACACGGCTTGCTTATTTGGAAATCATCTCTTTTTTAAAAAACTTAATTGAAACATTACACACACATACACACAGACATGTACACATAGCATTGAGTACATAGTTCTGTGAATTTTCGTAAACTGAACACACTTATGTATCTAACATGATCAGAGCATTACCAGTACTTCAAAGCACCTGAGTGCAAGCCTTGTTTCTCACATGCGGGCATGTTTTCCTGTGGCCATGGAATCAGTCTTTCACAAGCAGTGAAAGACTGGGCAGAAGCCCTCTGACATAGTTGAGGAGTCTAAGGTCTAAGTACACATAGCATTGAGTTCAGTGAATTTTCATAAACAGAACTCACTTGTAACTAATATGATCAGAGCATTACCAGAACTTCAAAAGTCCCTGTTGGGCACATTTCCAGCTCCTAATCCCCTCAAGGGTACCTATAATCCTGACTTCTAATAGCATTAATTAGCTTTTTTTCTTTCTGTATTTTTTTATTTATTTATTGAGACGGAGTCTCACTCTGTCATCCAGGCTGGAGTGCAATGGCATGATCTTGGCTTACCACAACTTCCGCCTCCTAGGTTCAACCAATTCTCCCGCCTCAGCCTCCTGAGTAGCTGGGATTACAGGCATGTGCCACTATGCCTGGCTAATTTTTGTATTTCTAGTAGAGATGGGGTATTGCCATTTTGGCCAGGCTGGTCTCGAACTCCTGGCCTCAAGTGATCCGCCCACCTTGGCCTCCTAAAGTGCTGCGATTACAGGCGTGAGCCACTGTGCTCAGCCTTCTTTTTGTACTTTGTTTTTCTTTTGAGATGGAGTTTTGCTCTTGTTGCCCAGGCTGGAGTGCAATACTCAATCTTGGCTCACCTCAATCTCCGCCTCCTGGGTTCCAGCGATTCTCCTGCCTCAGCCTCCCAAGTAGCTGGGATTACAGGCATGTGCCACCATGCCCGGCTAATTTTGTCTTTTTAGTAGAGACGGGATTTCTCCATGTTGGTCAGGCTGGTCTCAAACACCTGACCTCATGTGATCCGCCTGCCTTGGCCTCCCAAAGTTCTGGGATTACAGGTGTGAGCTACCGCACCTGGCCCTCTTTTTATACTTTTTTTTTTTTTTTTTGAGACAGAGTCTCGCTCCATCACCCAGGCTGGAGTGCTATGGCTTGATCTCGGCTCACTGCAACCTCTGCCTCCCAGGTTCAAGTGATCATCTTGGCTCAGCCTCCCGACTAGCTAGGACTACAGGTGCACACCACCACACCCAGCTAATTTTTGTATTTTTAGTAGAGACAGGGTTTCATCACATTGGCCAGGCTGATCTCAAACTCCTGACCTCATGATCTGCCCGCCTCAGCCTCACAAAGTGCTGGGATTACAGGCATAAGCCACTGCGCCCAGCCCTTTTTTGTACTTTATATAAATTGAATTTTTTTTTTTTTTTTGAGATGGAGTCTCGCTCTGTCACCCAGGCTGGAGTGCAGTGGCGCGATTTTGGCTTACTGTGAGCTCCGCCTCCCGGGTTCATGCAATTCTTCTGCTTCAGCCTCCTGAGTAGCTGGGACTACAGGCACCCACCACCATGCCCGGCTAATTTTTCTGTATTTTTTTAGTAGAGATGGGGTTTCACAGTGTTAGCCAGGATGGTCTCAATCTCCTGACCTCGTGATCTACCCACCTCGGCCTCCCAGCTGGGATTACAGGTGTGAGCAAGCCACTGTGCCCAGCCTATATAAATTAAATTTAAAATTTTTTTTTTTTTTGAGACGGAGTCTCTGTTGCCCAGGCTGGAATGCAGTGGCGTGATCTCGGCTCACTGCAAAGTCTGCCTCCCGGGTTCGCACAATTTTAAAATTTTTTAAGTGAGTCAGATGAGGTGTGGAAAATTAGTAAATATAAACAAAAATTTTTAATGTGAATTGTTTGTCAGTCTTTAATAGATTATATAAAGTAGATGCAAATTTTGTAAGACACACAACCATTACACTTTACATATATCAAATTCAACTCTAATAGGATGAAAGTAAATGAATGGGTCATGACCAAGTATGGGAAGTAATGAGGTGTTGTGGATTGGACCTTTCTGTATTGAATCAATCTGGTTAGTTGTTTCCCCAGTTCCCCATCACCCTAGCTTTTCAGTCTTTGCTCCTGTTAACCACCTGGGTTGCTGAGGCTTGGGAGAAGTCAGAAAGGCCTGGCTTTTCTCCCTAAGACCAGACCTGGCCTGACCTGAGAACCCAGGCTTGGGTGAAGCCTAAAGAGTTCATGTCCTCAGAGGCTTTTCCCTTCATGTCAAAGCCCATACTAAACTGTTCACATACCCTTGAAGATATTTTGACCCTAGGAGCCAGCCCTTGCAGAAAACGTGGTCAGGGTGAGAGTGTGGGCTGAGGTGAAGGGAAAAGTACAAGCTCTGCACATACTGTAAGAGCCTTGCTGAGCACGCAGGTCACTCTCCCGGCCCATAACCAGGGCCATGGGCTCAGGTGAGATGCCTGTGGTATACCTGCCTGCTTCTCCAGTGACTCTTGTTCCCCTACAGCTACCCACCCTAGGCCTTCCTGCCCCGCAGTGGCTGAAATACCATCGAGGATGGTCAGCGAGGAGGTGGAAGAGCAAGTCCATTCCATCCGAGGCAGCTCTTCTGCAAACCCTGTGAACTCAGGTAGACACACTGAGCTGTCTGCTGTTCTGTTTCCAGTGAGGCACAGATAGTTAACATCCTGTCCTAAACCTGGCTTACCTTGGCACCTGAGTTCAAGCCCTGTTTGTCACATGGGGGCATGTTTTCCTTTGGCCATGGAATCAGTCTTTCATTATCAAGACAAAACAAGAACCGTCTGGCCGGGCGCGGTGGCTCAAGCCTGTAATCCCAGCACTTTGGGAGGCCGAGACGGGCGGATCACGAGGTCAGGAGATCGAGACCATCCTGGCTGACACGGTGAAACCCCGTCTCTACTAAAAAATACAAAAAACTAGCCGGGCGAGGTGGCGGGCCCCTGTAGTCCCAGCTACTCGGGAAGCTGAGGCAAGACAATGGCGTAAACCCGGGAGGCGGAGCTTGCAGTGAGCTGAGATCCGGCCACTGCACTCCAGCCTACGTGACAGAGAAAGACTCCGTCTCAAAAAAAAAAAAAAAAAAAAAACAAGAACTGTCTCACCTCTGTGGTTGTTGAGAAAGTAGCCAAGATGCTTAGGGAAAGTTTGGGTTAGAACTGGAGTACAGTTATCACTATTTGACTTCACACTGACCAGGCCACTACTTTGTGGACTTGTCCATCCCGAGAGTCACATCTATTACTTCTTTTTGCATATAGTGATTTAAGAGTAAGGATCTAGAGAAGGCCTCTCCCTGGGAAAGGCCCAGTACTCAGTAAATAGCCAGAAAAGAGCAGGCTGGCTTAGACTGGTAACAGAGTGGGCTTCCTTTTTTTTTTTAATGTTTTTGTAGTTCGGAGGAAATCATGTATTGTGAAGGAAGTGGAAAAAATGAAGAACAAGCGAGAAGAGAAGAAGGCCCAGAACTCTGAAATGAGAATGAAACGAGCTCAGGTACCTTTCTTGGGAGGCTAGGGCAAGGGTTTTTGGACAGGTGTCCTTAACCGAAACCCTACATGCAGCCGAGATACAGTTGGGCCCCAGCATTTCTGAGGCTCCAGTTCTTGAGGCCCCAATTCTTTTTTTTTTTTTTTTTTTTGAGACAGAGTCTTGCTCTGTTGCCCAGGCTGGAGTGCAGTGGTGTGATCTCGGCTCACTGCAACCTCCACCTCTGAGTTCAAGTGATTCTTGTGCCTCAGCCTCCCAAGTAGCTGGGATTACAGGCGTGTGCCAGCTACTTTTTTGTATTTTTAGTAGAGACGGAGTTTCGCTATTTTGCCCAGGCTGGTCTGGAACTCTTGGCCTTCTAAAGTGCTGGGATTGTAGGCATAAGCCATTGCATCTGGCCTCTGAGGCTCCAATTCTGATATCCAGGAAATTTAACTGGTTTATCAGGATTCAGAGAACAAGTAATTCATAAATGTTTCTGAAGGGCCTTAGATGAGGAATATTTCATGCTGATTGTCTAGTAAGCAAGCCACATGCTCACATGGCAGGATGGCCAGAGGGGCTGCAGGGCATAATTGGTCTGCTTTCTCCCACCCTCCCCTGAGTTGTACGCATTTGGAGGGCAGGGACTGCAGTACAGTCCCCTTATTTGGGTTCATTGCTTCTAGGTAGCCCAGTCTGCTGCTGTGCCTCCTAGAATGTGGAACTGGCCCTAGTCCCAGTTTCTAGCATGCTTTGGTGTATGCTTAGGCCCCTCTGCCAGTCTCTTCCCCAGTGCTTTGTACCTGGCTTCTCAACCTACAGCCAGGGCGGGGACTTTGACAACTGTGAAGGGTGGTGAGCAAAGAGCTATTGCTGCTGCCGCATAGGGGTCTGAGAGCACTTATATCTTAACAATCTGCCCTTTTTCACTCTCGTCTCAAACCAGGAGTATGACAGTAGTTTTCCAAACTGGGAATTTGCCCGAATGATTAAAGAATTTCGGGCTACTTTGGAATGTCATCCACTTACTATGACTGATCCTGTAAGTACATCTAAAGAACTTCTCTTTCTTGAGTAAGTGTACAATTGAGGGACAGAAAACTTCTCTTTACAGGAATGAGGGCATGCAGGAATCTTTACTCACCTTTGAGCGTTTTTTTTGTTTTTTTTTTTTTTTTGAGATGGGGTCTCTGTCACGCAGGCTGGAGTGCAGTGGTGCGATCTTGGATCACTGCAACCTCCACTTCCCTGGGCTTGAGTGATCCTCCCTACCTCAGCCTCCCGGGTAGCTGGGACCACAGATGCATTCCACCGCACCCTGCTGATTTTTTGTATTTTTGGCAGACGGGGGTTTCACCATGTTGCCCAGGCCAATCTCGAACTTCTAGGTTCAAGCGATCTGCCCGCCTCGACTTCCCAAAGTGCTGGGATTACAGGTGTAAGCCACCGTGCCTGGCAGAGGCTATTTTATTTTATTTTATTTTTTGAGACGGAGTCTCACTCTGTCGCCCAGGCTGGAGTACAATGGCATGATCTTGGCTCACTGCAGCCTCTGCCTCCCGGGTTCAAGCAATTCTCCTGCCTCAGCCTCCCCATTAGCTGGGATTACAGGCATGTGCCACCAAGTCCAGCTAATTCTTGTATTTTTAGTAGAGATGGGGTTTCACCATGTTGGCCAGGCTGGTTTTGAACTCCTGACCTCATGATCTGCCCACCTTGGCCTCCCAAAGTTCTGGAATTACAGGCGTGAGCCAATATGTCCAGCCGAGGTTATTTTTTAATATCCTTTGGTGGGCTGAAGCTAGTGAGGCCCGCATGGGAGGGGTCTGATCTTTATAAACTGGGTTCCACTCCCACTACCATAGGTTGGCTAGATTCCTGCATTAGTAAGAATCATGAAAGTAGTGCTGAAACTCCTGTAGACAGCAGAGTGAGAAAAATGGGAACAAAATCCAGTGCTCTCATCTTGTGCTCTGGAGTATCTAATGGAGGATGCAGGGGTCCTAGTGTTAGACCTTGTCCTCTGACTGGGCCAGACATGGGATTGAAAGGGGTGGAAGTTCTGGACAAGCTTGCTTTTGAAATTGCTCTGACCCTTTGCTGTTGGTTGCCTCCTCTCATCCACTTGCAGATCGAAGAGCACAGAATATGTGTCTGTGTTAGGAAACGCCCACTGAATAAGCAAGGTAAGTCCTGTTCAGTCAGGAAGAGGCTTCAGACTGATTAAGGGGCCTTCTGTTTCCAGGGAGCACCCCCTGAAATACTCTCCTTCTGCAGAATTGGCCAAGAAGGAAATTGATGTGATTTCCATTCCTAGCAAGTGTCTCCTCTTGGTACATGAACCCAAGTTGAAAGTGGACTTAACAAAGTATTTGGAGAACCAAGCATTCTGCTTTGACTTTGCATTTGATGAAACAGCTTCAAATGAAGTTGTCTACAGGTTAGTCCCTTGCATCTATTTTTCCCTCCTTGTGCCCTTCCATTTTTGTTGTGGGACATGGTGGTAACACTACTCACAGACATGCTGAATTCTGAGGCTCTTCCTCGCTTCTGTGTTTTCTTTGGGTCATACCCTTTGAGCTTAGTGGCCCATCCTTGAGTGGATCCTGAATAATGAGGTATTACCCATTATGCGCTGAGGCAGGGCTGGCCAGGCTCCAGGGATTCTTCCTGTGCCTTATGCAGCCATCTTATTGTCCACTGGGATCTGCTCTGCTGCTTTTTTTTTTTTTTTTTGAGACAGAATTTCACTCTTGTTGCCCAGACTAGAGTGCAGGGGCACAATCTCAGCTCACTGCAACCTCCGCCTCCCAGGTTCCAGCAATTCTCCTGCCTCAGCCTCCTGAGTAGCTGAGATTACAGGTGCCCACCATCACACCTGGCTAATTTTGTGTTTTTAGTAAAGACAGGGTTTCGCCCTGTTGGTCAGGCTGGTCTCGAACTCCTGACCTCAGGTGATCTGTTCGCCTTGGCCTCCCAAAGTGCTGCGATTAAAGGTGTGAGCCACTGCGCCCGGCCCCGGATCTGCCCTTTCTAATACAGCACCCAGTACCCTCATAGGGATATTTATTTTATTTTATTTTTATTTATTTATTTTTTGAGACGGGGTCTCAGTCAGTCTGTCACCCAGGCTGGAGTGCAGTGGTGAGATCTCAGCTCATTGCAACCCCCGCCTCCCGGGTTTAAGCAATTCTCCTGCCCCAGCCTCCCAAGTAGCTGGGATTACAGGCATGTATCACCACACCTGGCTAATTTTTTGTATTTTTAGTACAGACAGTTTCACCATGTTGGTCAGGCTGGTCTCAAACTCCTGAGCTCAGGTGATCCACACACTTCAGCCTCCCAAAGTTCTGGGATTACAGGCGTGAGCCACCATGCCCAGCCAGTAGTGTCTCTTCTGCTGGAAGTTGGATGCTGAGCTTAGGCTTTCATCCTGTGTCTCCAGGGTCAGAGGAAAGATTAGATGACTTAGAGTATGGGCCATCAGCTTGCTCCTGGGTAGTCAGCCCAGGGATCCCCCAACCCCCATCCCACTGCCAGTTTGCTAAGAGTATTTAGATTTGTAAGTGGGGTTGGGGTCAGGTGGGATCACTGAGGCAAGAGAGGAGTGCTATTCTTAGAAGGAGGAATCGACCCTGAGAACTCTGCAGTGGAAGGGTGGCAGGACATGTTCCAAGGAGCACATTTTGGGAACAGATACAAATACTCTACTCCTCTTCTAGGTTCACAGCAAGGCCACTGGTACAGACAATCTTCGAAGGTGGAAAAGCAACTTGTTTTGCATACGGCCAGACAGGAAGTGGCAAGACACATGTGAGTATTGAGGCCTGGCAGGGAAAGAGCCTTTCCATTGTGCATCCCTGGCTCCCTATAAAAGGAGACCATGAGTTTCTTAAGAAAGGCCCCTTGTTGCAGATGCCCCATCACCAGATGGCCTTGCCATGTCAGACACAGGGAGGGGCTTTAGGTCCAGCCTTCTGGCTTTGTTGTGGCCCACTGTGGTGATGGGCCAGTAGTGCTCTGCCCTAGGCCAACGGCCGTTTTCCATGGTCATCTACCCCTTCCCTTTGCAGACTATGGGCGGAGACCTCTCTGGGAAAGCCCAGAATGCATCCAAAGGGATTTACGCCATGGCCTGTAAGTACTGTGTACTGCTGCTTCAGGGTTGGGTACCAAAAGGCATGTTGTTTGCTTAGCAAGGTTCTCTCCCTCAGCCCGGGACGTCTTCCTCCTGAAGAATCAACCCTGCTACCGGAAATTGGGCTTGGAAGTCTATGTGACATTCTTCGAGATCTACAATGGGAAGGTAGCTGGTGGGAAGCCCCTTGTTTACACTGTTGGGACCCAGCACATTTTAAAACCTTGAAGTTGGCTAGAAGTTGAAGCCAAAAACCTATTAGCTGTCAAGCCACTGATGGGCCACTCTGCCCTGGCATGCACGTGTAGGGGGTTTCATCTGATGGTGAGATGGCACCTAAGTTCAACAAATATGGCAAGAATACTCCTCAGGGCCCCCTCTCAGGTGCCAGGTTTGCCTGTGTGTGTCCTGACCTCCCTCAGCCTATTTCCTTCATCCCTTCTTCCCTGATTGTGCACATTCAGTCTCATATTCATTCTTTCCCTTCCCGCACCTCCATATATCTCTTTCCACCCCTCTCTGTATGCACTGTGTGCTTCTACAGAGTTGCTTTCCCTAGAGTGGGATCTAGATAATAAAATAGCTAATGTTTATCATTAATAAGATATTAGGGACTGGGCGTGGTGACTCATGCCTATAATCCCAGCACTTGGGGAGGCTGTGGCAGGCAAGTCACCTGAGGTCAGGAGTTCGAGACCAGCCTGGCTAACATGGTGAAACCCCATCTCTACTAAAAACACACAACAAATTAGCTGGGCATGGTTGTGGGCACCTGTAATCCCAGCTACTCAGGAAGCTGAGGCAGGAGAATCACTTGAACCCAGGAGGCAGAGCTTGTGCCATTGCACTCCAGCCTGGGCAACAAGAGCTAAACTCCGTCTCAAAATAATAATAAGATATTAGGATTAGGAGCTATGTGCTATTCTAAGTGCTATCTGTCTCGGCTTTACAGATGAGATGCAAGGCTAGAGTGGTTATTAACTTGCCCAGGCTCACACAGCTAGTAAGGTACCAGAGTCACAGTAAACTGAGGCAGTTTGGCTCAGATCCCAAGTATATTGCCCTCTGCTAGGCTGACATCCATTATCTCATGTTCTCTGCCTTTCCTGCTGCTGGCTTTTGTCTGAGCTGGGCAGGCTCTGTAGGAGGGAGCAGTCGGGTAGGGTCCCTGGTGCCCAGTGGCCTTAGCCTCATTCCCCCTGCCTGGCACAGCTGTTTGACCTGCTCAACAAGAAGGCCAAGCTGCGCGTGCTGGAGGACGGCAAGCAACAGGTGCAAGTGGTGGGGCTGCAGGAGCACCTGGTTAACTCTGCTGATGACGTCATTAAGATGATCGACATGGGCAGCGCCTGCAGGTCAGAGTCCTGGTGCGGGGGAAGGAGCGACCTTCTCATGTCTGGTTCATGAGTAAAGTCTAACTCTGAGCACATTTCTATTTACACAGAGTGCTGCTTTGCCCAGTTTGGTAAGGGCTGCGAAGGCCTCTGCTTAATAGGGTCTCTATAAGACATATGAGGGCCGGGCGCGGTGGCTCAAGCCTGTAATCCCAGCACTTTGGGAGGCCGAGACGGGCGGATCACGAGGTCAGGAGATCGAGACCATCCTGGCTAACACGGGGAAACCCCGTCTCTACTAAAAAATACAAAAAACTAGCCGGGCGAGGCGGCGGGCGCCTGTAGTCCCAGCTACTAGGGAGGCTGAGGCAGGAGAATGGCTTGAACCCGGGAGGCGGAGCTTGCAGTGAGCTGAGATCTGGCCACTGCACTCCAGCCTGGGCGAGAGCGACACTCCGTCTCAAAAAAAAAGACATATGACCCCAGGGCCAGAGGCTAATCAGAACCAAGTCAGGTCGGGTACAGTGGCTCACACCTATAATCTCAGCAGTTTGGGAAAACAAAGCAAGAGGATCACTTCAGGCCAGGAGTTCGAGGTTGCAGTGAGCTATGATCGCACCACTGCACTCCAGTCTGCATGGCAGAGCAAGACTCTCTCAAAAAAATTAAAAAAACAAGTCAAAGTGTTACCCCAAAGTCATGCTTCCTGGCTTCTCTGGGTTCCTCTTTGCTCTTCCCTCCCTTTGTGGTGGAAGTCAGGAGCTCTGGGTCTGTTCTGGGCTGGAAGTAATGGGTTCATACCCCCTCTGCACAGAAGTAGGGGAGCACTTTTCCACTAGGGCTGTGGATATTGGTACAGTGGAGCGCTAGGCAGCTATGGAGGCCCAGGGAGGGGGCTGCCCTCTACAGGGTCCTCAAGTTCTGGCAGGTGGTTCATGACAGCTTCCCCGTTCCTTGTGGGCCCTTTGTAGCAGAGGCAATTTATCCTTCCCCATGTCCTTCTAGGGCTCCAGGTCTGGCAAAGGACTGGATTCCCTAGTCCAGAATCCAGTACTAATTTGGCTGCCAGGAAAATGTATTAGGTCCAGAGCTGGAGGGAGAATTGCTACCCAGGGAGGGCAAGATGGAAGCCTGGGACAGGAAGACACAGGATTTCTTCGCCTCCTAATCTGTGTCCTTCCCTTCCTAGAGAACGTCTGTGGACTTGGGTGCCTTGGGGGCTGGTGACCACAGAATCTCATAACCTTTCTTTACCACAGAACCTCTGGGCAGACATTTGCCAACTCCAATTCCTCCCGCTCCCACGCCTGCTTCCAGATTCTTCTTCGAGCTAAAGGGAGAATGCATGGCAAGTTCTCTTTGGTAGATCTGGCAGGGAATGAGCGAGGTGCAGACACTTCCAGTGCTGACCGGCAGACCCGCATGGAGGGCGCAGAAATCAACAAGAGTCTCTTAGCCCTGAAGGTAGTGGGGCAGTTAGAGCTGGTTGGCCGGGAGAGCTGCTGGGAAGGGATGGGGAGGGGTCAGTGCAAGGAAAGAAGGGACCTCAGTTGTTCCTGCTGCCCCCACAGGAGTGCATCAGGGCCCTGGGACAGAACAAGGCTCACACCCCGTTCCGTGAGAGCAAGCTGACACAGGTGCTGAGGGACTCCTTCATTGGGGAGAACTCTAGGACTTGCATGGTGAGTAGGGTCACTTTGAAGGTGATGGTGCAAGAGGAGACAGAGTTGCCTTCCACAGACAGTCCTGTCCCTGGGCTGGAAGCTCAGCACTGCCAGCTGCCTGCATTTCCAGGCTCTACTGTGACTACTGAGATTCCAGATCCTGCTTTAATGCACCAGCCTCCTCGTGGCCTAACCAAGCGGGGAGGAAGGGATCTATTCCCTTTAAGATGTGTAGATGCAGCTCTTGCTTTGGGAGAGGTCATTCCTCCATTACCGGATGAAAAAGGGGTTCCAGAATTCAGAAGATGGGCCTTTGGGTCAGCAGGAAAGGGAAGTCCTTGTTTCTTCCATGGCTTCCCTCAGGTTCATTGGCTCCCAGCCTAGAAAATAGAAATAGCCTGGATCATAAAGCTGTGTTCTTGAATGACTTCCTCTTCCCTGTTTTATCCCCAAGCCCTTGTATGTGAGATCTGCCATCCTTCCCCTCAAGAGAATATTCTCCCCTACCCTTTGGGTAGGGGCCTTTTTCATAAGGAAGGTAGGATTTTCTGACTAAGCTCTAAACCCTGTACCTAAGGCATTATCCCTTGGCCTAAGGGAACTGAAGTTTCCAGCAGAAGCCACAGAGCTTTAAGATGGGACCTTGGGCTGGGCGCGGTGGCTCACGCCTGTAATCCCAGCACTTTGGGAGGCGGAGGTGGGTGGATCACAAGGTCAGGAGATTGAGACCATCCTGGCTAATGTGGTGAAACCCCATCTCTACTAAAAAATACAAAAATTAGCCGGGTGTGGTGGCAGGCACCTGTAGTCCCAGCTACTCAGGAGGCTGAGGGAGGAGAATGGCATGAACCCGGAAGGCGGAGCTTGCGGTGAGCCAAGATCGCACCACTGCACTCTTGTCTAGGCAACAGAGTGAGACTCCGTCTCAAAAAAAAGAAAAGAAAAGATAGGACCTCGGTAGGAAGACTGTCTCAGTAAAGGAATAATGAAGCGAAAGATAATTAGATGTGTCTTTGAAAGTAGGAAACCAAAGTCTGAGGCATCTTAATTTGCAATGCCCATGGGGCAAGTGGCCTAGCACAGCACAGTGCTAAATGAGTCCTCCCATCAATACCATGTGGGTCTCCGAAGCTTGAAGAAACTCCAAGTGGAGGCCCCTCGGGGGCAGGCTATCTAGCATCCTCACTGTGCCTCTCAGCCTTTAATCACCCATCCCTCTTTTGCAGATTGCCACGATCTCACCGGGCATAAGCTCCTGTGAATATACTTTAAACACACTGAGATATGCAGACAGGTACTAGTACCTACAGCTAGGTGGGATGGGGAACAGGACTGGGCAAGGGAAGGGCAGTGATGAGAGGGGAGGAGGCTCTGGGGCCTCGGGGCCTACTGTATAGTCCTCTGTGACTCTGAACCTGGGACTTGGGAGTTCAGCCATAAAGCTAGGTCTGTCCCAGTCCTCTCTGGGCCCTGCTGGGGAGTCAGCAAGGTGAGGGGCTTTTCCAGTCCAGCTTTAGTTGACTCTCTCCTGGCTGAAGGCAAGGTTGCCATTCCATTCCCTTGGAGCCTCAAGCCTCGAAGCCTGGATGGTACCGCGCTTCTGTGGTGAGTACCAAGGGGGCTGCTGTGGGGATCTGAGACCTCCTTGTTTCCTCAGGGTCAAGGAGCTGAGCCCCCACAGTGGGCCCAGTGGAGAGCAGTTGATTCAAATGGAAACAGAAGAGATGGAAGCCTGCTCTAACGGGGCGCTGATTCCAGGCAATGTAAGGACCAGGATGGGGCCAAGCAAGACAGAAGTGTGGCCTGCTGAGGTGGCAACTGATCACACAATTGTCTTTCTTTTTGGCCCTCTCAGTTATCCAAGGAAGAGGAGGAACTGTCTTCCCAGATGTCCAGCTTTAACGAAGCCATGACTCAGATCAGGGAGCTGGAGGAGAGGGCTGTGGAAGAGCTCAAGGAGATCATACAGGTAGGCAGCTGGCCCTGGCCAGAGAACTGGATGCATCACGGCCCTCAGTGTGTTCCGTACCATTCCCAGAACATGACCTGGGTCTTGTTCCCACAGGTGTTCACATTGGGGTAGCAAGAAGCAGCCCTCTACACCAGCACTCTTTAATGCTTTGCCTATTAACCCAGCTGTTCTTCTAATTATCACAACCCCTTCTGCAGGTTGGCACACGTAGGCTTTCTGACATCACACTAACCAGAGCCAGTCTCTCCTCCATGCTCCTGATAGAGGATTTGAAGGGTGATCCATATGCAGGGATCTTCTCTTGTTTTTTTGGTGAATGTTGCAACTCTTGTGCTGGATCTAAGGGCCAAAAAACATGAAGTATAGGTAATAGGCCCTAAGGGTGTGACTTGAGATCAATCCTATCTCTTCCATTAACAAGCTGATTTCCTTATGAAAGTCATTTAGCCTCACTGGGCCTCAGTTTTTGCATCTCTGAAATGGTCAAGGTAGGATGGTTGTATTTGAGGGTTCCGTAATATGCTTATAAAGCATCAGCACAGTACCCAGTGTGTGGCCAGGGTTTAGTAAGTGGTAGGTGCCCCTGCTACTGTAATCCCTACTGTGGAAGAGGAAGTGACCAGGAGGCAGGAATTTACGTCCTAATGGTGGGGCGCTCAGGATTGCAGAGCAGGAAGGAAGAACTTGGGGCAGGTGTAACTGAGGAGGGACTGTGAAGAGTAAGTGCTCAGGCCTGTCCTCCCCTTCCTGGAGTGCTCAGGGGTACAGAGTTTTGTAAGCACATGGCACTTTCAGGATGAATGAGAGGCTCACTGTGGTCAAAGCAAAAGGAATGAACAGGTGATGGAGGGTAATTAAGGCTGTGGACAGGTCAGCAGGGATCTGATGCTAAAGAGCCTTCTAGATGGTCACAGGCCTGGACTGCATCATGAGGACAGTGGAAGCCTTTGGAGGGTGTTAAGCAGAGTGGTGACATGGGCATGTCAGAGCTTTAGATATATGGTCACCATGTGGAGCCTGGTTTGGGAGCTTGGGAAAAGCAAAAGTAGAGGCAGTTAGGAGATTGTTGGAAAGGGTTCAAGAAAAACTAGTGCCAGCCAGACACGGTGGCTCATGCTTGTAATCCCAACACCTTGGGAGGCCGAGGTAGGTGGATCATGAGGTCAGGAGTTTGAGACCAGCCCGGCCAACATGGCGAAACCCCGTGTCTACTAAAAATACAAAAAACTAGCCAAGTGTGGTGGCGGGTGCCTGTAATCCCAGCTGCTTGGGAGGCTGAGGCAGGAGAATTACTGGAACCCGGGAGGCGAAGGTTGCAGTGAGCCGAGATCGCACCACTGCACTCTAGCCTGGGTGACAGAGCAAGACTCCATCTCGGGGGAAAAAAAAAAAGAGAGAAACTAGTGCCTATACCAAGCTGTGTCCGTGTTCATGGGATTGGAATGAGGGCATGAGATTCACGAACCATTTAGATATACAAGCATCAAAATCTTAAAAGGTACCCCCCAAAATATGTACTCTCTCTATATATATGCTTTTGTTTTTGAGAGAATCTCACTCTGTCACCCAGACTGGAGTTTAGTGGTGCAATCTTGGCTCACTGCAGCCTCCGCCTCCTGGGTTCAAGCAATTCTCCTGCCTCAGCCTCCTGAGTACCTGGGATTACAGGTGCTTGCCACCATGCCCGTCTAATTTTTCGTATTTTTTTTTTTTTTGAGACGGAGTCCCGCTCTGTCGCCCAGGCTGGAGTGCAGTGGCCGGATCTCAGCTCACTGCAAGCTCCGCCTCCCGGGTTCATGCCATTCTCCTGCCTCAGCCTCCCGAGTAGCTGGGACTACAGGCGCCCGCCACCTCGCCCAGCTAATTTTTTGTATTTTTTAGTAGAGACGGGGTTTCACCGTGTTAGCCAGCATGGTCTCGATCTCCTGACCTCGTGATCCGCCCATCTCGGCCTCCCAAAGTGCTGGGATTACAGGCTTGAGCCACCGCGCCCGGCCTTTTTTTTTTTTTGAGACAGAGTCTCACTCTGTCCCCCAGGCTGGAGTGCAGTGGTGGGATCTCAGCTCGCTGCAAGCTCTGCCTCTCGGGTTCACGCCATTCTCCTGCCTCAGCCTCCCGAGTAGCTGGGACTACAAGCGCCCGCCACCTCACCTGGCTAGTTTTTTGTATTTTTTAGTAGAGACGGGGTTTCACTGTGTTAGCCAGGATGGTCTCGATCTCCTGACCTCGTGATCTGCCCGTCTCGGCCTCCCAAAGTGCTGGGATTACAGGCTTGAGCCACCGCGCCCGGCCATTTTTTGTATTTTTAGTAGAGATGGGGTTTTATCATGTTGGCCAGGCTGGTCTTGAGCTCCTGACTTCAAGTGATCCGCCTGCCTCAGCCTCCCAAAGTGCTGGGATTACGAGTGTGAGCCACCATGCTCAGCCTATTATCTGGTTGTTTTATGTTTGCTTGTTTTGGGGTTGAGGGTGGAATGCAATGGCACGATCACGGCTCACCGCAACCTCCGCCTCCCAGGTTCAAACAATTCTCCTGCCTCAGCCTCCCAAGTAACTGGAGTTACAGGCATGTGCCACCACGCCCAGCTAATTTTGTATTTTTAGTAGAGACAGGGTTTCTCCATGTTGGTCGGACTGGTCTCGAACTCCAACCTCAGGTGATCCACCCGCCTCGACCTCCCAAAGTGCTGGGATTACAGGCGTGAGCCACTGCGCCCGGCTGTATATTTATTATTTTAAAAGAATCAGGTGATCAGGTAGGCAATCACCTGAGGTCAAGTGTTCGAGACCAGCCTGGCCAACATGGTGAAACCCCGTCTCTACTAAAAATACAAAAATTAGCCAGGCGTGGTGGCAGGTGCCTGTAATCCCAGCTACTTGGGAGGCTAAGGCAGAAGAATCACTTGAGCCCAGGAGGCGAAGGTTGTAGTGAGCCGAGATGGTGCCACTGCACTCCGGCCTGGGCGATAGAGCAAGATTGTCTCAAAAATAAAATAATCATTTGGCCAGGTGAAGTGGGTCATGCCTGTAATCTCAACACTTTGGGAGGTCAAGGAAGGAAGATCACTTGAGCCCAGGAGTTCGAGACCAGCCTGGGCAACATGGCCCCATCTCTACAAAAAATAAAAATAAATAAATATCCCAAAGGTGGTGTGAGCAGCAAAAATTGTAATAAAAAGAACCATTTAGGGAGCAGAATTGGGGAAGATTTGGTGACAAGTAGGGTGAAAGAATAAAGTCACTCAGACTGGGCATGGTGGCTTACGCCTGTAATCCCAGCACTTTGGGAGGCTGAGGCAGGTGGATCACAAGGTCAGGAGATCAAGACCATCCTGGCCAACATGGTGAAACCCCATCTCTACTAAAAAATAAAATTAGCTGGGCGTGGTGGCACGCACCTGTAGTCCCAGCTACTTGGGAGGCTGAGGCAGGGGAATCGCTTGAACCCGGGAGGCGGAGGTTGCAATGAGCCGAGATCGCGCCACTGCACTCCAGCCTGACGACAGAGCAAGACTCTGTCTCAAAGAAAAAAGAAAATTAGCTGGATGTGGTGGCGTGCACCTGTAGTCCCAGCTAGTCGGGAGACTGAGATAGGAGAATCGCTTAAACTTGGGAGGCGGAAGTTGCAGTGAGCCAGGATTGCACGCCACTTCACTCCAGCCTAGGTGACAAAGTGAGACTCCATCTCAAAAAAAATAAAAATAAAATCACTCAAATTTCTAGCTTGGGCATCAGGACCAATGATGTTATTCGTTTGATATAAGAGATGGGGATAAGCTTGGGGTAGGAGGCCAGGAATGGTTCCTCAGGCCTGTAATCCCAGCACTTTGGGAGGCTGAGGCTGGTGGATCACCTAAGGTCGGGAGTTCGAGACCAGCCTGGCCAACATGGAGAAACCCTGTTTCTACTAAAAATACAAAATTAGCCAGGCGTGGTGGCACATGCCTGTAATCCCAGCTACTTGGGAGGCTGAGGCAGGAGAATCCCTTAAACTCGGGGAGTGGAGGTTGTGGTGATCCGAGATCGCACCATGGCACTCCAGCCTGGGCAACAAGAGTGAAACTCCGTCTCAAAAAAAAAAAAAGAAAAGAAGAAAGAAGCTTGGGTTAGGAAGAGGGTGAATTCAAGCTAAAGATTTCCTTGGGAAGAGGGTGCACAGGCAGGGTGTGGGTCATGGACCAGAGGTAAGGCATCTTGCTCAGTTGTCTGCATTGCAGTTGTTAGGACCCCAGGAATGATTTGCTAAATGGTTAGTGAACTGACAAGGTCCTCCCTGTGTTGTAGCAAGGACCAGATTGGCTTGAGCTCTCTGAGATGACTGAGCAGCCGGACTATGACCTAGAGACCTTTGTGAACAAAGCGGAATTTGCTCTGGCCCAGCAAGCCAAGCATTTCTCGGCCCTGCGAGGTGGGTATGGCTGGATGGGGTGCAGGTGGACGATGGTGGCCTCTGCTGGCTCTTGGGCAGCTGCAAGTGATAGCAGCTCTGCCTTGAGTGAATGGGGGCTCCTCAGACTCTCACTAACCCCATATGTACCACTACCCCTTTCTTCCAGATGTCATCAAGGCCTTGCGCCTGGCCATGCAGCTGGAAGAGCAGGCTAGCAGACAAATAAGTAGCAAGAAACGGCCCCAGTGATGACTGCAAATAAAGATCTGTTTGCTTTGACACCCAGCCTCTTCCCTGGCCCTCCCCAGAGAATTTTGGGCACCTGGTGGGTCTAGGCAGGGTCTGAGCTGGGACAGGTTCTGGTAAACGCCACATATGGGGGCATCTGGGCCCAAGGCAGCTGGGGAGGGGTCCGAGTGACATGGAACACTCCTTTTCTTTTCCTCGGTTGTCGCCCTCGTGGGAGGAAGGAGCTCTTAGTTACCCTTTTGTGTTGCCCTTCTTCCCATCAAGGAGAATGTTCTCAGCATAGAGCTTTCTCCACAGCATCCTGCCTGTGTGGACTGGCTGCTAATGGAGAGCTCCCTGGGGTTGTCCTGGCTCTGGGGAGAGAGAGGGAGCCTTTAGTCCAGCTATCTGCTGGCTCTAAACCTTCTACACCTTTGGTCCGAGCACTGAATGTCTTGTACTTCAAAAAAATGTTTCTGAGATGACTTTCTACCTTACTGTCTTCCTAGAGATCCAAGAGGATCCCTACTGTTTTCCGTTTTATGTGTTTATACATTGTATGTAACAATAAAGAGAAAAAAATAAATTAGCTGTTTAAGTGTGTGGAAAGGGCCTGGGATATGTCTGAGCCTTCTGGGACTAAGGACATGACTGTACCTTTGGCCTCTCGGTAGTACTAATTCTGTACTTCCAGGAGGCCATATCCACGCCTACAATTCCAATGACAAGCTGAAGACTCCTGTGACTTGTTTGATGTCTATGAGATGCTTACTAGGCCTGGGAACAGGAACTCTAAGTAGAAGGAAGATGGCTGCCAGGCGTGGTGGCCCACGCCTATAATCCCAGCACTTTGGAAGGCTAAGGCGGGCAGATCTCGAGGTAAGGAGTTCGAGACCAGCCTGGCCAACGTGGTGAAACCCCATCTCTACTAAAAATACAAAAATTAGCCGGGCATAGTGCATGGTGGCACGCACCTATAGTTCTAGCTATTCTGGAGGCTGAGGCAGGAGAATTGCTTGAACCTGGGAGGTGGAGGTTGCAGTGACCCAAGACTGTGCCACAGCACTCCAGCCTAGATGACAGAGCAAGACTCTGTCTCAAAAAAAAAAAAGAGGCCGGGCGCGGTGGCTCAAGCCTGTAATCCCAGCACTTTGGGAGGCCGAGACGGGCGGATCACGAGGTCAGGAGATCGAGACCATCCTGGCTAACACGATGAAACCCCGTCTCTACTAAAAAAAATACAAAAAACTAGCCGGGCGAGGTGGCGGGCGCCTGTAGTCCCAGCTACTCGGGAGGCTGAGGCAGGAGAATGGCGTAAACCCGGGAGGTGGAGCTTGCAGTGAGCTGAGATCCGGCCACTGCACTCCAGTCTGGGCGACAGAGCAGACTCCGTCTCAAAAAAAAAAAAAAAAAAAAAAAAGAAAGCCGGGCATGGTGGCTCACACCTGTAATCCTAGCACATTGGGAGGCCGAGGCGGGCGGATCACCTGAGGTCAGGAGTTTGTGACCAACATGGTGAAACCCCATCTCTACTAAAAATCCAAAAAATTAGCCAGGCGTGGTGGCAGGCACCTGTAATCCCAGCTACTCAGGAGGCTGAGGCAGGAGAATCGCTTGAACCCGGGAGGCGGAGGTTGCAGTAAGTTGAGATTGTGCCATCGCACTCCAGCCTGGGGAACAAGAGCAAGACTTGTCTCAAAAAACAGAAACAAAAAAGCCGGGCTCGGTGGCTCATGCCTGTAATCCCAGCACTTTGGGAGACTGAGGTGGGCAGATCACCTGACATCAGGAGTTCAAGACCAGCCTGACCAACATGGAGAAACCCTGTCTCTACTAAAAATACAAAATTAGCTGGCCGTGGTGACACATACCTGTAATCCCAGGAGGCGGAGGTTGTGGTGAGCGAAGATCACGCCATTGCACTCCAGCTCAGGCAACAAGAGCAAAACTCCAACTCAAAAAAAAAAAAAAAGAAAAAGAAGGCACCCTATTATAGTCAGCCCAGGGCCTGTTAGATTCTGTGGGGTTGAGGCAAGGAGTCTCCCTGACTGAGGGCTCCCTAAACACATTTGGTTGTAAGGTTCCTAGCCTTAAACCTTTTAGTGATGCCTCATTACCATTCATACAAAGGCTGAATAAAGCACTTAACCTGCTGGTCAGGGAAGGATCCAAAGGGAAACACCAATTTGGTCTTGAAGAAAAAGTCTGCCCAGTGGACTGAGGGCCCAGTCACAGGGCATGAACAGCTTAGGAACTGGAGAACTCTATATTCCATGTCATGGAGCATGGATTATCGGAATGGTAATGAGGTGCCACTAAAAGGTTTAACCTAGGAACCATACAAGCAAATGAGTGTTTGGGAAGCCCTCAGTCACAGAGACTCCTGGCCTCCCAAAGTGTTGGGATTACAGGCATGAGCCACTGCACTACGCCAGGAGTTTGCTTTTACTTCTAGTTTGTTGAGTCTTTTAATCGCCAGAGGGTATTGGATTTTGTCAAATGCTTTTTCTGTGTTTTGAAGTGATCATGTGGTTTTGTTTCTTCCTTTACTCCATTAATATGCTGTATTAAACCTGGGAAAACCAAGTAAATACAATGTGAGTAGAACAATAATTAGATGGAATATTTAAGTGCCATTTAAATATTTATTGAGTGCTGTACTCTGGGAGGCCGAGGTGGGCAGACTGCTTGAGCTCAGGAGTTCAAGACCATTCTGGGCAACAAAATGAGACCCAGTCTTGGCTGGGTGCTGTGGCTCACGCCTATAATCCCAGCACTCTGGGAGGGCAAGATGGGCGGAAAACGAGGCCAGGAGTTGGAGACCAGCCTGGCCAACCTGGTGAAACCCTGTCTCTACAAAAATGAGCTGGATGTGGTGGCGCACGCTTATAATCCCAGCTACTCGGGAGGCTGAGGCAGAAGAATCGCTTGAACCTGGGAGGCAGAGGCTGCAGTGCGCACCACTGCACTCCTGCCTGGGCAACAGAGCGAGGCTATCTCAAAAAAAAGAGACCCAATCTCTAAAGAAAATATAAAAATAAGCCAGGCGTGGTGGCATGTGCCTGTGGTCCCAACTCATTGGGAGGGTAAGGTGGGAGGATGGCTTATGCCTGGGAGGCAGAGGTTACAATGAGCTGAGATTGCACCATTGCACTCCAGCCTGGGCGACAGAGCCAGTCCCCGTATCAAAAACAAAAAAAGGCCGGGCACGGTGGCTCATGCCTGTAATCTCAGCACTTTGGGAGGCCGAGGCGGGCAGATCACAAGGTCAGGAGATCGAGGCCATCCTGGCTAACATGGTGAAACCCCGTCTCTACTAAAAATACACACACACACACAAAATTAGCTGGGTGTGGTGGTGGGCACCTTTAGTCCCAGCTACTCCGGAGGCTGAGGCAGAAGAATGGCATGAACCTGGGAGGCAGAGCTTGCAGTGAGCCGAGATCACGCCACTGCACTCCAGATTGGGAGGCAGAGTGAGACTCCATCTCCAAAAAAAAAAAAAAAAAATATTGAGTACTTATTAAATAGCAAGCATTATTCTATGTATAGGTGTTAGAAATATGGCAGTGAATAAGAATAAGTTTCTACCCTTATGTACATTGTATTTCAGTGGAGAAAACAGATAATGTGCATGTAAACAAATGATAGGTAGTAAGTGGGTAGAGAAAGATGAGAGAGTGTCGCTACTTTAGAAAGCAGACTCAGAACTCTGGCCTGAGCAGTATAATGAGACCCTGTGTCTAAAACTTAAAAAAAAAAAAAAAAAAAAAAAAAAGGCCACGCATGGTGGCTCACACCTGTAATCCCAGCACTTTGGGAGGCTGAGGCAGGCAGATCACCTGAGGTCGGGAGTTCAAGACCAGCCTGACCAACATGGAGAAACCCCATCTCTACTAAAAAAAAAAAAAAAAATACAAAAATTAGCCGGGCGTGGTGGTGTATGCCTGTAATCCCAGCTGCTCGGGAGGCTGAGGCAGGAGAATCGCTTGAATCTGGGAGGCAGAGGTTGTGGTGAGCCGAGATTGTACCATTGCACTCCAGCCTGGGCGACAAGAGCAAAACTCCGTCTCAAAACAAAACAAAACAAAACAAAAAACAGGCTCAGAAAAGGCCTCCCAGTGTGTGTAGAGGGGTGACATTCTGAGCAGACTTGAATGAATTGAAGGAGGGAGCCATGCTAAGACCTGGGTGAAGAGCATTTCCTGCCAGAGCAAGAAGGCCTGAGGCACAGCCTGAAGGTTTAAGGCAGGCACAGCAATGTCCATGTGCCAGAGATTGGAGAGGTAGGAAATAAGCAAAGAGATAAGCAGAGGCCTAACACTGGGGTTGTCTAGGCCCAAGTAAGGAATTTAGATTTTATTCTAAATGTGCTGGGAAACCACTGGAAGGTTGAAGATACAAGAAAGAAGGGATAGGCCGGGCACTGTGGCTCATGCCTGTACTCCTAGCACTTTAGGAGGCTGAGGTGGGCGGATCACTTGAGGTCAGGAGTTCAAGACCAGCCAGGCCAATATGGTGAAACCCTGTCTCTACTAAAAATACAAAAATTATCTGGGCATGGTGGTGTGTGCCTATAATCCCAGCTACTCAGGAAGCTGAGACAGGAGAATCACTTGAATCTGGGAGGCAGAGGTTGCAGTGAGCCAACATCACGCCATTGCAGTCTAGCCTGGGGGACAAGAGCAAAATTCCATCACAAAAAAAAAAAAAAAGAAGGGATAAAGTTAAGAGAATTTCTTCCACAGGATCTGCAGCCAAGTGTAGTAGAAGCTACTCATCAGTTTACTCCCTTAAAAAACTACCCTTCTGGCCGGGCGCGGTGGCTCAAGCCTGTAATCCCAGCACTTTGGGAGGCTGAGACGGGCGGATCACCAGGTCAGGAGATCGAGACCATCCTGGCTAACCCGGTGAAACCCCATCTCTACTAAAAAATACAAAAAACTAGCCGGGCGAGGTGGCGGGTGCCTGTAGTCCCAGCTACTTGGGAGGCTGAGGCAGGAGAATGGCGTGAACCCGGGAGGCGGAGCTTGCAGTGAGCTGAGATCTGGCCACTGCACTCCAGCCTGGGTGACAGAGTGAGATTCCTCAAAAAAAAAAAAAAAACACTACCCTTCTGCTCTACATTCCTTTCCAGTCAACAACCTAATTCTCTCTTTCCCCTTTAAAGTCATACCTCTCAAAAGAATCGTCTACATACACTGGATTTTTTAACTTCCCAGTCTATTTCAAGATTTTTCTCACTGTACTACACAGAAACTGCTCTCGCCAATATCACCAAGGACTTTCAGGTTACTAAATCCAATAATCACCTTTTTTTTTTTTTCCTTTGAGACAGAGTTTCGCTCTTGTAGTCCAGGCTAGAGTGCAGTGAAGTGATCTCGGCTCACTGCAGCCTCTGCCCCCTAGGTTCAAGCGATTCTTCTGCCTCAGCCTCCAGGGTAGCTGGGACTACAGGCGTCCACCACCACACTCGAGTAATTTTTGTATTTTTAGTAGAGATGGGGTTTCACCATGTTAGCCAGGCTGGTCTCGAACTCCTAACCTCAGGTGATCCACCTGCTTGGCATCCCCAAATGCTGGATTACAGGCATAAGCCACCACACCCAGCCTAATCACTTTTTAGTCCTCATTTTAACTAGCATCCACAGAAGCATTAAGCTATGGCAGCACCCTGTGCTGGCTTTCCTCTAGCCACTCTAATTTCTCTTTCTGTGTCCTTTACCAGCTGTTTTTCTCTATCTGGCCTTGAAATGACAACATTCCTTTTTTTTTTTTTTTTTTTTTTTTTTTTTGAGACGGAGTCTTGCTCTGTCACCCAGGCTGGAGTGCAGTGGCCGGATCTCAGCTCACTGCAAGCTCCGCCTCCCAGGTTTACGCCATTCTCCTGCCTTAGCCTCCCGAGTAGCTGGGACTACAGGCGCCCGCCACCTCGCCCGGCTATTTTTTTGTATTTTTTTAGTAGAGACGGGGTTTCACCGTGTTAGCCGGGATCGTCTCTCGATCTCCTGACCTCGTGATCCGCCCGTCTCGGCCTCCCAAAGTGCTGGGATTACAGGCTTGAGCCACCGCGCCCGGCCCAACATTCCTTTTTTTTTTTTGAGATGGAGTTTCGCTGTTGTTGTCCAGGCTGGAGTACAATGGCGCAATCTCAGCTCACTGCAACCTCTGCCTCCCGGGTTCAAGCAATTCTCCTGCCTCAGCCTCCTGAGTAGCTGGGATTACAGGCTTGTGCCACCACACCCGGCTAATTTTGTATTTTCAGTTGAGATGGGGTTTTGCCATGTTGGTCAGGCAGGTCTCCAACTCCTGACCTCAGGTGATGTGCCCACCTTGGCTTCCCAAAGTGCTGGGATTACAGTCATGAGCCACCGCACCCGGCCGGAATGTAGACATTCCTAAAGCCTTGGACCTATGCTTTTTACTTGTATTTCTTTTATTTTTTATTATTTTATTATTACTTTTTTAAAGGCAGCTGGAGAGGCTGCTTAGGTCAATTCTTTTCTTTTCTTTTTTTTTTTTTTTTTTTGAGACAGGATCTTGCTCTGTTGCCTAGGCTAGAGTGCAGTGGCATGATCATAGCTCACTGTACCTTGAATTGCTGGCTCAAGTAATCCTACAGCCTCAGTCTCCCAAGTAGCTAGGACTACAGGTGCATACCAGCATGCCTGGCTGCTACGTTTTTTTCTTTTTATTTTTTTTGAGACGGAGTCTTGCTCTGTCGCCAGACTGGAGTGCAATGGCGTGATCTCGGCTCACTGCAACCTCTGCCTCCCGGGTTCAAGCGATTCTCCTGCCTCAGCCTCCCAAGTAGCTGGGACTACAGATGCACGCCACCACGGCCAGCTAATATTTGTATTTTTAATAGAGACGGGGTTTCATCATGTTGGCCAGGATTGTCTTGATCTCTTGACCTCGTGATCCACCTGCCTCAGCCTCCCGACAGGGTGGCATTACAGGTGTGAGCCACCGCCCCTGGCCTCCTACATATTCTTTTTAAGAAATGTTAAAGACTATACTTTAGGGATCATCTCTATAGTTTGTTGCTAAGAAAGTTTCTCTGGGCCGGGCGCGGTGGCTCAAGCCTGTAATCCCAGCACTTTGGGAGGCCGAGACGGGCGGATCACCAGGTCAGGAGATCGAGACCATCCTGGCTAACCCGGTGAAACCCCGTCTCTACTAAAAAAATACAAAAAACTAGCCGGGTGAGGTGGCGGGCGCCTGTAGTCCCAGCTACTCGGGAGGCTGAGGCAGGAGAATGGCGTGAACCCGGGAGGCAGAGCTTGCAATGAGCTGAGATCCGGCCACTGCACTCCAGCCTGGGTGACAGAGCGAGACTCCGTCTCAAAAAAAAAAAAAAAAAGAAAGTTTCTCTGAATGTGTACAAAAATCAAATCAAAATGGATTAAAGACTTAAATCTAAGACCTCAAACTATGAAACTACTACTAAAAAAACATTGGGGGAAATCTCCAGGATATTGGTCTGGGCAAAAATTCCTTGAGCAATACCCCATAAACACAGGCAACCAAAGCAAAAATGGACAAATGGGATCACATCAAGTTAAAAAGCTTCTGCACACCAAAGGATACCATCAACAAAGTAAAGAGACAACCCACAAAACGGGAGAAAATATTTGCAAACTACCCATCTGCAAGGGATTAATAACTAGAATATATAAGGAGCTCAACTCTACAGGAAAAAACTAATAATCCAATCAAAAAATGGGCAAAAGATTTGAATAGACATTTCTCAAAAGAAGACATACAGATGGCAAACAGGCATATGTAAGGTACTTAACATCATTGATCATCAGAGAAATGCAAATCAAAACTACCATGAGATATCATCTCACCCCAGTTCAAATGGCTTATTTCTAAAACACAGGCAATCACAAATGCTGGCGAGGATGTGGAGGAAAGGGAACCCTCCTACACTGTTGTTGGGAATGTAAATTAGTACAACCACTATGGAGAACAGTTTGGAGGTTCCTACACTGCTGGGTATATGCTCAAAAGAAAGGAAATCAGGCTGGGCACAGTGACTCATGCCTGTAATCTCAGCACTCTGGGAGGCCTAGGCCGGCGGATCACTTAAGGTCAAGAGTTCAAGACCAGCCTGGCCAACATGGTGAAACCCCATCTCTACTACAAATACAAAAATTTGCCGGGCATGGTGGCCCATACCTGTAACCCCAGCTACTTGGCAAGCTGAGGCAGGAGAATAGCTTGAACCCGGGAGATGAAGGTTGCAGCAAGCCAACGTCGCACCACTGCACTCCAGCCTGGGCGACAGAGCAAGACTGTCTCAAAAAAAATTAAAATTAAAATTAAAAAAGATGAATGGGGCTGGGCGCGGTTGCTCACACCTGTAATCCTAGCACTTTGGGAGGCCGAGCCGGAGTTGGGCAGATCACCTGAGGTCAGGAGTTCGAGACAAGCCTGGCTAACATGGTGAAACCCTGTTTCTGCTAAAAACACAAAAATTTAGCCGAGCATGGTGGCGCATGCCTATAATCCCAACTACTCAGGAGGCAGGAGAATTCCTTGAACCTGGGAGGCAGAGGTTGCAGTGAGCTGAGATCATGCCACTGCACTGCAGCCTGGGTGACAGAGCAAGACTCCATCTCAAAAAGAAGAAAAAAAATGATGAATGGATAAAATGTGGTACATATACACAATGGATTACTATTCAGCCATAAAAAAGAATGAGATCCTGTCATTTGCAACATCATGGGTTGAACTGGAGGTCATTATGTTAAGTGAAATAAGCTGGGCACAGAAAGACAAATACATGCAAAGAGAATCGCATGTTCTCACTTATTTGTGGGATCTAAAAATCAAAACAATTGAACTCATGGACCTCTAGAGAGTAGAAGGATGGTTACCAGAGGCTAGAAAAGGTAGTGGGAGGGTGGGGGGGAGTGGGGATCTCTAATGGATACAGAAATAAAATATCAGGATAAATAAGACCTACTATTTGATAGCAAAACAGGGTGACTATAATCAATAACTTAATTGTGTATTTTATTTTTTTGAGACACAGTCTTACTCCATCACCCAGGCTGGAGTGAGTGCATTGGTGCCATCTCGGCTCACTGGAACCTCCACCTCCCCATTTAAGCGATGCTCCTTCCTCAGCCTCCCAACCGAGTTGCTGGGATTACAGGTGCCCACCACCATGCCCGGCTAATTTTTTTTGTTTTGTTTTGTTTTGTTTGAGACGGAGTTTCACTCTCACCAGGATGGAGTGCAGTGGTGCGATCTCAGCTCACTGCAACCTCCGACTCCCTGGTTAAAGCGATTCTCCTGCCTCAGCCTCCATAGTAGCTGGGATTACAAGTACGCGCCACCATGCCCAGCTAATTTTTGTATTTTTAGTAGAGACGGGACTTCACCATGTTAGCCAGGACGGTCTTGAATTCCTGATCTCAGGTGATCTGCCCCACCTCGACCTACCAAAGTGCTGGGATTAAAGGCGTGAGTCAGCACGCCCGGCCTGGGTTCAAGCAATTCTTATGTCTCAGCCTCCTAAGTAGCTGGAATTATAGGTACCCGCCACCATGCCCAGCTAACTTTTGTATTTTTAGGAAAGACGTGATTTAGCCATGTTGGCCAGGCTTGTCTCGAACTGCTGGCCTCAAGTGATCTGCCCGCCTCAGCCTCCCAAAGTGCTAGGATTAATTGGATTGTTTGTAACTCATAGGATAAATGCTTGAGGGGATGGATACCCCATTCTCCATGATGTGCTTACTTCACACTGCATGCTTGAAACAAAATATCTCATGTACTCCATAAATATATATACCTACTATGTACCCACAAAGATTAAAAAAAATTTTTTTTGAGATGGAGTCTTGCTGTGTTGCCCAGGCTGGACTCTGCCTCCCGGGTTCAAGCGATTCTCTTGCCTCAGCCTCCCTGAGTAGCTGGGACTACAGGTGAGCGCCACCATGCTCAGCTAAATTTTGTATTTTTTTAGTAGAGACGTGGTTTCACCATGTTGGCCAGGCTGGTCTCAAACTCCTGACCTCGCGATCCGCCCGCCTCCGCCTCCCAAAAATGCTGAGATTACAGGCATGAGCCACCGCACCAGGCCTAAAAATTTTTTTTTTTTATTAAAAAATATATATCCGGCCGGGCACGGTGGCTCACGCCTGTAATCCCAGCAGTTTGGGAGGTCGAGGCGGACGGATCAAGAGGTCAGGAGATCGAGACCATCCTGGCGAACACGGTGAAACTCCGTCTCTACTAAAAATACTAAAAAAAAAAAAAAAATGAGCCGGGCGTGGTGGCGGGCGCCTGTAGTTCCAGCTTCTCCGGAGGCTGAGACAGGAGAATGGCTTGAACCCGGGAGGCGGCGGAGCTTGCAGTGAGCCGAGATCGCGCCACTCACTCCAGCCTGGGCGACAGAGCGAGACTTCGTCTCAAAAAAAGAAAAAAAAATACATATATATATTCTTCCAGCTCAGAAAAGTTAACTGATCCCTTCTTTATACTCTCTAAGTTCCGTTCATTCTGGTGGCATTTATAAACCAACGATTCCCAAAACATCTTCAGTGCAGGTCCCTTATAAGGATGACCAGCTTCCTACCTGTCATTCCCACTTACATGACTTAGCAAGATCTCAAAATGAACGTGTCCAGAACAGCTCCTACCTTAGGAGCCTACCCCATCTCAGTAAGTGGCCCCAATATTTATTCGATTGATCAAGTGAGAATCTTAGGAATCCTTGACACCACCCTCTCCCTCAATCCCCATGTCCAACCTACCACCAAACCCTTCAAAACAAAACCCAAGTCCACAGTCGTTTCCAACTCCATTGCCTTCCACCCTTTTTCAACGCAGCCGCACCCACATCTCATCCTAAACGACCGCAGCAGCCTCTGAAACTAGTCTCAACACGCCCGGATGTGCCGACGCCGCAGACCCCCTTCCCCCAACCCAAGGTCGGAGGCGGGTCAGTTAGGGTCTGCGGATGAAGGCAGCCTGCGGGAGCCTCCCAGACTCGTTGCCCTAGGCGCGGCAGCAAACACGTAAGTCTAGTCGCCCGACGTTGTTTCGGCGCTCAGAAACAACGTAAAGTAAAGGGGCGGGGCAGCGTTTTACAAACCGTACCGTGAATCTTTGCGATTTCTCTTTCCAGCCAGCGCCGAGCGATGGGTGAGTGTCGCTCTGCGTTTAGGCGCGTGATGGGGGGGTTGAGCTCAATCAGGCCCCATCCTGCTTCACAGCCTACTGAGGAGTCCAGGCGCCCCGACCCCCGGCCAGGGACAGCCACAAGGAGTGGTGGCCCTCGGGTTTCGGCCGCCGAGCCCCTCTCTGGGGGCTGCGAAGGCTCTGGACTCCGAGTTCCGGGCCGCGGGCTGCAGGCTCCAAGCGGCGCTAACATGGCTGCCGCGCGGTGGTGGCCCCGGCCGGGCCGCACGTGTATGATGACGACTCGGTAATGCTGCATACTCCCGAGTGCGCGGTGGGGAAGCCAACCTTGGAGAGCTGAGCGTGCGGCCTGCCGGCGCGGGGGTCGGGAGCTGGCGAGTCGCTACCACCGAGTTACAGTGGCTCAAGCTTCCTTCCCCGCTTCCACATGCAGGCATTTCTCGGGACAACTGGCACAAGCGCCGCAAAACCGGGGGCAAGAGAAAGCCCTACCACAAGAAGCGGAAATATGAGTTGGGGCGCCCGGCTGCCAACACCAAGGTGGGTGCGAGCGTGGGCCTGTCCGCCCGGGAGGTCGCCTTCCCCGGCTCTCCAGCGTGCTCGGGCCTCTCCGTGTGACAGTTGTGCGTTCTTTCTTGGGCTCTGATTTCTCTGTAATAGGGCCTGGGTGTCCTTCCCCCTTTACCTGCTGTATAAGTAAGTACCAAAGAGGGAATGCTCCCTCAGGCCCCCAACCCCGGAGCTTAGGGTCTCAGAAGGATACTGTGTGGGGGACTTGAGCTTCTGGAGAGGGTGGCACCTCGGCTAATAGAATCCTAGTCTTTTGGGTTTTTTTTAACAGAGGCTTAATTTTTAGCATTTGGGGTCAGGCTTTCCTCTTGGAGGCAAGTAAGGTGATGAAAAAGAATCCTTAGGCGTGGTTGTGGCCGTCTTGGTCACCTGTGTGCCACTTGCCAATGCAAGGACTTGTCATAGTTACACTGACTGTTGCCTCCTTCCTGCCGCGGTTCCTCTCCCTTTCTTGCCTTGCTCTCCTTGGTAACCTAGTTCCTGTAACCTTGTGTTTTCCAGATTGGCCCCCGCCGCATCCACACAGTCCGTGTGCGGGGAGGTAACAAGAAATACCGTGCCCTGAGGCTGGACGTAGGGAATTTCTCCTGGGGCTCAGAGTGTGAGTGAGGCCCTTTGGGAGTGGGTGGGAAAATGCACCTAAACCTTCTTAAGATTTACCAAGTGGGCCTGGTGCGGTGGCTCGTGCCTGTAAGCCCAGCACTTTGGAAGGCCGAGACGGGCGGATCACCTGAGGTCAGGAGTTCGAGTCCAGCCTGGGCAACAGAGCGAGACTCTCAGAAAAAAAAAAAAAAAAAAGATTCAAGTGCTTTTAGCAGGTAGTCTGTGGCTTAGACCAAGGCATTTGAAGTTTCTTCTTGCTGAAAGATCTTAAGGTAGCTGGAGAGGTTCTCTCCACCCAGGCTGTCCTCCTTCAATCTCTTTTTTTGAGACTGGGTCTCTGTTGCCCAGGCTGGAGTGCCAGTGGTGTGATCTTGCCTCACTGCAACTTCCGCCTCCTGGGTTCAAGTGATTCTTCTGCCTCAACCTCCCAAATAACTGGGATTACAGGCATGCGCTATCACACCTGGCTACTTCTGTATTTTTAGTAGAGAAGGAGTTTCACCATGTTGGCCAGGCTGGTCTCAAATTCTTGGCTTCGCGTGAGCCACTGTGCCCGACCTGCTCTGATCTCTCTCAACTCTGCAGCCTGAGAGATTGGGGCTGATAAAGACTGGTTGCCAAACATCACTAGAAACGTGGGTTAGGGGTTTATGGAAGACAAACTGATGCCCCATGGCTTGTAAAGGCTGGGCGTTCCCTTATTTCTCCTTAAGGCCTCATGGGGCTGAAGAACCTGGAGGGGTGTGCCAGAGCCATTTGTCCTCCAGTTTACTTGATGCCAAATTTCTCCTGTGAGCAGGTTGTACTCGTAAAACAAGGATCATTGATGTTGTCTACAATGCATCTAATAATGAGCTGGTCCGTACCAAGACTCTGGTGAAGAATTGCATCGTGCTTATCGACAGCACACCGTACCGACAGTGGTACGAGTCACACTACGCGCTGCCCCTGGGCCGCAAGAAGGGAGCCAAGCTGGTGCGTGTTACTTCTCTGTAGGGGTTGTGGGAAGGGCAGCCTGACTCCAGCCTTCTCGTGATGAAACCTCTGTCCAGTTCTGCTACTGAAGGGAGAGAGATGAGAGCCTTTAGGCTGAGGAAGGCCAGCACTGGGGTGTGCAGGGTTCGAAAAGGCTCCCAAGGCCTGCCTGCCTTCCCTGAGCTCATAAATTTGTATCCCCTTTTCAGACTCCTGAAGAAGAAGAGATTTTAAACAAAAAAAGATCTAAAAAAATTCAGAAGAAATATGATGAAAGGAAAAAGAATGCCAAAATCAGCAGTCTCCTGGAGGAGCAGTTCCAGCAGGGCAAGCTTCTTGGTGAGAAGGCTGTTGTGTTGGAGGTGGGGAGTTGCAGAGATCAAGTGTGTTGAGTCACTTTTCCCTTGTCTAAGTCCTTTGCCAGCCATGTGGTCTAAAGGGTTCACCAATAACAGGCTGTGAGCAAAATGGGGAATGTTTCACCGTCCTATTCATGTGAGGCTGAAATGGAAAGCATTGGGTAGAAGAGCCTGCATAGGCCCATGCTTGGAGTTTTAGTATTTGGGGAAGTCCCTTCCCAGGCTGAGGGGGCTGTCTCAGTGATGAAAACTTTGTCCAGTTCTGCTACTGACAGTAAGTGACGATAAAGTGTGTCTGAGGAGACAGCTGGCTTCATGCTTGCCCCTAGGATACCTAAACCCACAGAGATTCTTAAGGGGGTGGAGAGGTTTGGGTGGGGCCACCTTGTCATGGAGCTAAGGATCACCTACTCTCTTCCAGCGTGCATTGCTTCCAGGCCGGGACAGTGTGGCCGAGCAGATGGTTATGTGCTAGAGGGCAAAGAGTTGGAGTTCTATCTTAGGAAAATCAAAGCCCGGAAAGGCAAATAAATCCTCGTTTTGTCTTCACCCGTGTAATAAAGGTGTTTATTGTTCTGTTTCCCCATTTGTGTTGCCTGAATATTTGACTATTTGCTTTATTTCCTTGCCCTGCAACTGATCTGGGTGGGTGGCTGCAACCCATTGCTTTACCTCTACCTCCTACTGTCTTGATCCAGACTCACCACACTGTAAAGTCCCTGTTCTCAACTCCATGTCCCTGAAGGCTAGATTTATAATGTGGGCTGTGTCTATAGTGGGAACATTTCTCCACGTTTTGGTGGGGATAGGGATGTGGCAGAGGCTATGAGAGGGGGTATCCCAACCTTGGGGTTCAACAATGTTGTGCTGACTGAGTCATGATTAGAATCTCAGGCTATATTGCTTCTAAAAAGTTGTAAGGATCCTGCACCCACTGTAAGATTAACAGTGATTTCTGCCTTGCTTGGTCTCCAAGGGTCACTTTGACTTAAACTTGTCCTGTCAAATGCTTACCTTTAGTCTTGACCTGCTTGACATCTGCACTTGGATTTTTTTTTGAGATCTCCGTCACCCAGGATGGAGTGCAGTGGCATGATCTTGGTTCACTGCAGCCTTGACATTGGGGCTCAGGTGATACTGCCTCAGCCTCCCAAGTAGCTGAGATGATAGGCGCTACACCTTTTTTTTTTTTTTTGAGACGGAGTTTGACTCTTGTTGCCCAGCCTGGAGTGCAATGGCACGATCTTAGCTTACCACAACCTCCGCCTCCTGGGTTCAAGCGATTGTTTTGCCGCAGCCTCCCAAGCAGCTGGGGTTATAGGCATACGCCACCACGCCCAGCTAATTTTGTATTTTTAGTAGAGACGGGTTTCAGGCTGGTGCTGAACTCCTGACCTCAGATGATCTGCCTGCCTCAGACTCCCAAAGTGCTGGGATTGCAGGCGTGAGCCACCATGCCTGGCCTATACCCATTTTTTTGAATTGTTTTTTTTGGTAGAGACAGGGTCTCACTTAATTGCCCAGGTCTTGAAATCTTGGGCTCAAGCAATCTTCCCACCTTTGTCTCCCAAAGCACTAGGTTTCAGGCATAACCCACCACACCCAGCTTTGCACTTGGGTTTTTTGTTTTTTGAGAAAGGAGTCTTTGCTCTGTCGCCCAGGCTGGAGTGCAGTGGCACGATCTCGGCTCACTGCAAGCTACACCTCCTGGGTTCATGCCATTTCTCCTGCCTCAGCCTCCTGTAGCTGAGACTACAGGGACCTGCCACCATGCCTGGCTAACTTTTTGTATGTTTTTAGTAGAGACAGGTTTCACTGTGTTAGCCAGGATGGTCTGGGTCTCCTGACCTCGTGATCCACCTGCCTTGGCCTCCCAAAGTGCTGGGATTACAAGCATGAGCCATCGCGCCCGGCCTGTACTTGGGTTTTTTGTTTGTTTGCTTTTTGGGTGTTTTTAGACAGTCGCTCCGTTGCCCAGGCTGGATTGCAGTGGTGTGTAATCTCGGCTCACTGGAACCTCCGCCTCCTAGGTTCAAGCAATTCTCATGCCTCAGCCTCCTGAGTAGCTGGAATTATAGGTGTGTACTGCCACGCCCAACTAACTTCTTGTATTTTTAGTAGAGACAGGGTTTCACTGTTGGGTAGGGTGGTCTCCAACTCCTGTCCTCAAGCAATCCACCTGCCTTGGCCTCCCAAAGTGCTAGGATTATAGGCATGAGCCATTGCGCCCAGCTTCGTGCTTGGACATTATAATAGGGCTTTCAAAGGCCAACATTTTCAAAACTGAACTCTTGTCTGCCCCCACCTGCCATATTCCTCAGTTTCAAGAGTCAGGATCTCACACTAGGCTGGAGTGCAGTGGAGTGATCATTGCTCACTGTAGTCTCAACCTACTGAGTAGCTGGGACTACAGCTATGGTGCAGGGCCCAGAATGATCATTTTTTGTAGAGATGGGGTTTCATGTTGCCCAAGCTAATCCTGAGCTCCTGGCCTCAAGCAATGCTCCTGCCTTGGCCTTCCAAAGTGCTGGGATTACATGTGTGAGGTGCTGTACCTCACCAAGATTATATTTTTAATGCAACAGCTTCCTGTCTCATCAATGAAAATTGTTACCAAGTATTATGACTTGATGTGACCTAGCTCCTATAGTGACTCCCTCCATCAACCACACAGCCACCCTAGCTTACTGAACATACATGTACACATGCTATTCCCTTTGTTAGGCACACTCCTTCATATATCCACTTGGGGCTGGACACGGGGCATGGTGGCTCATGCCTGTAATCCCAGCACTTTGGGAGGCAGAGGCCAAGGCAGGAGGATTGCTTGAGGTCAGGAGATTGAGACCAACCTGGGCAACAAAGTGACACCCTGTTTCTACAAAAAATCCCCACATGGTTCATTCCCTCCAGGTCTTTGCTATGTCACCCTAGTGAGTTATTGCCGGATCACAATATTCTAAGTTGCAGTTGCCCCTCTGAACTCTTATACTTTGCCCATTTTTTTCTCTTTATTCCTTAATCTGACAAAGTTTGCTCTTTTCCCTTTGGAATGGTACTCCAGGGAAACGAGGATATTTGTTTCCTGCTGTGTCTCTGGCACCTGGAAAAGTGTATGGACATATACTAGATACTCAGATATATGTAAAATTAATTGGGAAAAGAGTCTTGAGATTTTATTAAATTTGAAGTTTGGCCAGGCATTGTGGTTTATGCCTGTAATCCCAGCACTTTGGGAAGCTGAGGCAGGTGGATCACTTGAGGTCAGGAGTTCAAAAACCAGCCTGGCCAACATGGTGAAACCCCATCTCTACTAAACATACAAAAAATTAGCAGGGCGTGGTGGCACGTGCCTGTAATCCCAGCTACTTGAGAGGCTGAGGCATGAGAATCTCTTGAACCCGGGCAGGTGAAGGTTGCAGTGAGCCAAGATCTGTCCATAAAACCAGTGGGTTCTTTTCCCTAAAGTCTTGAAATCCATCCACTCTCCATTTCTACCACCTTCACAGATGACCGTTCTCACCATGGAACAAGGCTTGTAAAAGCTGCAACAACAACAAAAATAAAACAATCCTCAAATACCTTGTGAATGAATGGCTATCATTGTGGGGTGCTACTGTCTCCACATTATAGATTTGGAAACTTGAGGCTTAGAAATATTCACTATTGGCTGGGCGCGGTGGCTCACACCTGTAATTCCAGCACTTTGGGAGGCCTAGCAGGCAGATCACCTGAGGTCAGGAGTTAGAGACAAGCCTGGCCAACATGGTGAAACCCTGTCTTTACTAAAAATACAAAAAATTAGCCAGGCATGGTGGTGGACACCCAGCTACTTAGGAGGCTGAGGCAGGAGAATTGCTTGAACCTAGGAGGCGGAGGTTGTAGTGAGCTGAGATCATGCCACTGCATTCCAGACTGGGTGACAGTGCAAGATTCCGTCTCAAATAAATAAGAAATATTCACTATCCCATGGACATACAGATGGAAAGAAGCAAAGCCAGCATTAGAATCCAGTCAACTGACCCTGCCAGAGGCTGGAGTCTACTCAACTGCACTCTAGGGTCCCCCCTGTCTTCCTCCTTTGTTCTGGCATTTATCCTGTGGCCTTAATATTCAGTTTTGGCCTTCACCGATGTCTTTAGGTGGAGACTGGGATTTAGAAGGTAAGAATCTTAGAGGAGCATAGTTTTACCACAATTCCAATGTAGTGGTCTGTGGCAGACTGTTTCCAGAAGACGTTTTTTTTTTTTTTTTGGAGACAGAGCCTGGCTCTGTAACCGGGAGCTAGAGTGCACTGGAGTGATCTCGGCTCACTGCAACCTCCGCTTCCCAGGTTCAAGCAATTCTCATGCCTCAGCCTCCCAAGCAACTGGGATTACAGGCATCCACCACCACACCCAGCTAATTTTTGTATTTTTAGTAGAGACGGAGTTTTACCATGTTGGCCAGGCTGGTATCTAACTCCTGGCCTCTGGGGATCCGTCCACCTCGGCCTCCCAAAGTGCTGGGATTACAGGCGTGAGCCGCTGTGCCTGGCCACAGAAGGCTTTTTCTGACATCAGCCAAGTGCCCGCAGCGCTGCAGGCCCACCATCGAGATGTGCCTAGGCTTCCACCCGTAAACTGTACTTTTCCCCCTGTGTGGTTGGCGGGAGTGGAGAAGACTTTGGCACACTGAAGTCCAAATGCTAGGTCTAGGGTGGGTGGTGAATAGCTGCCTTCACATCTGACTTTAATCAGCTTCCCAGACAGATTCCCAAACTCTTCCTTCCTTCATCTTCATCCTACTGCATGCATGCCAATTCAATTTTTTTTTTTTTTTTTTTTTGAGACGGAGTCTCGCTCTGTCGCCCAGGCTGGAGTACAGTGGCCGGATCTCAGCTCACTGCAAGCTCCGCCTCCCGGGTTCACGCCATTCTCCTGCCTCAGCCTCCGGAATAGCTGGGACTACAGGCGCCCGCCACCTCGCCCGGCTAGTTTTTTGTATTTTTTAGTAGAGACGGGGTTTCACCGTGTTAGCCAGGATGGTCTCGATTTCCTGACCTCGTGATCCACCCGTCTCGGCCTCCCAAAGTGCTGGGATTACAGGCTTGAGCCACCGCGCCCGGCGCCAATTCAATTTTAAACAATCATAACTGCACAAGTAATAAATATATTCTCGATATAAACAAAAACTAAACAAAACTTTAAAACTTGAATATATTCTTAATGTAAACAAAAACTTGAACATTACAGACAAGGCAAAACTCCCCCAACACACACTGACCCCTCTTCTGAGGAAGGTTACCAGGGTAACGTATACCCCTTCAAGCAGTTTTCACGTGACTTTCAAACTGTGCTTCCTGGACCAGCAGCACAGCATCACCAGGGAACTTGTTAGAAATGCAAGTTATCGGGCGCCATCCCAAATCTAATGTGCCAGAAATGCTGGGAGTGGTGCTCGGCACTCTTTTGACAAGACCTTCCGTGATGCTGATCCTTCCTCAAGTTTGAGAACCACTGGCCTAGCTCCCTGTTGCTCTGAAGCTAACCGTGCACCTGGTCCTCTGTGCCTGGGTTCATTTATTTGTCTAGCTTCACCTCCCCCAAGCAGCCCATCCGACCTTCTCTCCCACCAAAGTGGACACATTCCTAGCCCTGGCTCAGGCCCTTCTCGCCATCTTCTCTTTTAAGTTCTGTCCCTAAATGCTCTGGCCTTCCAGGCACACAGGAAAAGCTGCTCTAATAGAGCTGGCTGGCAGGACCGGGCACGGGAGGGACGGGGGGCAGTGGGTGGGAGGAACCGGGCGGGGGCAGGCAAGACCTCAGGGCTCCAGGGCCTCGTCCCCGGACTCCGCCGTCTCCTCCTCGATGCGGGCTGCGGCCTCAGGGTCGCCGCCCTCCTCGGCCCGGAAGCGTAGCAGATGCGGGGGGCGCGGGGTCCCTCGCGCGCGGCCGAAGTTCCGGAGGCTGATGGCCGGGGAGGGCGCCCCTACGCCCAGGAAGCGGCCGAGCAACGGGGTCTGCGCGGCGGGCGCGGGCCGACCCGGCCCGGGGGACGCCTCCACCTGCAGGCTCTGCTCAGGGTCGTCGCTCATGCTGCGGGCGGGAGAGTGGGCTGAGCCCGGGCACAGGGCGGGAGCGGGGACGCGGGGTCGGCTCTCGGGGAGGGACGGAGGCATCCGTGCCCCAGAGGCTGAGCGAGGACCCGCGTGCCGGGTCAGGTCCGGTCTCCGCCGGCGCAGGCCACTCACCGCAGGTTGAAGGTGGAGCCCAGGAATGAGGGCCGCAGAGACTCGGCCGCCGTGGCCACAGTGTAGGGTGGCTGCGGCTGGTCCTCATCCCAGTACTGGTCCTTCTCAGCAGGGGGAAGGTTCTGGTACATTTCGTCCACAGATAGCAAGGACACCTGGGCCACCAGCAAGTTACAAGGATCCTCCTCTCCTCTCCTCTCCTCTCCTCTCCTTCCCACGGCCGGGCTGAGAGCTGACCGGGAGAGGGGGCCCAGGAGCTGCCCTGGACTCCTGATCTTCCCACGGCCGGACTGAGAGCTGACCGGGAGAGGGGGCCCAGGAGCTGCCCTGGACTCCTGATCCTTCCTGATGCTTGCTCACCTGCAAGTTGCGGTCTATGAGCTGGTTTGTCTCAAAGTCGTCATCATCCTCACCAAACGGGTTGATGATCTGTTCAGCCACCTATAGGTGGCAGAGATAGTGTTTTCTGGGCTCAGAGCCCCACTCTTTGTCCCCAAAGTTGGGGCCCCTGTGCCCACATCTCCACAGAGCAGGCTGGCATGCCCATCTGCAGTGCCCACCTTGAGCCAGCCAGCATAGAAGAAGAACTGCAGCAGAGTGGTGAGAGGCACATACATGTCCGGGTCTCCCAAGGCTGGGGCTGGCTCCTGGTCTGGCTTCAGAAGCTTCTGAGGTTTGGCAGCCCCTGCCTCTGGCTCCACAAACTGGCGGCCAACCAGGGAGAGGGCAAAGAAGGAGTAGACAGCTATGGTCACCACCTGGAGAAGGAAGAGCCAGGCTCAGTGCAGGATGCAGTGGGACAGGGAGAAATGCTGCCCCTGCCTCTGAGGATCTATGGGAAGTCTGACAAGTAATCAAACATGTATCCTGGTGTGGCAGTACCAGTGGGGACAGGGTCACCTTGGTGGGGGTGGTGGAAGGCTTTGAGGATGAACCCAGTGCCTCAGGGGACTGAAATGGTCAGGCAAGTACCATCTCTAATTCTTCTCATCTCACACACAGCACAGGACATACAGTAGGCACTGGGACTGGGGAGGGGAGAGGCAGTTACTTGGGTGTAGACGAGGGGGATGCTGATCCAGTCATAGTGGAATAGCATGCTGCACTTGGCTCGGTACTTGTTCAGCTCCTGGAGGAACAGCAGGAACAGGAAGTCAGCAGAAGCGAGGAAGGAACAGGGGTGCCCAGCACAAACTAGACCTGGGCCGGGCCAGGAGGCTTTTTTCCATTCTGCTTTCAGAGGTGTATTAGGCTGGGGTGCTTGAATCTCAGCTCTGCTAACTAGCTGTGTAACTTAGGCAAATTTAGTTTCCACTCTGTGCCTCAGTTTCCACAACTGTGCAAGGAGGATGATAGTACCTATCTCAGGAGTTGCTGTAAGGGATGAATGAGTTAACATGGGTACAGGGCTTCCAAAAGGCCGAGGTACACAGTTGGTGCCATACAAGTGTTAGGTACTAAAATTATTATTCCTCTTCAAAATTAGAGGGAGGAGGGCAGATAGGTCTGGTCCGGGGCCCACTCACTTCCAAAAGTAGACAGAGAGCGATGTCGTCACGGATTCGCCCGTCCCTCCGGGCCTGGGCCGCCAGATTGGTGAACCAGACGCAGGGCACCCAGTACTTGTTGAAGTCGGATTTCAGGCTCTCAAACTTTTTCCTCTCTTCCTGGGACATGAAACCTGAGGGGGTAAAGCGGAAGGGGTGCAGTTGCAACCTCTGCCGCCGTGGGGGCCTGCTGTTCCGCCGTCTGACTCCCCTCTCTCGCGTCTACCGGCGGTCCCAGGACTCGTGGTTCCGCGTTCCTGCCGCAGTCCAGACCCTTCCCTGGAGCCCCTGCTCCCAGGACTTTCCCAGGCGGCACCTGCATCCAGCCGTGGGCCTGGCCCCCAGAGGCTCCCGGCGGGCGGCGCACCTGCGTCCACCACGTGCTCCATGGTGGGGAAGCGCTTGAGCACGCGGGTGCTGACCGAGCGCAGCACCAGCACCGACGCCAGGTTCGCGTAGCGGATGAGGGTGCGGCGCAGCAGGCGGCCCCGCTGGTCTACGCCGTGCACGCTAGCCGAGATGACGCACATCAGCTGGTCTGGCAGCGGGATGCTTGTGTACTGGGACCACCAGCGGTTCACCACGAGAGTCACATAGAAACCTGCTTGGCCACCGTGGTAGAGGGAGTAGGAAGGGAGGGGTGGAGAGCCTGGGGGTCTGAGCGCCTCGCCTCCCCCAGCAAAGGGCCTCGTCCAAGCCAGTTGAAATGTGGCAGGGGGAAGGAAACATTCAGCTCCAGTACCCTGCTGTGCGAGGCCAGGAGGAGGGAGGAGGGCAAATTTCCTTCAGCAGAGGGAAAATGGGGATTCAAAGCCAGGAGACTGCTTCCCAGGAGGGTGGGGAAGGGGCTGTCACCTCTGTCCAGCTCCCCTCCAGTGCCCAGGGTGGGCTTGTGAGGCCAGCAGGTGTCTTGTGCCTTGCTGGAAGTGAGGGTCCGGCAAGTGATAGGGCCCTGCCCTCCGGAAGTCCTGGACCCAGCACCCAGCTCCTGTGCCTGCTGGGCCTGCTCTGGCTGACCAGGCAGGCTCTGCCACTCTGTTGAGTAATTCTTTTTTTTTTTTTTTTTAAGCAGAGTCTCGCTACATTGCCCAGGCTGGACTGGAACTCCTGGGCTCAAGCGATCCTCTCACCTCAGCCTCTCGAGTAGCTGAGACTGCAGGTGCGTCACCACACCATCTGTTGGGTAATTCTGACCCTCAGGGCTGTCAGCCCAACCCAGAGGTCAGGGAACACAGTAAGGAGGACACAGGGAAAACTAGAAGGGGGCCTTACCCAATACAAAGGACAAGGGGATGAGGTCCGCTGAACGGTTGCAGTACCGGGCCACCTGAGCATACACGTGCTTCTGCTCCTGGGTCAGCAGCAGCCTGGGGAAGGCAGGTGTAGGCTTGGGTTAGAGGGAGGTGGGTGGCCCAGTCTCCCCACTTCCGCCAGCTCTAAGACCCTGCCCTTACCGGTAGGTGATGCTAAGCACAGCGTACAAGGCCCCGAAGAGGAGGAATTCCTTGTAGAGGAGCTTGTAGATGCTTCCCCTCCAACGGAGAAGCAGGCCAGAGAAACCTCCGAAGCGGGCCTCCGCCACTTTGAGGGTATATGAAACCGTCATGGTGCTGGGAGCCTGGGGCAGAAGGTCACAAGAGTTGCCCCTAGGGCTGTCCTTTAGTTCCCCAGACAACATCCCTTCCACTCTGGTCTCACACACCCCAACCTTCACCCTGCATCAGTGGAAAAGGGGTAGGAGCCTGCAGAGCAGAAAAGCACACCCCACCCTCTGCAGAACTCAGTAGTACATGGGCACAGCCAGGCTAGAGCTAGACAAAGTAGAACTGAGTTCTGTGTCCCGTCACGCATGAGGCTTCCTCAAGCTCCTCTTCAGCCTGCAGGGCTAGGGATAACCAGATCCTGAACTGCTGTGGACAAGAGACGCAGCTCCAGCCCAAACCCACTGCTATTCCTTGGGGCCTTGCTCTGGAAGCTGATTAACTAGACTACCAGGGCCCAGAGCACTCTCACCCCCATCCCATACCTGCCTACCTGGTCTGGGCAGCAGCCCGTGTGGAAGAACTGGGCTAGACTTCACCCCCCACAGACTTAAGTACCTATGCAGTCCATAAAGTTAGGCTGGACCAAGGCCTATCATTGATGGATTGAAGCTGTCATCCAGCTTCCCCTGATGCTGGGAACTGGGTGTGTCTCCCTACCCCTGTAGGGCTGGGCTGGCTTTTGAGTGACAGAATTGCCACCTATACTGACCCCACAGCTCACACAGAAGACACCATGTCCTTCAAGCCAGTGTGACAGGGGTTATTGTCCCACGTTTCAGGTGGGAAGACAGATGCATGATAAACTGTTACAGTAATACCAGCTGCTGATCACAGAGCACTGACTAAGTGACAGGCACCATGCCAAGGGCACTACTAGGTCATCCTCTCATGAAATCCTCATCACAGCCCCATAAGGTAGGGAATCAATCATCCACATTTCACAGATGAGGCTCCAAAAGGTAAATGACTTGCTCGCAGTCGGCCATACAGCTAGAACATGTTGGAGGCAGGATTCAAAGCTAGGGCTGATGGACTTCCAAGGCTGGAAGTGGCCTAGCAAGGGCATGAGCTCCAGGACCCATCCTGTGCACTGGCCACACTCCCAGGCTTCTTGTACACGGTCTGGAGGTCTTGGTCAGGCTCTTCCCCGTCCATGCCACGGGGCTGACAGCCACAGATCTGGAAGCTCAGGCCTAGGAGTGCAGGCCCCGTTAAGCCCTGTGTCCAACATCCTGACTCCTAGGGGTGCCCAGGATTTGAGTGGCCACTTTTACCTCTGGGCCTCGATTTCTTCATCTAACAAACAGAGGAAGTAATACCTAAGGCACCCATAGAAATAGAACCGCCAGGCAAGGTGGCTCACGCCTGTAATCCTAGCACTTTGGGCAGCCTTGAGGCAGTCGGATCACTTGAGGTCAGGAGTTCGAGACTAGCCTGGCCCAACATGGTGAAACCCTGTCTCTACCAAAAATATAAAAATTAGCTGGGCATGGTGGCACGAACCTGTAGTTCCAGGTACGTGGGAGGCTGATGCAGGAGAATTGCTTGAACCTGGGGAGGCGCAGGTTGCAATGAGTCGAGCTCGTGCCACTGCACTGCGGCCTGGGAAAAAAAAAGAAAAAAGAGAGAGAGAAAGAGAGAAAGAAAGAAAGAAAGAGAATCTCAATGGGAGAATCCCTTGAACCCGGGAGGGAGAGGTTGCTGTGAGCTGAGATTGTGAGATTGTGCCACTGCATTTCAGCTTGGGTGACAAAGCGAGACTCTGTCTCAAAAAAAAAAAAAAAAAAAAAGGGCCGGGCACTGTGGCTCATACCTGTAGTCCCAGCACTTTGGGAGGCAGAGGCAGGCAGATCACCTGAGATCGGGAGTTCGAGATCAGCCTGACCAACATGGAGAAACCCCATCTCTACTAAAAATACAAAATTAGCTAAGCATGGTGGCACAAGCCTGTAATCCCAGCTACTTGGGAGCTGAGACAGGAGAATCGCTTGAACTCGGGAGGCAGAGATTGCAGTGAGCTGAGATAATGCCATTGCACTCCAGCCTGGGCAACAAGAGTGAAACTTTGTCTCAAAAAAAAAAAAAAAAGAAAGAAAGAAAGAAAAGAACAAAGAAATAGAACCTCAAAATGTAAGAGAATTGGCAGCTCACTTACCGTCCCAGACCGTCCCAGTGCTGAGGCAAGTGAATACTGAAAAATCCCAAGAGTGGTGGTCCTGCCTCTGTCTTGCTTTGGGAAGCTCCTCCCCCTGCACCATGAGCTGGTTCCCTTCTGCAAGTTTCCTAAAGAGAGGAAGCACAGAGAGGTGATTAGGAGCACAGGCTTGGGAGTTGGACAAACCTGGGTCTGAATCCCAGCTCTCTGTAACTGCAAGTTACCTATCTCTCTGAACCTCAGTTTCCTCCTCTGCAAAGCAGGATCAAGAATGCCTAACCTCATGGGGCAATTTTGAGTATTCACAGAAACAATGCCTACGGCCTAGAGCACTGTGGCTTGGGCTGCTGTTACTATGAAAATTTGAATCTGTTCTCTTTGGTTTCCTACTACTGGTCCACTCTTGCCTCCCAAGCCTTCCAAGCCAGACAGTCCTTGAGAAATGAGGAGGCAGAGACCTTTCCCTCATGTCCTGCTAACCTGCCCCAGACCAAACAGTGCTGGATCCTGGTTTTTAAGTTGGATACACAAGGCCCTCTGAGACTTACCCACCTCTACCCTCATCACCAGCCTCTGCCTAGCTCATTTTTAAGTTTTTTTTTTTTTTTTTTGAGACGGAGTCTCGCTCTGTCACCCAGGCTGGAGTGCAGTGGCAGGATCTCGGCTCACTGCAAGCTCCGCCTCCTGGGTTCACGCCATTCTCCGGCCTCAGCCTCCCGAGTCGCTGGGACTACAGGCGCCCGCCACCTCGCCCGGCTAGTTTTTTTGTGTTTTTTTTTAGTAGAGACGGGGTTTCACCATGTTAGCCAGGATGGTCTCCACCTCCTGACCTCGTGATCTGCCCGTCTCTGCCTCCCAAAGTGCCGAGATTACAGGCTTGAGCCACCGCGCTCGGCCAATTTTTTTTTTTAATTTTAATTTTTGTGAGTGCATAGTAGGTGTATATGCCTAGCTCATTTGTAACTGTTCCTTCAAGGTGTAGCTCAGAGCACCCTCTAGGAAGCCTTCCATGATCTTTCCCAGGTTACTCCTCAAAACCCTCTGGGTTTTGTCTCTTGCAGCAGTTAATCACAGTGGTCTATGATCTGTTCACAGGGAGATCTCTCCTCTAGCCTGTGAGATGCCTGAGAAGTTTTGAATTTGATTCATCTAGGTAAAGCTAGATTACAGTGGCTCATGCCTGTAATCCTGACACTTTGGGAGGCTGAGGTGGGAGGATCACTTAAGCGCAGGAGTTTGGGACCAGCCTGGGCAACATAGTGTGACCTGTCTCTACAAAATATTGTTTAAAATTAGCTGGGTATGGTGGTGTGCGCCTAGAGTCCAGGCACTTAAGAGGCTGAGGTATGGCCGGGCGCGGTGGCTCAAGCCTGTAATCCCGGCACTTTGGGAGGCTGAGACGGGCGGATCACGAGGTCAGGAGATCGAGACCATCCTGGCTGACACGGTGAAACCCTGTCTCTACTAAAAAATACAAAAAAACTAGTCGGGCGAGGTGGCGGGCACCTGTAGTCCCAGCTACTGGGGAGGCTGAGGCAGGAGAATGGCATAAACCCGGGAGGCGGAGCTTGCAGTGAGTTGAGATCCGCCCACTGCACTCCAGCCTGGGCGACAGAGCAAGACTCCGTCTCAAAAAAAGAAAAAAAAAAAAAAGAGGCTGAGGTGGGAGGATCACTTGAGCCCAGGAGTCTGAGGCTGCAGTGAGCCTTGATACAGCCATTGCACTCCAGCTTGGGTGACAGAGTGAGACCCTGTCTCAAAACAAAACAAAAAAAAACAGCAAAAAAAAAAAAAAAAAAAAAGAAAAGAAAAAGTTGGGGAGGAAAACTTGAAACCAAGCAAGCTTCTTTTTCTTTCTTTCTTCTCATCCTTCTCTCCTTCTCACCTCCCTCCACCCACTCTTTTGTTTTCCATTTCTCTCTTCCCTTTTAAGATGAAAGACATCTGGTCCCCCAGCCCCTCCCTACTATTTTGTGAGATTTCCCAGATGAGGCAAGATGTGGAAAACTACTCATGGCCTGACTGGAGTTACGTTCTCCTTCCAGGTCTCCCATGTGAGATGTCAATATAAGGAAAGAACAGGACAGAGAGAGAGAGAGAGAGAGAGAATGTGTGTGTGTCTAGGACCTGACCTGGGGAGGGTGAGATACCAGCTCCTGGGCCTCAGGCATCATGGCCAGGCAGTTCATTCCCATGCTGTGATCTGTGGCTTTCCTAGAGCATCTGGGCTGCTTACCACTTAAAGATGTTCTAGGACTTGGAAAGCCAGGTCCTGGGAGTACAAGAGCTCAGGCTGTGTCTCCCTGACAGCTCTACGCCAGGAAGACCAGCTGGCTGCATTTCAGTCCTGTACCCCACCCGCACCTGTGGCCCTCACACCTCTGCTTGTTCCCAGCCCTGTGGTCTGTGATTTTCCCACAGAGCCCAGGATAAAAGTACATGACCTGAAGCCTCTGCCAGAGGAAGAGGGCGGTCCCCAGGCCCACCCAGTCCCTACCTCCTGAATCACCTTATCTCCCTTCTCTGCTGCTGACCAGTCCCTTTGTTTATGGTGCAGGAGAGGGAACCACTCAGCCCATAAATCACCTGCCCCACCTTTCCTTATCCTCCAGCTCTGCCTCTCCCTCCCTATTGGTCCTGCCCACCCATTCCCCTGTCCCCTCCTCACAACTGAGAGCTGGTTGTATAGCTTGGCAGTGAAATGGATTCTGGAGCCACACTGCCCAGGTTCCCAAGTCCATGCTTCACCGTGGCCACCAAAGTCACCAAGCTTTGTGACCTTGAGAAAGCCAATGAACCTTTTAAATTCCCCATGAGGGCCGGGCGCGGTGGCTCACGCCTGTAATCCCAGCACTTTGGGAGGCCGAGACGGGCGGATCACGAGGTCAGGAGATCGAGACCATCCTGGCTAACACGGTGAAACCCCGTCTCTACTAAAAAATACAAAAAACTAGCCGGGCGAGGTGGCGGGCGCCTATAGTCCCAGCTACTCGGGAGGCTGAGGCAGGAGAATGGCGGGAACCCGGGAGGCGGAGCTTGCAGTGAGCTGAGATCTGGCCACCGCACTCCAGCCTGGGTGACAGAGCGAGACTCTGTCTCAAAAAAAAAAAAAAAAAATTAAATAAATAAATAAATAAATAAATTCCCCATGAGAGGCTGGGTGTGGTAGCTCATGCCTGTAATCCCAGCACTTTGGGAGGCCAAGACAGGTGGATCACTTGAGGTCAGGAGTGAGACCAGCCTGACAAACATGGCAAAATCCTGTCACTACTAAAAATACAAAAATTAGCTGGGCTTGGTGGCAGGTGCCAGTAATCCCAGCTACTCAGAAGGTTGAGGTGAGAGAATCACTTGAATCTAGGAGGTGGAGGTTACAGTGAGCCCTGATCATACCATTGCACTCCAGCCTGGCCAACAGAGCAAGACTCCATCTCAAAAAAAAAAAAAAAAAAAATTTCCCCATGGGGACATGCGGATGATGATGCCTATCGCATGGAGTGGTTGTGAATATCAGGTGAGTTAATAGTATAAAGTGCTCACAATAGCACTAGGTAAGTGGGAAGTGCTACTGTGGCTATCAGCACATCTCTTATTTCAGGTTGCCTTTATCCCTTCTACCTCTGCACCCACCAAGGATACCTGCCATCTCCTTATTGCTGAAGTCAATAGCCCTTCCCAAGTCCTAACCTTACCTTGCATCTCTCATTCTTGACCCTACTCCGTTGGCCTCTGTGACATGACACTCAAGAGATTCTGGCCCAAGCATGGTGGCTCATGCCTGTAATCCCAGCACTTTGGGAGGCCAAGGCGGGATCACTTGAGTCCAGGAATTCGAGACCAGCCTGGACAACATGGCAAAACCCTGTCTCTACAAAAATACAAAAAATTAGCCGGGTGTGGTGGTGCATGCCTCTAGTCCCAGCTACTTGGAGGCTGAGGTGGGAGGATCGCTTGAGCCAGGAGGTCGAGGCTGCAGTGAGCTGTGATTGCACCGCCTGCACTCCAGCCTGGGTGACAGAGTGAGACTCCATCTAAACAAACAACGACAAAAGACAGAGAGAACAAGAAGACAAGAGAATAAGCTCACAGCCCCAGCCCGGGTGTAGGCCCACCCAGCCCGTTGAGGGAGCCACAAGACAACAGCAAGAAAGGCCAGATGGGATTTCATTTTGTGCCTGAGTGGTGGCCCCTGCCAGGGTCCTGTGTGGCAGAGGTTAGAGAGGTAACATGGCCATGGATCAGACAGCCTGAGCTCAACCTTAAACCCCAGCCTGGGAGGAGAAGGGAACCCAGTCTTAGGCTCAGCACATATGTGCTTGGCAGGAGCTCCTCAGCTTTGGGGAGGAGGCTCTAGGGAACCAGGCCACGAGGGCAAATCAGCTTTCTCTCCCAAGGAGCCTGTCCTAGCCCCCTCCTTCCCACTTCCCAGACCCACTGCCTGGCTATATTGTCAGACTTCACCTGAACTCACCAGGTTCAAAACTTAGGGCAGCTTGGGAACTTGGCAAATTGGGGGAGGAGCAAGTAGACCTTCACTCCTCCACACACATTGCAAAGCCTTTGGAGGTCTGGCCCCTGGACTGTTCCAGTCACCCTTCCCCCTTTCCTCCAGCTACTCTAAACTTTCAGTTTTTCCAAGGACCAATAGCTCTCACTCCAGGCCTCAAGGAGCATACTTTCTCCTCCTGTCCATCCTGTTCCTGGCTAACTCCTCCTCAGCTCTCAGGTTTCAACTTAGAAATTTCAGCCTACGTACATTCCCCAAACTGGGTGTGATCCCACCTCTGGGATCTCATAGGCCACCCCCATACCCTGTCTGTCTTCACCACTATAGCACTAATTACAGTCCAGTGTTGTTGTCCTACCTACAGGTCACTCCAGGGTGCAGCACAGGACCTGACACATAGAGGCTGCTCAAGAAAACATTTGTTGAAAAAATGGACAAGTGGCCTGGCGCAGTGGCTCATGTCTGTAATCCCAGCACATTGGGAAGCCTAGGCAGGCGGATCACTTGAGGTCAGTAGTTCAAGACCAGCCTGACCAACATGGTGAAACTCCATCTCTACTAAAAATACAAAAATTAGCCAGGCGTGGTGGCGGGGGCCTGTAACCCCAGCCACTCGGGAGGCTGAGGCACAAGAATCTCTTGAACCCGGGAGGTGGAGGTTGCAGTGAGCTGAGATTGTGTCACTGCACTCCAGCCTGGGCAACAGTGTGAGACTCTGTCTAAAAAAAAAAAAAAAAAAAGTTAGCTCGGTGTGGTGGTGCATGCCTGTAATCCCAGCTACTTGGGGGGCTGAAGCAGGAGAATTGCTTGAACCCAGGAGGCGGAGGTTGCAGTGACCTGCCATCCTGTCACTGCATCACTGCACTCCAGCCTGGGTGACAGAGCGAGACTCTGTTTAAAAAAAAAAAAAAAATTAGCTGGGTGTGGTGGCATGCACCAGCTGTAGTCCCAGCTACTTGGGAGGCTGAGTTGGGAGGATTGCCTGAGCCAGGGAGGTGGAGGCTTCAGGGAGCCAGGATTACGCCACTGCACTCCAGCCTGGGCCTCAGAGTGAAACCTTGTGTCAAAAAACAAAAAAAACAGAGTGTGTTAGATCTTGCTAGACTTGGTGATATAATTAAGAGGCCGTTATGGGCAGAACTGTGCCCCCTTCCAAAATTCATTTTTATATATATATATTTTTTTCTTTTTCTTTTTCTTTTTCTTTTCCTTTTTTTTTTTTTTTGAGACAGAGTCTCGCTCAGCCACCCAGGCTGGAGTGCAGTGGCGCGATCTCGGCTCACTGCAACCACCGTCTCCCGAGTCCAAGCAATTCTCCTGTCTCAGCCTCCCGAGTAGCTGGGATTACAGGCACCTGCCATCATGCCTGGCTAATTTTTGTATTTTAGTAGAGACAGGGTTTCACCACGTTGGTCAGGCTGGTCTCGAATTCCTGACCTCAGGTGATCTGCCCACCTCAGCCTCCCAGTACTGGGATTACAGGCATGAGCCACCGCACCCAGCCCTATATATATATTTGAGACAAGCTCTCTGTTGCCCAGGCTGGAGTGTAGCAGCATGATCATGACTCACTGTAGCCTAGACCTCCAGGGCTCAAGGGATTCTCCCACCTCAGCCTCCCAAGTCGCTGGGATTACAGGTGTGCACCACCACACCCCAGCTAATTTTTGTTTTGTTTTGGAGACAGAATCTCCATCTGTCACCCAGGCTGGCATGCAGTGGTGTGATCTCAGCTCAATGCAACCTCCATCTCCTGGGTTCAAGTGAGTCTTATGCCTCAGCCTCCCGAGTAACTGGGACTACAGGCGTGAGCCACTAGGCCCCGATAAATTTTGTATTTTTTTTTTTAAGACGGAGTCTCACTCTGTCACACTCAGGCTGGAGTGCAGTGGCATGCTGCCTCCTGGGTTCAAGCGATTCTCCTGCCTCAGCCTCCAGAGTAGCTGGGATTACAGGCGCCTGCCGCCATGCCTGGCTAACTTTTTTTTTTTTTTTTTTTTTTTGAGACGGAGTCTCGCTCTATCGCCCAGGCTAGAGTGCAGTGGCCGGATCTCAGCTCACTGCAAGCTCCGCCTCCCGGGTTCATGCCATTCTCCGGCCTCAGCCTCCCCAGTAGCTGGGACTACAGGCGCCCGCCACCTCGCCCGGCTAGTTTTTTGTATTTCTTTTTTTTTTTTTTTTTTTTTTGAGACGGAGTCTCGCTCTGTCGCCCAGGCTGGAGTGCAGTGGCGCGATCTCGGCTCACTGCAAGCTCCGCCTCCCGGGTTCACGCCATTCTCCTGCCTCAGCCTCCCGAGTAGCTGGGACTACAGGCGCCCACAACCGCGCCCGGCTAATTTTTTGTATTTTTAGTAGAGACGGGGTTTCACCGTGGTCTCGATCTCCTGACCTTGTGATCCGCCCGCCTCGGCCTCCCAAAGTGCTGGGATTACAGGCGTGAGCCACCGCGCCCGGCGTTTTTTGTATTTCTTAATAGAGACGGGGTTTCACCGTGTTAGCCAGGATGGTTTCGATCTCCTGACCTCGTGATCCGCCCGTCTCGGCCTCCCAAAGTGCTGGGATTACAGGCTTGAGCCACCGCGCCCGGCCTTTTTTTTTTTTTTTTTTTTGAGATAGAGTCTCACTTTGTCACCCAAGCTGGAGGGCAATGGCACGATATTGGCTCACTACAACCTCCACCTTCCAGGTTCAAGCGATTCTCCTGCCTCAGCCTCCAGAGTAGCTGGGATTATAGGTGGGTGCCACCACACCAGGCTAATTTTTGTATTATTAGTAGAGATAGGGTTTCACCATGTTGGTCAGGCTGGTTTCGAACTCCTGGCCTCAGGTGATCTGCCTGCCTCCCAAAGTGCTGGGATTACAGGTGTGAGCCACTGTGACTGGCCCAATTTTTGTATTTTTTTTTTTTTTTTTAGTAGAGAACGGGGTTTTACTGTGTTTCCCAGGCTGGTCTCAAACTCCTGTACTCAAGTGATCTGCCTGTCTCAGCCTCCCAAAGTGCTGGGATTACAGGCATGAGCCACCACTGCACGGCCCCCGAATTTATTTATTTTATTATTATTATTATTATTATTATTATTATTATTATTTTAGACAGAGTCTCCCTCTGTTGCCAGACTGGAATGTAGTGTTGCGATCTCAGCTTACTGCAACCTCCCTCTCCTGGGTTCAAGCAATTCTTGAATCGCTTTTTTGAGACTCTGTCTCAAAAAAAAAAAAAAAAAAATATATATATATATATATATATATATATATTTGAATTTTGGGCCAGGCAGAGTGGCTCACACCTGTAATCCCAGCACTTTGGGAGGGCCGAGGTGGATGGATCACAAGGTCAGGAGTTCAAGACCAGCCTGGCCAATATGGTGAAACCCTGTCTCTACTAAAAAATACAAAAATTAGCTGGACATGGTGGCACGAGCCTGTAATCCAGGCTACTCTGGAGGCTGGGGCAGGAGAATCCCTTGAACCCGAGAGGCGGAGGGAACCCGAGAGGCAGAGGTTGCAGTGAGCAGAGATTGCGTCACTGCACTCCAGCCTGGGCAACAGAGCAAGACTCCGTCTCAAAAAACAAACAAAACAAAACAAAATAAATAACATTGCAAAATTGAATATGCCCTTTGACTCTCTAAATGCCTCAGATCCATTTACCCTGGGGATTTGTCCTTTCTAGCCCCACCACCATCTCCCCCTGGAAGATTGCTGACCTGTAAGGATAAAGACCAGACACTTGAGCAGACACTTAGGGTCTTCCTGCCCATCCCTATCCCCCACTCGCCCTCAGTCATTTTGGCTACTAGTGTTTCTCCACATCTGAGGCTGTCCTGGGTCTCCCTTCAGTGGTCATGAAGGACAAGGTTGGAGAAGTTGGCTCTCATGGGTCTGATGAGGGATTGGGTGGGATCCCTCTAACAGCATATGGAGGGGGATGAAATGGGCATGAGACCAAAGGCCAGGAGAGCAGCAAGGAGCTGTGGCAATCATCCTGACAAGAGAGACTGTGGCCCAGGCCAGGGTGTGAGGGGAAGATAGAGCCAAGGGGATAGATATCAGAGCTATCTGGGAGATAAAATTGACAGGAATCAGGTACTCAGCAAATATTTGTTGACTTTCCTGGCTACTCTTTCTAAAGTAGGCTCTTTGTTTGCTCTTCTGTTTATTCTTCCTCCATAGCACTTTTCACAGCCTGCAATCACCTTCTTTATCTGCTTGCCTATTGTCTGTTTCCATCAAGCAGAATGTAAACTAAATGAGGGCTGCAAGCTTGATTAGTTTTATTTGAGATAGTGTCCAGCACTTAGCAGATGCTCTCAATAAATCTTTTGAGGAATGGCATGGTAATTGATTGGCTGGTGCAGAGGGTGGGCAGAGAGGTGAGAGACAAGGCTAGGAGACCTGTGGTCTTGGGCCTCTGTCTCGGGCATTGCGCAGGGGTCTAGGGGTCCACATGGTCCAGAGACTAGCTGCCCAATTGCCCGTGTCTAGCATTTGAGAAAATCCAATTCCCGGCCAGGCGCGGTGGCTCACGCCTGTAATCCCAACACTTTGGGAGGCTGAAGTGGGCAGATCACCTGAGTCTGGGAGTTCCAGATCAGTCTGACCAACGTGGAGAAACCCTATCTCTACTTAAAAAAAAAAAAATACAAAATTAGCCGGGTGTGATGGCGCACGCCTGTAATCCCAGCTGCTTGGGAGGCTGAGGCAGGAGAATCGCTTGAACTTGGAAGGCAGAGTTTGGGGTGAGTCAAGATCGCGCCATTGCACTCCAGCCTGGGCAACAAGAGCGAAACTCTGTCTCAAAAAAAAAAAAAAAAAAAAAAAAAAAAAAAAAAAAAAAAAAAAAGGGCCGGGCGCGGTGGCTCACGCCTGTAATCCCAGCACTTTGGGAGGCCGAGGCGGGCGGATCACGAGGTCAGGAGATCGAGATCATCCTGGCAAACACGATGAAACCCCATCTCTACTATACTAAAAATACAAAAAAAATTAGCCGGGCGTGGTGGCGGGCACCCTGTAGTCCCAGCTTCTAGGGTGGCTGAGCCAGGAGAATGGTGTGAACCTGGGAGGCGGCAGAGCTTGCAGTGAGCGGAGATTGCGCCACTGCACTCCAACCTGGGCGACACAGTGAGACTCCGTCTCAAAAAAAAAAAAAAAAAGAAAAAAGAAAATCCAATTCCCATTCACTTTCTGGCCTTCTGGCTGCTGACCCAGGCCCGCGGGTATTTTCAGAGGAAGGGAATTGGGGACCCCGCAGGAACCCGAAATCTGCCCCTCAAGAGTGTAGAAGTGGGTAGCGGAAGATGTGGCCTGGAGCATGGTAAAAGGGTCCAGTCTCTGCTTGACTGGACTCCTAAACCTGGCAAGGCAGCCCTCAGGCCAGGCAAGCCAGGCGCGAGACTGTGCCTTCCTTCCAGGCCCTAAAGAGGGCAGCACTGGGCCGGGCCCCGGGCGAGGGGGAGGGACACACGCGGTCCGGCACACTGAAAGGGGAGTGTCGGGTGACACGCCTGGGGAAAAGCGAGCGCCGCCCCTGCCTCTCAGCTGCTGGCTGGAACGCTGATCTATCTAGTTGCTGGGGGACGCCCCCAGATGCCCGGGCCCCACTCGGACTTCAGCACACGCCCCGAAGGATGGGGAAAGAAAGAGGCCCCCATGAGCGGGACTCGCAGTGGCCAAGGAGGGGTGAGAAGCGGACAGGGATCAGCTGGCCCCGGCGGCCTGGTCGCACCTGCATGGTGACTAGCTGCCGGGCTGCGCCCCGGGGCGCAGCCAGGAGGCGGGGCCTGGCAGTGCGTTGGGGGGGGGAGGAGCTTCTGGGTGATGTAAGGCCGGGCATGGGAGGGGCCTCTCCTCGACTCGCTGCCAGGAAGGGGGCGGGACTCTTGGTGACGAGACGCCGGGGAGGGGGCAGGCGTTCATTGATAAAAACGCTGGGCTCCCCCGGGCGCGAGCGCAGCGTAGCAAATACAGGCAGCGCCACGCGCGGCCGGGGCCGGGCGGAACCGAGAAGAAGCCGGGCCCGCGCTGCGACGCGCCGCCCGCATGGAGCCCGCCACTGGTTTCCTGTCCCCGCGCCCCTTCCAGCGTGCGGCCGCCGAGCCCGCTCCCCCGGCCGGGCCCGGGCCGCCTCCGAGTGCCTTGCCCGGACCTGAGCTGGAGATGCTGGCCGGGCTACCGACGTCAGACCCCGGGCGCCTCATCACGGACCCGCGCAGTGGCCGCACCTACTTCAAAGGCCGCTTGTTGGGCAAGGTGGGCCGGGGGACGTCCGCGGGGTGGTGATGGTGGAGGTGGGGGTCTCGGCCGGCCTCATTTCTGGCACCAAGCCGGGCGTGGCCACTTGACCCCCAACGCGGGGACGCCCGCGGGCCAGAGTCGGCCCCCCTGGAACACCCAGCCTGACGCCCCCTCTTCACAGGGGGGCTTCGCCCGCTGCTACGAGGCCACTGACACAGAGACTGGCAGCGCCTACGCTGTCAAAGTCATCCCGCAGAGCCGCGTCGCCAAGCCGCATCAGCGCGAGAAGGTAGGTCCAGGCTCAGCGGGCGAGGGGTGGGGTGGGGACGGTGGCATGGGAACCATGGAAGGATGACGACCCTGCGCCCTCATCGCAGATCCTAAATGAGATTGAGCTGCACCGAGACCTGCAGCACCGCCACATCGTGCGTTTTTCGCACCACTTTGAGGACGCTGACAACATCTACATTTTCCTGGAGCTCTGCAGTCGAAAGGTGAAAGATGGTGATACCCGCAGGGATGAGGGTGAAGGAGAGAAGAGAGTCTTAAGACCCAAAGCTCGGGCCTTGTTTCTTCCTCTGGGAGCACAGATGGAGGGGAAGGGGGAGGGAGGGCTCACCAGGGGCTGAGGCAGTGGCTCTTTGCAGTCCCTGGCCCACATCTGGAAGGCCCGGCACACCCTGTTGGAGCCAGAAGTGCGCTACTACCTGCGGCAGATTCTTTCCGGCCTCAAGTACTTGCACCAGCGCGGCATCTTGCACCGGGACCTCAAGTTGGGTGAGACTCCTGAGCCTGGAGGATGGGAGGTTGGGGAGGGAGGGAGGAAGGAAGGAAAGAATCTGACACACCTCTCTTTCCCCATCTAGGAAATTTTTTCATCACTGAGAACATGGAACTGAAGGTGGGGGATTTTGGGCTGGCAGCCCGGTTGGAGCCTCCGGAGCAGAGGAAGAAGTGAGTTTTGAAGAAAGGAGCCTGTGTGTGATACAGATGACATGCGTGACAGACAGTGCATATGTATGTGGGAGGCAAGGTGACTGCTTGATGTGTGCATGAGATAAATGGGAAGGGATGAGGGGCTGTTTATGCATGTGTGAAGGTGGAGGTGGCAGCCTGTGTTACCGGGACCAGTGGAGAGGGGTAGAATCCTATAGGTGTGTGACACAGATAGGGTAGGTGACCCTGAGTCCCTGAGACAGATAGGGGTGTACAGATTCTTGGAGGCATATGACTTACCCTTCGTGTGGATAGGGGAAGGTTACAGGCAGCGTGTGTGTGTGTTTGTGTGTGAGAGACAGACTGAGAGTGTGGGAATGGTAGGATATGACACTGGGTGTAAGAAGACCCTGCTGTGGCCATCGTACTTTGTGTGTGTGACACAGACAGCATATGTGGCAGATAAGTGTTTATGGGGGTTGTGACAGCTGGTGTTGGTGTGTGTGTGGCACAAACCATGGGAGGTGACAGCCTGATGACTGTCTGAGAGACAGGAGTGAGGAAGGGGGAAGGGATCAGCTGTGGACTCTCTGTGTTGACCCTGGAGGAGGGGACTGGGCTGGGGGTCAGGCCCTCCCCCTGTCATGAAGAGCAGCTGAGCAGCTGGGCCAGGCGGGTGGGCGGGGACTCAGCTGCCATCCCTGGCATCCATTGTCCCAGGACAAGCAGGAGTTCTCTGGCCTTTGGTGACAGGCAGCTGCTTTGTCTGGACTCACAGTGGGGGAAGGGGTGGGGGGGCTGCTGGGCTGGGTCTCAGCCTTTTCTCCTCCTCCCCACCCTCTTTCAGGACCATCTGTGGCACCCCCAACTATGTGGCTCCAGAAGTGCTACTGAGACAGGGCCATGGGCCCGAGGCGGATGTGTGGTCACTGGGCTGTGTCATGTGAGTCGCAGGGTCCAGGTTCGGCAGCAGACAGGTGGTGGGTGTGTGGGTGGGGTATCCCCTCCACTTTACTCCTGACCCCTTGGCCCTGCCCTATAGGTACACGCTGCTCTGCGGGAGCCCTCCCTTTGAGACAGCTGACCTGAAGGAGACGTACCGCTGCATCAAGCAGGTTCACTACACGCTGCCTGCCAGCCTCTCACTGCCTGCTCGGCAGCTCCTGGCTGCCATCCTTCGGGCCTCACCCCGAGACCGCCCCTCTATTGACCAGATCTTGCGCCATGACTTCTTTACCAAGGTCTGTGGCTCCCCAGACCTCTAAGTCCATCTGCGTATTCCCAGGGATTGAAAGAGTGCAGGGGACAGGGCCCCTGGAGCCCCTCTTCTCTGTTCACACGGCTCCCCTCCCTAGGGCTACACCCCCGATCGACTCCCTATCAGCAGCTGCGTGACAGTCCCAGACCTGACACCCCCCAACCCGGCTAGGAGTCTGTTTGCCAAAGTTACCAAGAGCCTCTTTGGCAGAAAGAAGAACAAGAGTGAGTCTGGGGTGTCAGTGGGTTGAGGGGGCAGAGCAGCAGAGCAGCTTGTCCCATTCGTCTCGGGTGTGTGAGTGTGGGTGCCTGGTAACTCCTGGGGAGAGCATGTGCAGTACAGGCACTTGGGGAGGCCAATCTCTGTGTCATCCCTGTGGGAAGTGGAGGGGCTGGGCAGGATACTGAGGATGGTATCATCCTTCACCTCCAGGTAAGAATCATGCCCAGGAGAGGGACGAGGTCTCCTGTTTGGTAAGCGGCCTCATGCGCACGTCGGTTGGCCATCAGGATGCCAGGCCAGAGGTGAGGTGCTCACGTGGACACTGTTCCCCTGACTCACCCCCACCCTAGCAGCTGAGGGAAGCCCAGGATAAAAGGCTGCTGAAGCATCCAACCTCGTGGTGGCCTAATTGGCTGTGTGTCACCAGCCTGGCGGGGCTGACCTGGGGTGCCCTGGGAGGCAGGGCAGGGCCGGGCCATGGACTCAAGGGTTTGGATTTTGGGGCCTGTCTCACTCCCTTTCCCTGCCCAACCCTCCAGGCTCCAGCAGCTTCTGGCCCAGCCCCTGTCAGCCTAGTAGAGACAGCACCTGAGGACAGCTCACCCCGTGGGACACTGGCAAGCAGTGGAGATGGTGAGGAGCCAGGGAGGATGAGAGGTGCCAGAGGTTGCTGGAGCTGAGATCAGGGACCAGAGGGAAGGAGTGGGCAGAGGGGCCTGGCCTGGGTCCTGGGGTGCTAATTCCTAAATCTCCGTGCCCTGTCTCCTTCAGGATTTGAAGAAGGTCTGACTGTGGCCACAGTAGTGGAGTCAGCCCTCTGTGCGCTGAGAAACTGTGTGGCCTTCATGCCCCCAGGTAAGGCTGGGGTCTGGTACATGCTGCTGTCGTGGGAGTTCTGTGGCTGGGAGTTCTGCTCCTGGCAGCCAGGAGCAGGTCCTGACTCCCTCCGTTCCCATGACAGCGGAACAGAACCCGGCCCCGCTGGCCCAGCCAGAGCCTCTGGTGTGGGTCAGCAAGTGGGTTGACTACTCCAATAAGTTCGGCTTTGGGTATCAACTGTCCAGCCGCCGTGTGGCTGTGCTCTTCAACGATGGCACACATATGGCCCTGTCAGCCAACAGAAAGTAAGTGCGGTTATGGGGTGCCTTGTATTCAGGCCACTAACCCAGCAGGGCCGCACCCTCCTGCGTGCTCCTGGGCTCAGGGGTCTGGGTTTCTCAGGGGAGGGGCATCGGTGTAGGGCTCCCTCTGACCTCTGCCTCCCCATTCTAGGACTGTGCACTACAACCCCACCAGCACAAAGCACTTCTCCTTCTCCGTGGGTGCTGTGCCCCGGGCCCTGCAGCCTCAGCTGAGTATCCTGCGGTACTTCACCTCCTACATGGAGCAGCACCTCATGAAGGTGTGAGCGCTGGGGCTGTGGTACATTGAAAACTAACCCATCCTGAGCTCTCTGATTCCCCCTTGGTGGTGGTGGGGGTGCTCCAAGCTAGAGGATAAGACATACACTAATGGGGAGGGGGCTGTCTCACGCTGGATCAGTGACCTGCTCCGATCCTGCTCCCAGGGTGGAGATCTGCCCAGTGTGGAAGAGGTAGAGGTACCTGCTCCACCCTTGCTGCTGCAGTGGGTCAAGACGGACCAGGCTCTCCTCATGCTGTTTAGTGATGGCACGGTCCAGGTAAGAGCCTATCCAGGAGTTTCGGGGAAGGTCTGGGAGGCCCAGGGTGCTGGGGAGGAAGCTGGGTCTGGAGCCTAGGTCCTGACCACTGTCATGCTCCTGTGTGCAGGTGAACTTCTACGGGGATCACACCAAGCTGATTCTCAGTGGCTGGGAGCCCCTCCTTGTGACTTTTGTAGCCCGAAATCGTAGTGCTTGTACTTACCTCGCTTCCCACCTTCGGCAGCTGGGCTGCTCTCCAGACCTGCGGCAGCGACTCCGCTATGCTCTGCGCCTGCTCCGGGACCGCAGCCCAGCCTAGGACCCAAGCCCTGAGGCCTGAGGCCTGTGCCTGTAAGGCTCTGGCCCTTGCCTTTGTGGCCCTCCCCATTCCTTTGGTGCCTCACTGGGGGCTTTGGGCCGAATCCCCCAGGGAATCAGGGACCAGCTTTACTGGAGTTGGGGGCGGCTTGTCTTCGCTGGCTCCTACCCCCTCTCCAAGATAAGCCTGAGCCTTAGCTCCCAGCTAGGGGGCGTTATTTATGGACCACTTTTATTTATTGTCAGACACTTATTTATTGGGATGTGAGCCCCAGGGGGGCCTCCTCCTAGGATAATAAACAATTTTGCAGAATTGGACTCCCCCTCACTCGCAGTAGAGCCCGTGGACCGTGGCCACCGCGAAGAGCGAGGTGTTGGTATAAGAGACCGAGGCCAGCCCATCGCGCGCCACGTCCCAGAGTGCGCGGCTGACCACGTGAATGCCCTGGCCCGCTCGCGGCCCCAGCACCACGCTGCACACCAGCTTGTACCGCGGCGGGCTAAGCTCGCGCAGGCGAACGTGCACCTGCTCGCAGAGCTCCTGCACCAGCCTCGCGGCCTCGTCGCTGGAGTAGCACGCGTCGCGCAGCCCTGCGGACAGTGCCGCCTCCAGGGCACGCTGTGCGCGCGCAGCCTCCCAGCGCTCCCCGGGCACCGGCTCCGTGCGGTAGGAGGGCGCCACCTGACGGGCGGGCGCCAGAGGCAACCCTGAGAAGCTGACCCGTGAGCCCAGAGGGGGCACCGGGCCCAGGGATGGCCGCCGACCCCCAGGACCCGCGCCTGGCCCGGCTAGCGAGTTGCGACGGGAGAAGGACGTGGCCACGCCCAGCATGGAGCCCCGGCGGGAGGCCGGGCCAGGACCTGGACCTGCCGGTCGCGCCTCATCAATGCTGGGCAGGCGGCCTCGGGGCCGCACTGGTGAGGGTTTCGGCCCGTAGTCTTTGGCATTCTCCTCCTCCTGGCGTCCCGGCGGCAGAGGCCTGCTGGCCATGGACCTGCTGGCTAGAGGACCCACACTCAGGGTGGCCTTCCTTGGGCATCTGTCTACCCACCCCAGCCTCCTGCTCAGTGATGTCAAGGGTTTTTACCTTCTACTCCCTTCTTACCTGTGTTTTAGAACAAGTGGATCAGATAGTCCCAGGCTGCCTGGGTTCCTAGGTGCTGAGAAGGTTAAAGGTTGTTAGACACATGAGCAAGGGACAGGAGGCTGCTGGGACTGGGATCCTGGGCTAGTCCCTGCCTGCTGAGCTCCTTCTCTGGGCACTATGGAGGTTAGCCAGGTACGCTCAGAGTCTTAGAGACTGCCAGTTCTCCCTTCCACCCTACTTCTCAGCCTGGACTATGGAGGCAGTGCCTCCAACCCCTAACCAGGAAAGACTGACAGATCACCTCTTTCAACCCCACAGATCCTTCCAGCCCTGGGGGTGTTGAATCCAGTCATCTTCCACCCAGATCTACTCTAGGGTGGCTGGCACAAAGGTCTCCCCTACACCTGGCCCAGGCTGAGGGCAGACGACTTGTGAAGCCCCTTCCACCTTCTGCCTTTGGCATCTGATCCCACTTCCTCCAGAATCAGTTCTGGGATGGCTGCCCTCTGCTCCTGAAACTCCCTCAGGCACCTGAGTCACCTGCAGGCTTTGGCTTCTGAGTTCTGTCAGGCTCCACAGCCCTAGCCCCACTGGCCTGAAGGGCAAGTGGGAGGGGAAGGACCTGTGTTGTGGAGTTGCCATGGGTTGCTGGAGCAAACACTCCTCCCTCCAAGGATCCCTCCCTCCAGTCCGGCTCTGGCTTAACCTGAGAGCCCTGTTAACTGTGAGCATGTGCTGCGCGTGGGGTCATCAGGGAGAGCGGCCGACAGGGTCTTGCAGCTCAGTGGCAAACTTCCTAAGCGCAGGCGACAGAGGGGCAGATGTAGAGGGAGGCTGTGGTCAGAAAGGCTTCGTCCTACCCCAGGGCGCTTGAGCCAGGGCCCGTTTTCTCCCCTTGTGGAGACTGGCCATTATGAACAAGTCACAGAGGCCTAGGATAGGGGGAGATCTTGAGGCTGCGGGGGCGGTGGCTCAGGAATCCAGGGTCTGGGCCCACAGGAAGGAACACGTCATGGCTCTGTTGTCTCCCCGTCAGTCAGCCTCGACAAGGACAAACATTTCCGCTCCCGGCGCACAGTTAGGGTGGGGCTTGGATGACTTCCTCAGTTCAGGGCTATGTGCGGGGGAGGGGAGGTCCATTGGCTCAGCTGGTAGGAACCAGGCCTTACAAAGTGGCAGTGACTCGGCGGTGAACACCGAGTCCAGCCTCGTGACCCTTGCTGACCCAAGTGTCCTGGGGCTTGTCCCTAGCTGGCTACACCTCTTGTGTGCCCTAGTACCTAGATTTCCCCAGAGGCTGTGACACCTCTGCCAGAGCTGACAACTCATGTGACTCCCCCTCTGGCGGGGACGGGACTGTCCCCTCCCAAACAAGCCAGGTCTGGGCCCTGACCCATCTATGGGGGCGAGGATTTTCCCTGTTGAGTGGGGGATTCCCAGGCCTGGCTAAGCAGATCCTGACCCTGTGTGCCTGTGGAGGAGGGAAGGGTTATGAGGGTAAGGAGTTTGAACTCTGAACCTAGGGCAGGCTCGGCTTCGGGGGCTAAGACCCTCATACGGCGCTTAGTGCCCCTCTAAGGGCTGAAGTTTTCCCTGGGCCTGCCTGGGAGATGGGTGGAGTCTCTTCTCAGGCCCGCTCCAGTTTCCATGGAAACCCACAGGCTTCCCACTCGGCGGCTGCCTGGGCAGACTCCCAGCCAGGGCCTCTTTCGCCGCCGCCAGCCAGCCAGCCTCTTCCCAGGACCATAGGCCACTCCAGCCTCAGCTTCTCCCGGTCCCCTCCCTGTGTCTGTTCCTGTCCCTGAGCCTCTGGCCCCTGATGCCTTCAGTAGTTTGGGCCCCTCCTGCTCCACTCCTAAACTTCAGCTTCTCAGCAAACAGGCCTCCCAAGTCCCTGCTTCTCCCTCTCGGGCCTTGCTAGCCTCACCAGCTCTAGGACCTGGCCAGGCCTCCTAGGCTCCCTCCTCCACCCCCACCCCTTCTCACCCATGGAGCCCCTGGGACTGGTCGTGCATGGGAAAGCTGAACCTTTTTCCGCAGCACTTCGAAGCCTCGTCAACAACCCACGATACAGGTGAGGGGTGGGCCCTGCCTGCGGGTTTTCCTTAGCTGGCTCTGAGGGCCCCAGGACTCTAAGGAGGCCCTGGTGAGAAGAGGCTGGGAATTAGAACTTGGCCGTCCTCCCTGGTGAACTCACGCTGTGGGGAGGTCAAATGTGGAACATGGCTGCTGGTCACTCAGTGTCTGTGAGACCCTGAGGGCCAGAGGCAAGGCTGGCAGGGTCCTGGGGGCTAGAGCCTGGAGCTGCTGTGTGAGCTCAGGCAAAGCCCTTCCTTCTTTGGACTTTGAGCTCCTGGCAGAAGAGAATGATTCTCGGCCCCTGGGATCCTGAGAGATGGTGGGTCATGATCCCCCTCCTCCCTCCACTCACTCAGCTTGGTGTTGAGGCCTCCCTGCTTGAAGAAAAGGAACAGATGACCTGTTCTGGGAACTGAGGCTTCACAGGAAGAACAGAGCTCGAGGGATTGAGGCTTCGAGTCCCTGACAGGAAGCCTCGGGAGTGCTGGCTGCTCCCTGCTGGCCAGGATGCCAGTGGTGTCTGAAACCAGGGGTAGAGTTTACAGGAGGCCGGGCTGCTCAGGAGAGCTAGAATGAAGCTCTCTGTCCTCATGGTCTCAGATCTGAGCTCTTCCCCAAAGGGTGGTGACTTCCATCACCCTGCTTCTTTGGGGTCACAGTCTGGTCTGGGTAATGTGAACGCCCCAGGCTTTGGACCTGGGACTAAGAGGCTCTAGGAGGCTCCAGCCTCATCTGCCTCCTATCCCCTGCCTTGTTTAGAGGCCCAGAGCTGGGGCCGGAAGTGATCATGAAGATGGAAACTGTGGTCTGGCTCATGATGGTGCATCACTGCTGTGTCTGTTTGCAGTCAGTGCGCACTCTGTGCCCCACACCCCCACACCCGCCTGTCTGGAGGAGGGCTGAAAAAAGCTGAGTTTGCAGCTGGTGGAGGAGGAGCCAAAAGAAGCTTCCCTTCCCCCAAGACTCAGGCTGGGGAGGAGAGGGAAAGGTGGGATCAACCGTGCTTCTGTTCGTCCAGATGCCCCTCAGTAATCAAGCATAGTCACCTCCTCTGCGACCTGAGGTTTAGGATTATTGTCCCATTTCATGGGTGAGAAACCTGAGATTCAAAGACAGGAAGTCACCAGGTGGCGCTGGGACTAGAACTCAGGGCTTTGGGTCCCAGACCTTCTGCTGGAGGGACCAAGCCCTGTCTCTTACATTCTGGATAGGAAACTAAGACCCAGAGTGGGCAAAGGCACAGCCCAAGTTGCACTCCAGGTGCTGGCCTCCTCTCCGCTGGCTCTCTGCCTCTCTCCCACAGTGATGTTTGCTTCGTGGTCGGTCAAGAACGGCAGGAGGTATTTGCCCATCGGTGCTTGTTGGCCTGTAGATGCAACTTCTTCCAGCGACTTCTGGGCACAGAGCCAGGCCCCGGGGTGCCTAGTCCTGTGGTGCTAAGCACTGTGCCAACTGAGGCCTTCCTGGCAGTGCTGGAGTTCCTATATACCAACAGTGTCAAGCTTCAGCGTCACTCTGTGAGCCCGCTGACCAGGGTACTGGGTGGGAGAGGCGGGGGGTGCCAGAGGCAAGAGTTTGCCCATTACACTGTGGGCATAGGGCAGGGGAAACTCCCTTCCACTCCCCCCACCACCCACTCTACAGGTGCTAGAAGTGCTGACAGCGGCTGTGGAATATGGGCTGGAGGAACTGAGAGAGGTGGGTTTGTGTGCCAGGTCCATGTCTCATTTCCCTTGCTTCTCACTGGCTCACTACCCGCCCTGCCTCACACACACTCTGGCCTGGAGAGGAACGTGTGCCCACACAGAGAGAAGTATGTATGTCTCTCCCGTGTAAGTAGGGCATGTATGTGTGCCTGTGTGCAAAAGGATCCATGCATGCCTGCCCTGTGTGTGCTGTGGCCAAGAGGGGGTGATTATGGCTAGTGCTGTAGATACAAAGATGTCAGCCTTGATCCCTGTTCTCCAGAGAGGGAGAGGAGACAGACACATGAAAACTCTTATCTGGGTGGCATAAGAAGTGTGATAGAGGCCGGGTGCGGTGGCTCATGCCTGTAATCCCAGCACTTTGGGAGGCTGAAACGGGTGGATCGCTTGAGCCCAGAAGCTCCAGACCAGCCTGGGCAACATGGTGACACCCCGTCTCTACTAAAGGCACAAAAATTAGCCAGGTGTGGTGGCATACACCTGTAATTCCAGCTACTTGGGAGGCTGAGGCACAAGAATCGCTTGAACCTGGGAGGCAGAGGTTGCAGTAAGCTGAGATCGCATGACTGCATTCCAGCCTGGGTGACAGATCGAGAGTTGCTCTCAAAAAAAAAAAAAAAAAAAGAAAGTGACAGAGAGGCGTGAATGGTGCCAAGACTGTATGGGGGACCTCTCCAGTCCCACCACTAGGGAGAGGAGAAGACTTCCTGGAGGAGGAAACATATGTGTTGGATCTGGTAGAACAAATAGGATTTTGTTCCTAGGGGAAGTGGGAAGATGGCATTCTAGTCACAGAGGCACCAAAGGAGCCAGTGAGACATTTGGTGTGTCTGTGTCTGGACTGTGAGGAGAGGGCAAGATGAGACTGCAGAGGACGCCAGGGCCTGATTCATGTAGGGCCCTCAAGCTTTTGGACTTCTTTTAAGCAGAGGGCAGTGGAGATTCACTGAAGGTTTCCGATAAGGGAGTGAAGAACTGGAAGCTCAGGGGAGAAGGGATTGGAAGAGGTGGAGAGGACTTGCTAGTCCATTCAGGAGGCGAGTGTAGCAGTCAAGAGATGAGAGATGTCACGGATGAAATTCAAGTTTCTGCTAAAAACAGAAGTATCCTTGAGTTAGGAAGGGAACAAGTGGAGGAAGATAAGCATCCTGAAAGAAGGAGAGAATTTTGCATGGCTTTTATCTGGTCTTGCTTAGTGGCAAATGTGCTAGAAGGTGGGTGGCTGGGCTTGGTTTTGCTAGTCTCCAGTTCCTGTGAGCCCGCTCTCTCAGGCTCTAGCAATTCCCTGCCTCCCTTGGCCTGGGAGGTCAGGATGGGGTCTGGGGCTGCTGGGTGACTCACCAATCCAAGCCTGCTCACTGCTTCTGGGGTGGAACTAGTGTCTTGGAGCAGGGACACCGCCACACAACCCACATTCATTTCTGTTCCCAGCTGTGCCTGCAGTTTGTGCTGAAGGTGCTGGATGTGGAGTTGGTTTGTGAGGCCCTGCAGGTGGGTGCTGCTGGACAGGCATGGGAGGAGTCTGGCTGTGTGTGTGGAAATGGGCTCCCAGGTGCTGGGAGCCTGGGCCTGCTGTGTCTGGCCTTGAAATAACTTGGGTACATGGTGGTGGTGGCGGTGCTCCAAGGAGGTTTACAAGATGAATTCTGTGCCTAGATATGTGGGATCCTGGGTATATCAGCAGGGTCAGGTGCAGGAGCAGGTGTTGAAGGGGCTGGAGGTCTTTGCTGGTCTTCTCTCTATCAGCGCTGGGGAATGGTTCTCAGCTGGACTTGAGGTAGGGGGAAGGGTGGCTGTAGACTTTAGAAGCCAAGTTGGGTCAGGCACGATGGCTCACACCTGTAATCCCAGCACTTTGGGAGGCCGAGGCGGGCGGATCAAGAGGTCAGAAGATTGAGACCATCCTGGCTAAAACGGTGAAACTCCCATCTCTATTAAATATACAAAAAATTAGCTGGGTGTGGTGGCATGCTCCCAGCTACTCTGGAGCCTGAGGCAGGAGAATTGCTTGAACCCGGGAGGCAGAGGTTGCAGTGAGCCGAGATCGCACCCACACTCCAGCCTGGGCGACAGAGGGAGACTCTGTCTAAAAAAAAAAAAAAAAAAAAAAAGCCAAGCCTAGGCCCCAGGTGGGGTTTGAAGGCCATGGCGTGGTCTCCTGTAGGGAAGAGCAGGTTGTACAGTGAGTCCACGTATGTGTATGTGTGTGTGTGTGTGTGTGTACCAGGCTTTCACTGGGTCCAGTTTCCTGGAAGGCCGAGGGCCCTGTCAGCCTCCCCAGCTAGGGCTAGGGTCAGGCTTGCAGTGGTGGGTCCCAGTGAGCAGGTTGGGCTACACGGCCTCTCCAGTCTCCAACCTGATCTCCCTCATTGTGCTCGCAGGTGGCCGTAACCTTTGGCCTGGGGCCGCTGCAGGAGCGCTGCGTGGCTTTCATAGAGGCCCACAGCCAGGTACTGCTCCCTTCATACTCCTCACCCCACGCACCGCATTCTGCTCCTCCCTGACCCATTTGCCGGCTTGCAGGAGGCCCTCAGGTCCCAAGGCTTCCTGGAGCTGTCAGCGGCCGCGCTGCTGCCCCTGCTCCGCAGCGACAAGCTCTGCGTGGACGAGGCTGAGCTGGTCCGCGCGGCCCGGAGCTGGGCGCGCGTGGGCGCGGTGAGTGGGGCTGGGGGAGCGCAAGGGCACGGAAAGAGGTGCGGGCCACAAGCCCAGCGAGCGGGTGGCAGGACAAGTGCCTGACTCAGGGCTGGCGTTCGCAGGCGGTGCTGGAGAGGCCAGTGGCCGAGGTGGCGGCCCCGGTGGTGAAAGAGCTGAGACTAGCCTTGCTGGCCCCGGCGGAGCTGAGCGCCCTGGAAGAGCAGAACCGGCAGGAACCACTTATCCCGGTGCGGACGCGGGGAACCGGCCCAGCTTCACTCAGCAGGGGGTACAGGGCGCTGGGAGGGGGCAGGAGCGGCCCGGCCACGGTCCTCGGGGCGAGGGGCCACCGCGGGACTGCGCACTGACTGGCCTTGCTCTGCAGGCGGAGCAGATTGTGGAGGCGTGGAAATGCCATGCCCTGCGGAGAGGGGATGAGGCCCGGGGCGCCCCGTGTCGCCGCCGGAGAGGCACCCTGCCCCGGGAGCATCACCGCTTTCTGGACCTGTCCTTTAAATGATCCAACGTCGGGACTCACGGGGAGCCTTGGACCCGCCCAGTTGAGCCTGCCCCAAACTACAGCTCCCGAAGTGCTCGGCGTTCGGAGCGGGCTTCCGTTCCCAGCGTGCCCAGTAAGCCGGGCGCCGGAAGAACCGTTGTCTGCCACGTGCAGCCTCTTGTGCGGGGTCAAACCCGAGTGGGCGAGGTGGGTCGGGGCTGGGTCGGGCAGGGCTTGGGCTGGACCTCCCTGCGGGGGCGAAACTCGAAAACGAGGATTTCCGTCGCTCCACGCCCTCACTCTACGCCCTGCCCCTGGGGGCATTGTCGTCTACTAGTCTATTCTGATGACTCCCACATATCTATCTGTTCAGCTCAACTCTTTTCTTTCTTTCTTTCTTCTTTCTTTCTTTCTTTCTTTCTTTCTTTCTTTCTTTCTTTCTTTCTTTCTTTCTTTCTTCCTTCCTTCCTTCCTTCCTTCCTTCCTTCCTTCCTTCCTTCCTTTCTTTCCTTTCTTTCTCTTTCTTTCTTTCCTTTCTTTCTTTCCTTTCTCTGTCTTTTTTTTCTTTCTTTTTCTTTCTCGCTCGCTCTCTCTTTCTTTCTTTTTTCTTTTTCTTTTTTTGAGATAGTCTTGCTCTGTTGCCGATGCTGGAGTGTAGTGGTGCGATTTCGGCTCACTTCAACCTCTGCCTCCCTGATTCAAGCGATTCTTGTGCCTCAGCCTCCTGAGTAGCTGGGATTACAGACATGCACCACCACGCCCCGCTGATTTTTGTATTTTTAGTTTCACCATGTTGGCCAGCTGGTCTGGAACTCCTGACTTCATGTGATCCGCTGGCCTCAGCCTCCCAAAGTGCTAGGATTACAGGTGTGAGCCACCGCGCCCGGCTTCAGCTCCTTCTTTCATTACATTCCTGCCCCCCTGGAGATCGCTCCCTGAATGCCCCTCAGACACCACAGGCTCAGTGTGAAATTGATCTCCCCAGCTTTCCCTTATCGTGTTTCTCATTTCCGTGCCAGAAATCTGGATCTCATCCTTGCCTTATCCCTCTTCCTCACACCTGCCTTAAGTCTCTTTTACCTTGTAGGAGACCTTTCCAGTTGGTTCAGTTCTCACAGCCCCAGGTTCAACCTGTCCTGTCTGACACATCTCACAGCCTTCCTGCCTTCACTCCAGCGCCCCCTCAGTCCATTTCCCACAGTGCAACCAGACCGGTCTTTGTCAGTCCTATGGGACTTAAGTCCTGGAACATCCCATTGACCTCCAGGACAAAATTCAATCTATTTCACTTTCAGGGCACTCAAAACTACTAGTGAGTGGTTCCTCACCTCTTCTCTCAAATACGATCTTTGCATAAATTCACTTATCCTGGAGGTATTAGTCCTCTAGCTCCATACTTACTCAGTTACTGCAGACCCCTCTGCCACCTCCTTCATTCACCATACATCTTGTTTTCCCGAGGATGTGAATCTCCCTCAAGAAAGATCCCTGGGGCCAGGAGTGGTGTCTTACTGGTTTTTGCTTCCTCAGTCTCTGTCAGATAATCAGTGTTATGTAAATGTTAAGTAAATGACTTTATTTATTTATTTATTTATTTATTTATTTATTTATTTATGACACAACCTTATTCTCACCCAGGCTAGAGTGCAGTGGTGCGATCTCAGCTCACTGCAGCCTCAGCCTCCCCGGCTCAAGCGATCCTCCCACTTCAGCCTGCCTAACAGCTGGGACTACGGGCATGTTTGATCACATTCGGCTAACTTTTTTTTTCTTTTTGTAGAGATGAGGTCTCCCTATGTTGTCCAGGCTGGTCTCAAACTCCTGGGCTCAAGCAGTCGTCCCACTCTGTCCTCCCAAAGTGCTGGGATTACATGAAGCACCACCACACCTGGCCTATTTCCTCATTTAAATGCCACTTTATTCCATAAAGAGTTTTAAAGGTGCTGCAAAGCAAGATACTATCAATCTAAAATGAGAGACAGTTGACTATTTAGAAGAAAATAAAGTTAGATTTCTGTCTCAGGGACTTCATATGAAAATATGCTGTACAGGAGGAGGCCAGGCACTGTGGCTGGCACCTGTAATCCTAGAACTTTGGGAGGCTGAGGTGGGTGGATCGCCTGAGCTCAGGAGTTTGGGATCAGTCTGGGCAACATGGCAAAACCCTGTCTCTAAAATACAAAAAACTAGCCAGGTGTAGTGGCACATGCCTGTAATTCCAGCTACTTGGGAGGCTGAGGCACGAGAATTGCTTGAATCTGGGAGGCGGAGGTTGCAGTGAGCTGAGATTGTGCCAGTGCACTCAGCCTGGGCAACAGAGTGAGACTCTGTCTAAAAAAAAAAAAAATATATATATATATATATATATATACACACACACACACACTCAAAAAAAAAATATATATATATATACACACACACACGTGTGTGTGTATATATATTGCACAGGGATTAAAAACAGTTATTTAGCATTATCTCTCAAGACAGAAAATGTGCTTAGTAGTACCATGTCATGACAGCATTGGTTGGATAGTAGAAATTGAAAATCATCTATATGTCCATTACCAGAGGACTGGTAATATTAACTATGGTATATTCCTATAATATTTTAAAAATCCATGATGTTTGGTGAAAAAAAGCACAGAATAGACCAATTACAGCATGATTCCTCTTGTTAAAAGAAAAAAGGTAGCATAGGGATTAAGAGCGTGTCTCCTGGAGCCAGAATGCTTGCCTATGAATCCCAGCTCCGCCACATATTGTCTTTGTGATTAACCTTTCTTTGCCTCAGTTTCCTTATTTATAAAATGGAGGTAATGGAACCTATTTAGTGGAGTTTTTAGGAAGATGAAATTAATTTTATAAAATACTTAGAATTGTAGTGTTACAGATTAAATTCTGTATGTGTGTTTAGAAACATATTCATTCATTTGTTCCCCAACTATTCACTGAGTGCCCACACACTAGACATTGATTTAGGGTCATGGAATAAATACATCAGAGAACAAGTCAAGTCTTTGCCTCATGGAGCTAACATTCTAAGAGGAGAAACATGCAGTAAACAAGTAATGTATGATCTATTCAGGGAGTAGTTTGTGCTATGAAGAAAAGCACCTGTTTTGGTTAAAAAAATAGCTATGTGGTGGGAGTGGGACTATTTTGTACAGGGCAGTGATTGTAGACCTCTGATGAGATAACATTTGACGAGAGATCTGCAGGGAGTCATGTGTCATGGGGAAAGGCATTGGAGGGTTTTGTGCAGGACAGTGATGTGTGATCAGATTTACTTTAAAAGAATAATTTGGGCTGGGCATGGTAGCTCCTGCCTGTAATCCCAGCACTTTGGGAGGGTGAGGTGGGCGAATCACTTGAGTCTGGGAGTTCGATACCAGCTTGGGCAACATGGCGAAATCCCGTCTCTACAAAAAATACAAAAATTAGCCAGTGTGGTGGCATGCGCCTGCAGTCCCAGCTACTTGGGAGGCTGAGGTGGGAGAATTGCTTGAATCTGGGAGGTGGAGGTTGCAGTGAACTGATATTATGCCACTGCACTCCAGCAAGACCCTGTCAGAGAAAAAAAAAAAAAAAAAAGTTTGGCTGTTATGTGGAGGACTGGGATAGAGAAGGGCAAGAGCGAGGTAGAAGAGTGGTCTAGGGAGAACGGTTAGGGGCTATTGCAATTATCCAGCAAGAGATCTTGTACCAGGATGGCAGCAGTGGAGGTGGTAAAATATGGTTGGATGAAACATACGCTTTGAAGAGGACCAGCTGATGGAAGGGAGTCAACAGGACCAGCTGATGGCTGTAAACTAGGGGGTCACTAGCTATCAGATGGCATTTACTTAAAGCCATGGAAGTAGATGAGCTCCCTTATGGAGAGGGAATAGGAAGGAGGTAGACCATTCTATTAAAATTCTCTTTCTACAGGGCACTTCTCACTGAGATATTATTCATCTGGGATTTATGTTATTTATTCAATTTGTTTTGTGTTTGGTTCCATTAGAAAAGCTCCATAGGGGCCGGGCGCGTTGGTTTATGCCTGTAATCTCAACACTTTGGAAGGTCGAGGTGGGCGGATTACCTGAGGTCAGGAGTTTGAGACTAGCCTGGCCAAAATGGTGAAACACCGTCTCTACTAAAAATACAAAAATTAGTTGGGTGTGGTGGTGCACGCTTGTAGTCCCAGGTACTCGGGAGGCTGAGGCAGGAGAATCGCTTGAATCCAGGAGGCGGAGGTTGTAGTAAGCCGAGATTGTGCCACTGCACTCCAGCCTGGGTGACAGAGACTCTATCTCACACACACACAAAAAAAAGCTTTGTAGAAGAAGGAACCTTGTATCTTCACCACATAGACTGTGTTTGGATTCGCAGTCGAGTTGGGGAAAAAAAAATCAGTCTGGAAGAGTCTCACCAAACCAGCTCCTATCTCTGGGGATAGAACAAGGAGTTTGGTTGGCGAGATATACCGTTCCTGAACCTCTAGCCACACTAAGGCTTAATTAATGACCCGACGACTTGAAAGTGCCTTCCACTGTTTATCTCTTAAATCTGCAACGAAATGCAACAAAAACGCGAGAAATAAAAGAAGCCAGTCTTACTACACACTGCAGAAGCCAATAAACCCCAAATGCAGCTCAAAACCAGGTGTCACACAAACTTGTTTTTTTCCTTTTATTTGAGACGGAGTCTCTGTCGCCCTGGCTGGAGTGCAAGTGGTGCGATCTCAGATCACCGCAACCTCCGTTCCGGGATTCAAGAGACTCTACTGCAGTAGCTTCTTTTTTTTTTTTTTTTTTTGAGACGGAGTCTAGCTCTGTTGCCCAGGCTGGAGTGCAATGGCCGGATCTCAGCTCACTGCAAGCCCCGCCTCCCGGGTTCACGCCATTCTCCTGCCTCAGCCTTCCGAGTAGCTGGGAGTACAGGCGCCGCCACCTCCCCCGGCTAATTTTTTTTGTATTTTAGTAGAGACGGGGTTTCACCGTGTTAGCCAGGATGGTCTTGATCTCCTGAACTCGTGATCCGCCCGTCTCGGCCTCCCAAAGTGCTGGGATTACAGGCTTGAGCCACCGCGCCCGGCCTGCAGTAGCTTCTTGAGCAACTAAGGTTACAGACGTGCACTACCACACGCGAGTAATCTTTCGGATATGTCATAAAAACGAGATTCTATTAAATTGATAACAATAATCTAACTTTCTACACTCACAATTTAGCCTCGCAAAACACGAGACCTCAAAAAATTTTTTAAAGACTCATAACTGTTTCTCTCCACGGAAATCTTTAGTAAAAGGCGAAAGATTTGTACGATTTGAAGGGAAACTAGAGTATACTAGCAAGTATAGCTTCGAACCTCGCGGGGAGAACTAACACTTAACCCAGTTATGGTTGTTGGGTGCTTGCGTGGTACACACTCCCTGCGTGTAGTTTATGCATAAAGATGCTGTAAGAGGCATCATGCCCTAAAATAGTGCAGAAACGCCCGCACGGAGGGAGTGCAAGCATCGTGAGTGTATCTTTTTGTGGTGCACCATGGGTATGCAAATCACAGCTGGCTCCGGGCTGTCCCGCGCCACCGGGGCTGGGTCCTCGGGGCGGGACCCCGGGGACCCGTGGATCACTGGTCTCCTTTGCTCTCCTATTCTCCTGTCTGCTGGTCCTCCTGGGACCCGCACCCCGTGGGTGCCGAGTCCTTTGCGGAGCTGGTGTTTGTCTCAGGGGTTAAGGTCCTGTCCCGCAGTCCTTACCCGCAGTAAGCCTCCGGGCTTAGGGAGAGGGACGGGGAAACAGACGGGCATAGACACTCAGGGGCAGTGGGAACTCACAGGAGGCACGACATTACCTCTCCTGGAGGAGATGGCATCCGATCCAATTCACCTCGAAGGGTGATACGGAGTCACGTCAAGGGAATGTGGGAAAGTGTTCTAGGCAGAGGGAATGGCGTATGAGAAATTATGGACCCGAAGACCAGTTCAGCCTGTCCAGACAGTGGCGCTCCGTGTGTCTGATGAAGGGGTACTGGGGTGGGAGGTACAGGCTAGATCTCTGGCCTGGGAAGATGAAGATGAGGAGGCTTAGTGAGGCTGGCTAACTTGCCCAGGGTTACTCCGCTGGAAAGTGGCACAGAGGGCTGACCCCCTTTGCACTATTCTAACCTGGTGAGCTCTCTCTGCTCCACCTAGAAGGCCCTCCTTGGTGACCCAAACACTGCTGGACCCAAATCCAGCCTCCCTCCCTTGGGCCTGCTGGTTGCACCCCCTACTCTAGGTTCTCTGCCAACTACCCACTTCTCTTGAGCTTTTTAGGCATGTTGGTGTGAATTCAATTGCAATAGGCGTTTCCTTTTTTTTGTTTCTTTTTTTGTATCTTTTGGTCAGAACATGATTTCCTGGCCTTTGTCCAGGTGGGGTGGGATGTGAGAAGGCATTGTTGGTGGGGTGGGATCATTCCTGGTGAGTGGGTGATTGGAGCCCAGGGTCTGTGCGAACTAGACCATGGGTCCTAAGCTATGGCTGGGAAAGGGCAGTTGCAAACCTCCCCACACCTCTGGGTGAGGCTCTGTGCTCTATTCCAGGGCTGTGGCCACTCTTCAAGGCCTGTGCTCAGTGGGGCTGTTCAACCTTCACAGAACAAACAGCTTAAATTGTGTCCTCACTAGCTGCTAGCACTTTCGTTTCTGGGCAGTTCCTGCAACTGACCCACTGGCTGACTGGCCAAAGATGCCTCTCGACTGTCAGGCCAACCACCAACTTGCAGAAGCCTTTGCCTTGGAGGTTGCTCTGGGAACTGGCTCCTTTCCCTCGGTCCACAAACCTCCTGAGAAGCTCCCCAGACCCTGTTGCCCTCTCTCTGCTTCAACTGACCGCTTTCCTGATCTGCCTCCACCTCACCTTCCGGCTGCTGCATGGCCTTGCCCCTCCGCCTTGCCATTTCCCGTGTGGGTGAAGCAGGTAGGTGGAGGTGAGTCTGGAGAGGTGGGCGGGCTGGAATATGGTGGCTTGGAAAGCCACACAGTGTGGCTTTTTTTTTTTTTCTGCTCCCGATCTCCAGATTGAACCCAGTAGGATTTCACACCAACAAAATTTGTTATTGTTTTGTATACTAAGCACTTAATCCAGATGATGTTACCAAGTATATGACAAAAATCCAGAATCTGGGGTCTTTTCCACCCAGAACTAGAGAAGCTAATACCTCAGGTCCTGGCACCAAAGCCCCTTCCAATAGCGAATGTTCACTTGCAAACTCCCCACTCTGTCCAAAAAAAAAAAAAGGCACTGAAGTCATTTGAGATGAGTTCACATAGAATATATTTAATTCTTTAAAAAATAAAACTTTCAACATAGCTAACATCTATGTACACTACAAAAATAGACATTTTCATATAAATAATGGACATGGTAGGAGGTGGGCAGGGATATGAAGAGCCTGCCCAGGAGTCACCAGGCGGTGGGGCCAGGACTGAGGAAGGGTGCTGGAGGGTCTCTCAGGCTTGGTCAGCTGAGTGGGCAGCGGTGTGGGGTGGGAAGGGGGACAGGGCTGCACTGCAGCCTGAAGTGCTGGCTTTCACTCTCAAGTGACACAGACATAGGTTCACACAGGCCTGGGTGTGCAAGGTGCTGGCTGTTCTGTATGGATATCAGGGAGGCCCATGATGGCTGGGTCGGGAGAGGGGGTGCAGCAGCAGCAGGGCCCTCCAGGGGTCCATCCTGCGTCTAACACCTGACCCAGTGCTTCCCAGTGAGCCCACATGGCCCACACACGGTCTCTGTGCTTCAGCTGCTCTTTTCACCCAGTGGCTGGACCTGGTCCCCTGGAACTGAGGTGGTAGCAGGGGACCAAGGATGCTCATCAGAGGCTGGATGGACATAGGCACCAGGTAGGGGGGGTGGGTGGATGGCCACGGTCATGGAGGTAGTCACTCTGGCAAAGCTCTGGGGCAGGGAGGGGGATGCCCCCCACCTAAGCCCGCCTCCCTGTGGAGCTGGTGGACTCAGGACCTCTGGGCTTTCCTTGTACATCTGTATCACCTGTGGGGAGACACCAGCCACAGTAAGCCCACGGGCCCATGGGGCTCCCGTCCCCTTCAGCATCTCCCTGGGGATCACCATGACTGTTGGGAAGCTGGGGTCCTTGTTGGTCTCCAGCAGGATATGAGAGCTGGCAGGTAACAGGATGTTGAGGCCTGGGGCAAACTCTGCACCTTGCTCTGGATCCTAAAAGGCTAAGGTGGGTCCCATGAAGAAACCAGGGGGGCTGAGGGGCAGGAATATGGTGTCTGGGGAAAGAAGGAGGCTGCCACCTTCAGCTCATGGCACCTGTTGGGGAGGTACCTGTCTGTGGACCACAGGGCTCTGTCCCTTCCCTTGCCTATCCCTACCCCATCCCCTGGGCTGGGAGCAGAGGGATGGAGCCGAGGGTGTGGTCACCTCTGGCGGTGGGCCCAGGATGGACAGCAGCACAGGCAGCAGCACAAGTCCATGGAGGAGGCCCAGGAGCGTGAGCACCGTCAGCGCCGCAAAGAAGTACCTGGGGGCGGGGGGAGTCAGCCCAGGCCTGCCCTGAGCCCTGCCTCCCCGCCCCCGAGCCCTCCCTACCTTACAATGAAGTCAAAGTGGGAACCAGCAAGCATGAGCAGACCCAGCAATGTGGAGATGGCCCCGTCAGTCACAGGGGCAAATGTGTGCTCAAGGGCACGGGCGGCCCGCAGGTTCCGGCTGCCCTGGGTGGTCAGAAAGCCCTGGGAAAATAGAGTGGTCCTGGAGCTGCTCCTCTGCCAGTCATGGCCAGCTCAGCCATGTCCCCAGCTGTAACTGTCTTCAGAGCTCAACAATACCTTGGCCCACCGAAGGCCAGGTGAACTAAGTTCATGGGAACTGTACAGGGAGCGTGCGTGAGTCCTTTTAGGTAACACTGTATGGATGGGTTTGGTGAGCTTAGACACAGAGACGTGTAGAAAATAGGGTACAGCCTGGGTAACAGAGTGAGACTCTGTCTCTAAAAACAAACAAGGCTGGGCGCGGTGGCTCATGCCTGTTATCTCAGGCCGAGGTGGGTGGATCACCTGAGGTTGGGAGTTCGAGACCAGCCTGGGAAACATGGTGAAACCGTGTCTCTATAACAAATACAAAAATTATCTGGGTGTGGTTGTTTGCGCCTGTAGTCTCAGCTACTCAGGAGGCTGAGGTGGGAGGATCGCTTGGCTAGGGAGGTGGAGGTCACAGTGAACCGAGATTGCACTGCTACACTCCAGCCTGCACAACAGAGTGAAACTGTTTCAAACAAACAAACAAACAACAAAAATAGGTTGGGCAGACTACAGCCTGTTACTTGTTTTGTAAATGAAATTTTGTTGAAACAGCCATACCCATTGGTTAATGTATTGTCTAGACAATTTTGTGTTTCTATGGCAGAGTTGCAGCAGAGACTCTATGGCCTACCAAGCCACAAATGGTTACTATTTGGTCCTATAAATAGAAGAAGTTTGCCAACCACTAGTCCTTCTAGAAGAGGGATGCCAAAGTGATAACAGTTATTTCTCAGAGTAGTGTTTCAGAGGATTTCTAATTCTTCTTTTGTACCTTTCTGCATACTGACTTTGTTTTCAAGGACCATATATTGTTCTTACAATCAGAATAATAATAGAGATATTTGGTGGGGGAAGGGAAGGGAGCTGTTTGTGGAGTCTGGCTGGTCTGTGGGTCCCCCCTTTCCTCTGTCAGAGAATATGCAGCCCTGGGTAAGGCCCTCCTTGGTTCTGGCATCTGTGTATCTCTGATATCTCTGTAGAACCCCTCCATTAAGCCCACATTGCCATCCGCTACCATCCCTTTTTTTTTTTTTTTTTTTGAGACAGGATCTTACTGTGTTGCTCAGGCTGGAGTGCAGTGGTATAATCATGGCTCACTGCAACCTCAAACTCTGAGGTTCAAGTGATCCTCCCGCCTCAACCTCCCAAGTGGCTGGGACTACAGGCACGTGCCACCATGCCCAGCTAATTATTTACTTTTTTTTTTTTTTTTGAGACAGAGTCCTGCTCTGTTGCCCAGGTTGGAGTGCAGTGGCGTGGTCTTGGCTCATGGCAACCTCCGCCCTCCCGGGTTCAAGTGATTCTCCTGCCTCAGCCTCCCCAAGTAGCTGGGATTACAGGCGCTCACCCCCACACCCAGCTAATTTTCGTATTTTTAGTAGAGACGGGGTTTCACCATGTCGGCCAGGCTGGTCTGGAACCCCTGACTTCAAGTGATGTGCCCACCTCGGCATCCCAAAGTGCTAGGATTACAGGCATGAGCCACCACACCCAGCCCTTATTGTCTATATCCCTAGAATATAAGTTCCTTGGAGGTAAAAAACTGTATTGCTATTATATCCCTTATTCTTTTTTATTTTTATTTTCCAAATTCTTTTCCTTTTTGAGATTGAATCTTGCTCTTTTGCCCAGGCTGGAGTGCAGTGATACGATTTGGCTCACTGTAACCTCTGCCTCCTGGGTTCAAGCGATTTTCCTGCCTCAGCCTCCTGAGTAGCTAGGATTACAGGCATGTACCACCACGCCCGGCTAAATTTTGTATTTTCAGTAGAGACGGGATTTTGCCATGTTGGCCAGCTAGTCTTGAACTCCTGACTTCAGGGGATCCTCCTGCCTTGGCCTCCCAAAATGCCCCAGCATCATCCCAATTACAGGCATGAGCCACTGTGCCCAGCCCAAATTCTTCTTCTTCTTCTTCTTCTTTTTTTGAGACGGAGAGTTTCACTCTTGTTGCCCAGGCTGGAGTGCAATGGCTCGATCTCAGCTCACCGCAACCTCTGCCTCCCAGGTTCAAGCAAGTCTCCTGCCTCAGTCTCCAAAGTAGCTGGGATTACTGGCATGTGCCACCACGCCTGGCTAATTTTTTGTATTTTTAGTAGAGATGGGGTTTTACCATGTTGGCCGGACTGGTTTCAAACTTCTGACCTCAGGTGATCCACCTGCCTTGGCCTCCCAAAGTGCTGGGATTACAGGCGTGAGCCACCATGTCCAGCCAGCCCAAATTTTTTTTTTTTTTTTTTTTTTTTGAGATGGAGTCTCGCTCTGTCGCCCAGGCTGGAGTGTAGTGGCGCGATCTTGACTCACTGCAAGCTCCGCCTCCTGGGTTCACACCATTCTCCTGCCTCAGCCTCCCAAGTAGCTGGGACTACAGGTGCCCAACACCATGCTCGGCTAATTTTTTGTATTTTTAGTAGAGACAGGGTTTCACCGTGTTAGCCAGGATGGTCTTGATCTCCTGACCTCGTGATCTGCCTGCCTTGGCCTCCCAAAGTGCTGGGATTACAGGCGTGAGCCACCGCGCCTGGCCCCAAATCCTTAAACAGTACCTAGCACATCGTAGGGGCTTGAACAATATGCGTTGAATACTGAATCAGCTGACTGGTCCCTCCCCGGGGTGCCTGTGCTCACCAGAGCCATGTGGACTGTGAACTCAACACCGATGCCTACAGAGGCCACGAGGATCACCACGGGGATGGCGCTCAGCTTGATGCCCAGAAAACCCATGATACCAAAGAGCTCCACCGTCATCATCGCCAGGACCAGCACCTGGGGGAGACAAGGCTCACGGAGGGCTCCTGGCAGGAGGGAAGACAGGCTGGGCAGGGAAGGGTGCAGGTGCCTCTGGGTCTCTCTGTCTCCACTCCTGCAAGCACTCACTATGAGGCCAGCCGTCCAGGGGTTGAGGAGCAGCAGGGCACAGACGAGGAATGTGCACACCAGCAGGATGCAGACTGCCAGAAGGAAGCAGCGTCGCAGGCCCAGATACTGCTCCCAGAAGAGGAAGGGGGAGCCGCTGGGGTAGGCGTGCACCCCAGCCTGGCCGGCCTCTGCACATGCTGCCCGGGCCCCCTCGATGGCCTCCACAAAGTCTGCAGTCTTCTGGAGGCCACGCAGCAGGAAGGGGAACTGGGCAAACTCCAAGGGCTGAGCCGGCGGGACTGCGGAGGGGAGGGAAAGGGAGAAGAGGGAGAGGGACGGGGCAGTGAGCACGGGGCAGAGCGGGCAGGGCCTCAGGCTCAGGGTTTGTGTGGGTGAGGCTGAGGCTCTTGCTGAGCTCCCCCCAGGACTCACTGCGAAGGTTCTCCCCCGTGGTGTCGTATTTGTCGTGCAGCCATTCAGGAGGTGGGGGGTAGAAGTTGGCCTGTGAGGCTGCCAGACCCAGGGGGTCACTGCTCACCCACACGGTCAGCCCCATGTAGAAGAGCTCGGGTGGAATCAGTCCCTCCCTGTCTACCAGCTTCCTTGTGGTCAGCTGCAGAGGCAGAGAGGGCTGAAGGCCTGGGCCCAGGAGGCCTGCAGCCCCTGTGCTACTCCACCCCTCCAGCCCTCTCCCAACCTGGCTGAAATCCAGAGGCTCCTGGGCGTCTCCGGTCTGGATGAGCAGCTTGTAGGCCAGGGCCCCATCCTCAGAGCCATTGCGGTACGAGTGGCGGGTGATGCGCCCAGAAGCCCAGTCCTGGTCAAAGGCAGCCTGGATTCCTAGGGGAGACCAGGATAGAGTTCTCTTGGCTGGTGGCCCCAGGGCGTTTCTCCCTGCAGCACCCCTCCCTGCCAGTCTCCTCGCCTCTCACCCTGTAGCCAGCTGCGGTAATAGTGCAGCCAGGTGCGGGGTGCCTGGGTGGCCGGTGGGGGCAGCACTGCCTTGAGGGAACTGAAGCGCTGGTGCAGATCAAAGAGGGCGCGTTGGGAGTGGGCGTAGTCAAAGCCACCCTGGGTCACCAGGGCCACCTCGTACAGGGAGAAGTACCTGAGCTGGGCGCTCAGGAAGGCATGCTCCTTGGTGCCCCGGGGCACCACATCCGTCAGGGCCAGGCCGTCTTGCACCAAGGTGGCTCCGTAGAGGCTCAGGCCCAGAAGAGCGCCAAAGAGCACCAGCACAATGGCCTGTGGGAAGTGGCAACTAAGCTGGAGGCCCCAGGGCTGCCCCCAGCCCCTCAGGGGTGGACTGAGCCCTCTGCCCTTCTGGACCCACAGATGCTAAGTCTCTGCCCTGCTCGGCCCAGTCTTACCTTGGCATGTGACTGCAGCAGCAAGGGGGCAAACTGGTAGCGGGCAAAATGGGCAAGATTCCAGTGGGCACAGGGCAGGGACTTGCAGGCTGCCTTCTGCCTTGTCTCCTCCTCCTGGCCTAGAAGGTCCCGTGTGGACCCTCCAGGGCTGAAGACCTCAGAGCCCAGTGGGTCGGAAGGTGGGGGCACCAGGTGGGCTTGGGGAGGCAGGATGGTGACCACATGCTGGCTGCTGGCTTCACAGTGTGTAAAGGCTTGAACTGTGGCAGTGAGGTGGGCAATGCCCACTGGAACCGTCTCGTCCTCTAGCTCCTGGGGCAGGATCTGAATCACCCGAGCAGAGCAGGGACTGGAAGAAGTAGAGAGTGGATGACAGGTCTGTGCCTTGAAATGCTGGTGAGGGGACAGGCTGGCGTGGGTCACGGGAGGAAGGGGCTGGGGTGCAGGCAGTACCTGGAGAAGCAGCAGAGCACATCGAGGCGCTGGCAGTGGCGCCGCCGTAGGTCCAGGCTGAGGATGGCTGGGAAGACAAGCATCACGGCTACAAAGGTGCAGCCACCCACTATGGCCGCCTGGGGGACGGACAGGAGGGGCATGAAGGCTGGATGAAGCTTGGCCTCAGCCCCACACCCACCCTGAGCCGCCCGTGTAAGCAGCCTCACCTGTAGGGAGAAGGCTCGCAGCGCGGGGATGGGAACGAGGGCAGCCATGAGGAAGGCAGCCATGTTGTTGATGGATGTGAGTACAACACTGGTGCCCGTGCGCTGCAGACACTCGCCCATGCGCTCCTGCCAGGACAGAGTGGGGACCTGCCCTCAGGTCACAAAGGAGGGGCTGTGTCAAGGTGGAGTGAAGGGGAGGCTCAGGAACTTGGGGTGCAGAGGTGGGGCAGTCATAACATAGCAGCTAGCATTTACTGGGTACCATGTACGTGTGATGGGGTGTTCTAAGCATTCAGCTTGAGTTACCTCACTGATCCAAACACAACTTAGGACACAGTACTATTATTTCCCCTGTTTACAGATGGGGACAAGAGGCACTGAGGTTCATTAGCAGCCCAGGGTCACTTGAACCAAGAGGCTCTTAACCAGTAAGCTGAGCTGCCTCAGATGAGCCCTGGGGGACGAGGCCCCACCTGGAGAGGGGTGCCAGGCAGAGTCTCTGTGAAGGCGTGCGCCAGCAGGAATACATCATCCACGCCGATTCCCAGAGCCAAGAAGGGCAGCACCTAGAGGGGCAGAGGAGCGGGCAGCTGAGGACCCGTGAAGCCTGGTGACTGGCACTGAATCTGCCCTGCAGTCCAGGCGTACCTGGGTAGTGGCAGCATTGAAGGTGATGCCGAGCAGGGCACAGAGCCCAAGGCCTGAGGCCACCGCCAGGGCCACCAGCAGTACCCCGGCAAGGCCCACAGCACCCTGGGACTGGGCACAGTCCCACCGTAGCATTGTCACACAGGCATAGGCCAGCTGTGGGGAGAAAGGGCAGTCTCAGACAGGGGCTCCCAGGGTGGGCACTGGCTGGAGGTGGAGTGGGGCAAGGTGCCAGGTGCAAAACCCACCATGAGCAGATAGCCTCCCACCACACGGGCAGCGCTGACTTCAGAGAACGCATGCAGGATGTCGTCCAGGGTGGTGGAGGAGAAGGCGTGGATCTGCTGGGAAGCGTTCTCAGGCAGGGCCTCCTGGGCCAGCTGGAGAAACAGGGTAGATTGGAGGGGGCAGGAGGAGGGAGTGGCCTCAGGGCACCCACCTTGTCCTTGTCCATACCGACCTGCACAAAGCGCCGCTGCCAGGCTTGTAGCACTGTGCCAGCCTGTTCCTCACTCCAGCCAATGTCATGCGTCTGATAGTCACCCCGGAAATGCTCGTATAGTTGGCGGGGACTCATCAGCAAGAAGGTGCTTTGCAGGGCCTCTGCCCTGGTGGGGGTGCAGGAGAACCAGGGGTCAGAGCTGGCCCAAACACCTGGTGAGGGATGTGCAGGGCCTTTTGCCAGAGCTGCCTGGCATTACAGTATGGGTTCTCATGCACGGAGTCCCCTCATCACCTCCCAGAGGAGACCCTACCTCAGCAGCTGTCCCTGGGGGTCTCTGGCCATGCCTCCCAGCAGCAATTCCTCCTGCCAGTGCATGAATTTGTGGGAGAAGCCATGGCAGCCCCCGCTCAGCTCGTGAGCCACGTTGGGAGCCTGGAGGGGAAAAGGAGGGGTTAATGCTCAAGGCCCTGGCTGCGGATAACTGAGTGTCCCTGGGCTTCCACCTCCAGGAACCAAGCGACCATGGAGCTCCGTGGGCCTGGAGTGTAGGTAACTATTCTGAGCCTCTTGACTGCTCTGCAGAAGTGAACAGCTAGTATCCCGAAGACAGGAAGCCCGAAGGGGGAGTAGAGGCCTGGAAGTAGGCTTCTGGGAGAAGCTGGTGTAACTGGCGGATTCTGGGAAAAGTACCACATTGGCAGGGCCATAAAGAAACCAGGGAGACCAGGTATGATATTCATGCTTACCTACTGTGTTCTTAGTTTCCCTGTATTAGTCTATTTTGACAAAAAGTCCAGCCTTGGCCAGCGCAGTGGCTCACGCCTGTAATCCCAGCCCTTGGGGCGGGCTAACAAAAATTAGCCAGGCATGGTGGTGGGCACCTGTAATCCCAGCTACTCAGGAGGCTGAGGCAGGAGAATTGCTTGAACCAAGATCCAGCTACTGTACTCCAGCCTGGACGACAGAGTGAGACTCAAAAAATAAATAAATAAATAAAATTTAAAAAAGTCCAGCCTTATCTAGGCTCAGAAAAGGAAAAAGGGATTCATATACCACGTGAGGGCTCCATAGGATAACTGAATGGGAATGGAACACTGGGGGCCTGGCACTGCGGGAGCAGGGTAATGCCAGGAAGTGAGGGTCAGGGCACAGAGCAGTCAGCTTCCCCGGAACATAGGAGTGTATGAGGGAAGGAAAACAGTCTTTCCCTGGCAGACCTGGTTGGAACCCACCTGCCTGCTGTGATGGTTGGGGGCACTAGGTGGGCAGTGGAGGTCATCAGGGTGTAGACAGGGCCGCCCCACGTAGGCCTGGCCCACCTGTGCCTTGTCTAGCAGCTCCCGGAAGCCCTCAAGGGAGGCAAAGGGACCCAGCTCCTCCAGCAGCTGCTCTGGATCCAGGTTGGTCCACTGGATATCCGGACGGCCGCTGAGGGAAGAGCCCATAGTTGGTGAGGGTCAGGGATGAAAACCCAGGCTCCAAACTGCTGCTGGGGCCCCATGCTGTACCCCACCCTCCTCTTATCTGCCCATTTGTCCCTCCATATGGAGGGTGTGCAAGCCTCAGCTTCTCAGAACTGCCAGGCAGCATGGGCCCACCAGGGTGCCACAGTGAGCGGTAGATGAGTACAAGGGGCTGAGACGGATATCAGGGCAGGGTTACCTAATACACAGAAAGGGCCTAGAAAGGCCCCACTGAGTCCCTTACCAAGCTGTGTGCTTGGTTCTAATATATAACCAGCAGGCACACGCCTGTAGCAGGTTTTCTTTCTGGCCTGGGCAACAGCTTAGCAAACACCTAGGTAATTCCCCCCAACAAAGCCTCTTTCTGGGGATCTTTTTCTCCTTTGCTCAGATCTTACAGATCTTTGTGTTTAGTTTTGTGTAAATAAGTCAGGTCTTCCTTCCTTCAGAGGGAAGGAGAAGGGGGATGTTGAGAGAGCCCTGGGGAAGCCCGTGCTCTCTGTTGCTGGCCTGGGAGCACTTAGGACCTTGGTAAGGTTTTGATCATCCTCATTCCCCCAACCCCTCCTTTCTGCTGGGAGAGTCCCCAGCGGGAGATGAAGCAGGGCCCCAGGAGTGGCACTCACGGCAGGTAGGCGGAGCCCCCTTGGAGTTTGGCTCCCTCCCAGAAGCAGTCGAGGGGAGTGAGGATCACGCACGGAAACAGCTTCTCAATCATCTGCCAGGGATACCCCGGGCCACATCAGTCCTGCCCCACAACCTTTGTAGGATGCCCTCTGCAATCCCCCTCCTTAGTTTTAAGGGGGCGGATTGCAGGCTGTGGAGCTTGCTCGGTCTCTCTGAGTCCTTCCACGCCACAGAAAAGGTTCTGCCTCTATTCCCTCTCAGGACACTTACCCGCTCAATCATTCCATTTTCAATAAGGGGAACTCCTGACTTGTAGCAGATTTTGTTCAAATCCCAGGACCTGCAATAGCCAGGGGCATAGGAGATCAGCAGAAGAGGGGGATTCCCACTCCAGAACCCCCACAGCAAGCCTCAACCCCAGCTGCTCAGGGGCTCAGCCAGACTCACTTCCCATAGAGTGATACTTGGACTTTACTGGCAGTGAGGGCTGCCTGGAGGTGGAGGCCAAGTGCTTCGGGCGTGAGGATGTTCTCTCCCTCCTGCCGTGCGGTCTGTATCAGCATCTGAGAGGTGTATGCAGCCTCCTCCCCCAGCTTCTCCTTGGTGTAATGCAGCTCCTGGCTCACCCGGCTGCCCACTGCAGGAGCAAAGAGAGAAAGCTGGGGGGAAAGGGCCTAGGTGCATCAGAACTCGGGAAGGGGGCTTCTAACTCTGAGGCCTCCCCAGACAAGTGGGAGAGGTGGAGCAGAGAGGAGCCCCTGCCTTATCCCTGAGGGCCTGGTCATGGCCCAGGCTGACTCCCCAGGCTTCTGGGTCCTGGAGCTCTGCCAGGGAAGTGGAGAGGCCTCGGTTGTGTGGCTCTGTGGATTTCCTGTGTGGTCTAGGGCTTAAGCATGAACCAGGTTGGCTGGGTTTTGGGCATAAACTTAAAAATGACAATCAGCATGAGCGGGCCGTGGGCTGTGGGGGTTGTAGAGGCATCTTGGTAAGGAACCCTCAGTCCCTCTGTGCTCTGGTAGGGAGGACAAGGAGGGCCAATGGGGCCAATAGGGAGGCTGCTGCTGGGAGGGTTTCCTGAAAGAACAAGTGTAGGGCTGGGGCTGGTTCTTAGTTCAGGTTGCTCTGGGCAGTGATTTATATCCACACACCTTTCTGCAAAGTGTGCTGGGGAGAGGGCAGGGATAGGAGTGTCTGATAATAATGGGTGATAATAGTGAGCCTGTGTCGGTGTGGGGAAGGTGGGGGATGGGACAGTCATTCAGTGTGCTGCTCCTGCTCAGGCAGGAAGTGCATGGAACCAGCTCACAAACCCTGGCAGGGGTGAAATCAAAGTGAGCCCAGGGGAGGAAGGTGTCCAGATCCCTTTCACCGCCCTCACTGTCCAGACCACAGGGAGTCCCGGCGCCAAGCCTGCCTTAGTGTCCTGGATCTTAGCGCCCCTCCAGTCCTGCGTTATGCTGGCCACAGGCTCCTGCTGTGTGGGACCTGGGGGAGGTGGGGACATTGTGAGGGGATATCACTTAACTATGATGTGGGGGAGAATGGGGGCCAAATTTACCTCTGGAGGCTTTGTGGATTTGGTCCGATCTCAGACCCTGCGCTGTTTCCATCTGTCTGGGGGTCTCCTCCTGTTAGTCTTTGCTGCCTGCTGGGACCCACACATACTGCTTCTCTGAGACTCAAGTCCCATCTGAGATCGTCATGTTTCCCAATCTCTTTTCCTTTTTCTTTTTTTTTTTTTTTTGAGACGGAGTCTCACGCTGTTGCCCAGGCTGGAGTGCAGTGGCGCGATCTCGGCTCACTGCAAGCTCCGCCTCCTGGGTTCACGCCATTCTCCTGCCTCAGCCTCCTGAGTAGCTAGGACTACAGGCGCCCGCCACCGCGCCTGGCTAATTTTTTGTATTTTTAGTAGAGACGGGGTTTCACTGTGGTCTCGATCTCCTGACCTTGTGATCCGCCCGCCTCAGCCTCCCAAAGTGCTGGGATTACAGGCTTGAGCCACCGCGCCCGGCCTTCCTTTTTCTCTTTTTTCCTTTCTTTCTTTTTTTTAGACAGGGTCTTGCTGTGTTGCCCAGGCTGGAGTGCAGTGGCCTGATCACAGCTCACTATAGCTTTGACTTCCTGGGCTCAGGTGATCTTCCCACCTCAGCCTCCCGAGTGGCTGGGACCACAGGCGCCCGCCACCGTGCCTGGCTAATTTTTAAATTTTTTGTAGAGAGAAGGTCTCATCACTATGTTGCCCAAGCTGGTCTTTTTTTTGGCTCACTGCAACATTCTGCCTCAGCCTTCCAAGTAGCTGGGATTACAGGCGCCCATCACTATGCCTAGCTAATTTTTTGCATTTTTAGTAGAGACGGGGTTTCACTATGTTGGCCAGGCTGGTCTCGAACTCCTGACCTCCCTTTTGGGAGGCCCTCCTCGGCCTCCCAAAGTGCTGGGATTACAGGCATGAGCCACCACCGCTCCCGGCCCCAAGCTGGTCTTAAATTCCTGGGCTCAAGCGATCCTCCCACCCCAGCCTCCTAAAGTGCTAGGATTACAGGCGTGAGTCACTGCGCCTGGCCCTCCAATCTCTTTTTCAAACCCATGTAATCTTCTTACTCACAAAAGCCCCAAATCCTTGGTAGCCCCCAACACATACTTACCCATATGCTCACATGTGCCCTCGTGCCCCAAAAGTCACATTCCTGGCCTTCACCTCACGAAAACAGTCTTCCTGTCCTGCTCCCCACACTGCCAGTTCCTTCTCTTTTTTTTTTTGAGACAGAGTTTCACTCTTGTTGCCCAGGCTGGAGTGCAATAGTGCAATCTTGGCTCACTGCAACCTCTGCCTCCCGGGTTCAAGTGATTCTTCTGCCTCAGCCTCCCGAGTAGCTGGGATTACAGGTGCCTGCCACTACGCCCGGCTAATTTTTGTATTATTAGTAGAGACGGGGTTTCACCCTGTTGGCCAGGCTGATCTTGAACTCCTGACCTGAGGTGATCCGCCAGCCTCGGCCTCACAAAATGCTGGGATTACAGGTGTGAGCCACCATGCCTGGCCTCTCCTTCTCTGACTCTTCCCTACTCCCCACTCCTTTGCCAGGCCTGTACTGCAGTGTTTATTTCACCAGGATTAGGCCGAAGACTGCCGCATGGAGGGGAAGAGGAGGACAGAGATAAGCTTTCCATAGTAAGTGGGTTTGCTAAGAGGAAGGAGGCATGGGAGGAGGAAGGAACCCAGAGAGATCTGACGAGAAACCAAGAGAAAGAAACATGGATAATTTAAAATGGAGCATCAAAGACAATAAAGACTCCTCAGGGGAGAAAATGGGGAAGAGAAAAAGATAAACCTTAGTTGACAAAGATAGATATGGACAGATGAACTGGGATGCATTGTGGTGCAGGAAGGAAGAGACGATAATGCTTAGTCTGTTCCTTGGGCTAATTACTTATTCTCTCTGGGTCTCCAGCTCCTCATCTGTCAAATGGAAACAGTGACTACCTTGGTAGAATTAGCATCAGTGCAGGCAAAGTACTTAGGAAATTGCATGGCACACAGTAGGTACAGATGTGGAGTTATTTTTCAATGGTTGCTGGTAGAGAAATGATGTGACAGAAAAATGAGAAGGAACTGAAGGAAAGAAAGACTGCAGGTGACAGGGGAGGAAATAGGACAGAGGAGGGAGAATATCAAGATTGATACGTTAGGCCGGGCGCGGTGTTTCACGCCTGTAATCCTAGCACTTTGGGAACCTGAGGCGGGTGGATCATGAGGTCAGGAGTTCACGACCAGCTTGGCAAACATGGTGAAACCCCGTCTCTACTAAAAGAAAATACAAAAAATTAGCCAGGCGTGGTGGCGGGTGCCTGTAGTCTCAGCTACTTGGGAGGCTGAGGCAGGACAATGGCATGAACCCAGGAGGTGGAGCTTGCAGTGAGCTGAGATTGCGCCACTGCACTCCAGCCTGGGCGATGGAGCGAGACTTCGTCTCAAAAATAAATAAATAAATAAATAAATAATAAAAGATTGATACATTAAAAAAAACTCGTCCCTTTTTTTTTTTGAGACAGGGTCTTGCTTTGTCACCCAGGCTGGAGTGCAGTGGTGCGATCACAGCTCACTGTAGCCTTGACCTCCTGGCTCAAACAATCCTCCCAGGTCGCTGGAACTACAGGTGTGTGCCACCATGCCCAGCTAATGTTTGTATTTTTTGTAGAGACAGGGTCTTCCTATGTTGCCCAGGCTATTCTCGAACTCCTGGGCTCAAGTGATCCTCCCGCCTCAGCCTCTGAAAGGGCTGGGATTACAGGTGTGAGTCACTGTGCTCGGCCATACTTTTATGTCTTTTCCAAATGAGAAAATATAACTGGTTAACCAATATGGAAAAAGAGTCTACCTTATAAGTAATCCTCTAAATGCAAATAAAAACATCAATAAGTTACTATCTAACAATTTAGCAAAAATTTTAAAATTGATAGCACTCATTGCTGGTTTACAGGAGTACACTCTAACCCACTATGGGAGTGTAACATGGCATACTCTATGGGGAAAAGCAACATTGCAATATGTAGGTTCCATAATCTTTGGTCCAGAAGTTTCACGTGTAAGGGCCTATATACCATGGTAGGGACTTAAGCTTTCTCTGGGTGAAATGGGAGTCATGGGAGATTTTGGGCAGAGAGGATCTGACGTTTTCATCACTTAACAATGTATTTTTGTGAATACACGGTTGTAAGAGGTGCCCACGAGAAGAAGTCAGGAAAGGTGTCCTGGACCAAGTGTGTGCAGGGAACTGTCAAAGACTCCATGTTTCGGTACTGCTAAGAGTGAGCCAGGGAGGAGCCAGCAGCAATGCTGGAGAAGCAATCAAGTCCAATTATGGAGGGCCTAGAGTGTGTGCTATGGAGTTTATATTTGATTTTACAGAATCTGGTGGAAATCGGTGGAAGGGCACTAAGAAGGGGACTGACTTGGCCAGATGGAGATTGGCCACAGGGTGGTGCTGTGGAGGCAGATTTGAAGGTGAGGCTGTCAGCACCTTCCTCCTTTCTAACAGACCCTGATTTCCCTGGCCATCCTCAGAAAGGCCTAGCGATTAAGGACAGCTGGGCTCCTCCCCAGCATCAGAAGGTGAAACTTGATTAGTTTAAGAAGCCGGACCAGGCGCGGTGGCTCAAGCCTGTAATCCCAGCACTTTGGGAGGCCAAGACGGGTGGATCACAAGGTCAGGAGATTGAGACCATCCTGGCTAGCACGGTGAAACCCCATCTCTACTAAAAAGTACAAAAAAAAACTAGCCGGGCGAGGTGGCGGCGCCTGTAGTCCCAGCTACTCGGGAGGCTGAGGCAGGAGAATGGCATAAACCCGGGAGGCGGAGCTTGCAGTGAGCTAAGATCCGGCCACTGCACTCCAGCCTGGGTGACAGAGTGAGACTCTGTCTCAAAAAAAAAAAAAAAAAAAAAAAAAAAAAGCCACTCAGTAATTCCATTGCCTTTGCCATGTGAAGGATTTCGGCATAGGATGCTACACAGTTCTTGCTAAAGAGAACAAATGAGAAGTTGGCTGGGAGGCTACTAATAAATTTTTCCTCACTTTCAAAAATAGATGCAAGATCAGGCATGGTGGCTCATGCCTGTAATCCCAGCACTTCAGGAGGCCAAGGCAGGAGGATCGCTTGAGACCAGGAGTTCAAGACCAGCCTAAGGGCCGGCTGGGTGCGATGGCTCATACCTGTAATCCCAGCACTTTGGGAAGCCGAGGTGGGTGGATCACGAGGTCAGGAGGTTGAGACTAGCTTGGCCAACATGGTGAAACCCTGTCTTTACTAAAAATACAAAAACTAGTCAGGCATGGTGCGCGCCTGTAATCCCAGCTACTGAGGTGGCTGAGGCAGAAGAATCGCTTGAACCTGGGAGGCAGAGGTTATAGTGAGCTGAGATTGATCCACTGCACTCCAGCCTGGGTGACAGAGCAAGACTTCATCTCAGGGGATGGAAAAAAAAAAAGAAAGAAAAAAAAGACCAGTCTGGGCAACATAGTGGGACTGCGTCTCTACAAAAAACAAACAAACAAAAAAATTAGCTGCACATGGTGACATGTGCCTGTAGTCCCAGATACTATGGAGAAAGAGGCAGGAGGACTGTGTGAACCTAGGAGTTCGAGGCTGCAGTGAGATGTGATTGTGTCACTGCACTCCAGCCTGGGTGAAAGAGTGAGATCCTGTCTCTATAAAACAAAACAAAACAAAAACAAAAAGACGTGCGAGACAAGAATGACTTCTTTTTCCTGACACTGCAGCAGCTACTTTGAGATAAGCCTGAGGACAAAAGTCCAACATGTTGAAGATGGCAGAGGAGAAAGAAAGAAACTGGGTGCTTGCTAATGTCCTTGGGCTGCTGAATTAACAAAATCAACCAGGCTTCCTGTTACAGAGAATAATAAATCAATCTTCTTTCTTCCTTCTTCCCTCCTTCCTTTCCTTTTTTTTCTCTTTCATGTTGCTAAAAGCAATTCTATTATTTTATTTTATTTATTTATATATATTTTTGAGACAGAGTCTTGCTGTTACCCAGCCTGGAGTGCAGTGGTGCGATCTCTGCTCACTGCAACCTCCGCCTCCCAGGTTCAAGTGATTCTCCTGCTTCAGCCTCCCGAGTAGCTGGGATTACAGGCACATGCCATCACGCCTGACCAAATTTTGTATTTTTTTTTTTTTTTTGAGACGGAGTCTCGCTCTGCCGCCCAGGCTGGAGTGCAGTGGCCGGATCTCAGCTCACTGCAAGCTCCACCTCCCGGGTTCACGCCATTCTCCTGCCTCAGCCTCCCGAGTAGTTGGGACTACAGGCGCCCGCCACCGCGCCCGGCTAGTTTTTTGTATTTTTTAGTAGAGACGGGGTTTCACCGTGTTAGCCAGGATGGTCTCGATCTCCTGACCTCGTGATCCGCCCGTCTCGGCCTCCCAAAGTGCTGGGATTACAGGCTTGAGCCACCGCGCCCGGCCAAATTTTGTATTTTTAGTAGAGACAAGGTTTTGCCACATTGGCCAGGCTGGTCTCAAACTCCTGACCTCAGGTGATCCACCCCACCCTGGACTCCCAAAATGCTGGGATTACAGGTGTGAGCCACTGCGCCAGCCTTATTTTTTAATTTTTAATTTTTTAGAAATAGAGATGGGGTTTTGCCATGTTGCCCAGGCTGGTCTTGAATTCCTGGGCTCAGTCAAGCTTCCCACCTTGGCCTCCCAAAGTGCTAGGATTACAAGCATGAGCCACCACGCCTGGCCTAAAAGCATTCTAAATGATACAATCAGGAGTGTATTGCCAGGGATGGAACAAGACCTCAACTAGAGCAGTAACCACAAGGTAGAAAGGATGGGTCTGTTATGAGAGAGGTTAAGAAGCAAGGATTTACTAGTTTACTAAACAAGTGGGTGAACGGGCCAGGCGCGGTGGCTCACGCCTGTAATCCCAGCACTTGGGAGGCCCAGGCAGGCGGATCACGAGGTCAGGAGATTGAGACCATCCTGGCTAACACGGTGAAACCTCGTCCGTACTAAAGATACAAAAAATTAGCCGGGCGTGGTGGCAGGTGCCTGTAGTCCCAGCTACTTGGGAGGCTGAGGCAGGAGAATGGCGTGAACACAGGAGGCAGAGCTTGCAGTGAGCCAAGATTGTGCCACTGCACTCCAGCCTGGGCAACAGAGCGAGACGCCGTCTCAAAAATAAATAAATAAAACAATTGGGTAAACAAGAACTGAGGATGACTCCTAAGGTTTTAGCTTTAGATATTTAAGTGGGTGGTGATTCTACCAACATAAGGCCATCCTCTGTCTTCTATACAGAATGGCAGCTCTTGTTGCGCAAGCTGGAGTACAATGGCGCGATCTCGGCTCACTGCAACTTCTGCCTCCCGGATTCAATTGATTCTCTTGCCTCAGTCTCCTGAGTAGCTGGGATTACAGGCATGCACCACTACGCCTGGCTAATTTTGTATTTGGAGTAGAAGCAGTGTTTCAACATGTTGGTCAGGCTTGTCTCAAACTCTTGACCTCAGGTGATCCACCCACTTCGACCTCCCAAAGTGGTAGGATTACAGGCGTTAGCCTCCATGCCCGGCCTTTGTAATTTTCTTTTTTTTTTCTTTTTTTTTTTTTTTTGAGGCGGAGTCTCGCTCTGTCGCCCAGGCTGGAGTGCAGTGGCACGATCTCGGCTCACTGCAAGCTCCGCCTCCCGGGTTCCCGCCATTCTCCTGCCTCAGCCTCCCGAGTAGCTGGGACCACAGGCGCCGCCACCACGCCCGGCTAATTTTTTTGTATTTTTAGTGGAGACGGGGTTTCATTGTGTTAGCCAGGATGGTCTCGATCTCCTGACCTCGTGATCCGCCCGTCTCGGCCTCCCAAAGTGCTGGGATTACAGGCTTGAGCCACCACGCCCGGCCTGTAATTTTCATTTTAGAGAACAATCTACCTCTGAACGCTTGACTTTACAGTTGGCCAGGAAAGACAAACCAGTCACATTCCAAGTCTCACCGTGGCAAAGTTAAGGAGGTCTGGAACACTGGTCTGGAACACTGGTCTGGAACACTGAGAGCCAATGTTTGCTTTCTTCCTCTGCTTTCTGTTTCTGTTTCTGTTTCTGTTTCTCCTTCTCCTTCTCCTTTCCTTTTCTCTCTCTCTCTTTTTTTTTTTTTTTTTTTGAGATAAAGTCTCGCTCTGTCGCCAGGCTGGAGTGCAGTGGCGCAATCTTGGCTCACTGCAACCTCCGCCTCCTGGGTTCAAGCGATTCTCCTGCCTTGGCCTCCGGAGTAGCTGGGACTACAGGCGCAAATCACTGCACTTGGATAATTTTTGTATTTTTAGTAGAGATGGAGTTTTACCAAGTGAGCCAGGCTGGTGTTGAACTCCTGACCTCAGGTGATCCACCCACTTCGGCCTCCTAAAGTGCTGGGATTACAGATGTGAGCCACTGCACCCTGTCTGCTTACTCTTTCTTTGAGACTGGGTCTCATAGTGAGACTCCATCTCTATGAAAAAAAAGACTGGCCAGGCGCGGTGGCTCAGACCCGGGCTGAGACGGGCAGATCACAAGGTCAGGAGATCAAGACCAGCACGGCCAACATGATGACACCCGGTCTCTACTAAAAATACAAAAAAATTAGCGGGGTATGGTGGCGCAGGCCTATAGTGTCAGCTACTCTGGAGGCTCAGGCAGGAGAATCGCTTGAACCCGGGAGGCAGAAGTTGCAGTGAGCCAAGATCGCGTCATTGCACTACAGCCTGGGCGACAGAGCAAGACTCGTTCTCAAAAAAAAAAAAAAAGAAAGAAAGAAAGAAAAAAATGATCACTGCTTTTACCTCACCCCCAGCCAATACAGGACAAGAATGATATTCTGAAATAAAGGAAAAAAGCCTAGGAATTGGCTACCATCCTCTTATAAAACCTTCCCCCAAACAACAGCAAAAAACTGCTGGGGTCTAGCCTATCCTATGCTGGAGTGTAGGAGAGATGAGGAAACATGGAGGTTCAAACAGTGCTTAGATGGGGAAAATGTGGGGAATGGAGAGGGAGGAAGGGAAGGGAGACTGCCTCTGTTGTGGCAGGAAATCCAAGAGTCATCTGGGACCACCCAGGCAGCAGTGGTGTGGGTGGGGGTACGTGTATGTGCATGTATGCACATCTGTGTCCTGGGGCTGGGGGCAGGCAGGCAGAGCGAAACATCTGCTCTGGACCCCAGCGCTGGCCTAGAGTGTGTATGGATGTGAGAGTCTGCAGGGCTGTGGGTAGATAGGGTGGGGATGGCGTGTGGGAGCCCAACAGGCAGGCAAGCTCTGAGAAACATCTGCTCTGGATCCTAGGACTTGCCAGTATTTGAAATAACTCAAGGGTGTGAGACTCCAACGTGGGCTCTGCCTTTGGGTATGGGCCAGGGCTGAGGGAGCCTACAAAATGCAAACTTCCCAGGGAAAAACAGACTGGAGTTTGACTCCTATCAAAGGGCTGCCATATGAAACCAGCCCTCAGTAAAGAAGAGTCATGCTGAAAAAAAATTTTTTTAATTAAAAAAAAAATTCTTTTGTTGGGACAGAGTGTCCCTCTGTCGCCCAGGCTGGAATGCAGTGGCGCAATCTCGGCTCACTGCAACCTCCACCTCCCAGGTTCAAGCGATTCTCCTGCCTCAGCCTCCCAAGTAGCTGGGACTATAGGCGCTTGCCACCACACCTGGCTAATTTTTGTATTTTTAGTAGAGATGAGGTTTCACTATGTTGGTCAGGGTGGTCTTGAACTCCTGACCTTGTGATCTGCCCGCCTCGATCTCCCAAAGTGCTGGGATTACAGGCGGGAGCCACCACGCCCGGCCTGCTGAAATTATTAATAAGAAATCATTCTGGCCAGGCACGGTGGCTCACACCTGTAATCCCAGCACTTTGGGAGACTGAGGTGAGCAGATTACTTGAGGCCAGGAGTTTAAGACCAGTCTGGCCTACATGGTGAAACCTGGTCTCTACTAATAATACAAAAATTAGCAGAGCATGGTGGCGCCCATCTGTAATCCCAGCTACTCGGGAGGCTGAGGCACGAAAATCACTTGAATCGGGGAAGCGGAGGTTGTAGTGATCTAGGATTGTGCCACTGCACTCCAGCCTGAGCAACAGAGTGAGACTCCATCTCAAAACAAAACAAAACAAAACAAAAAATAAAACTGCCCCCCGCCCCGCAAAAAAAAAAATCCCAAGAGAATCATTCTTTTATGCTTCCTTAAGAAAGTGAGGATTTGATCCCATCTGACCCTGGCTATTGCCTCAAAGTGTGGATTCTGTATTGCTTTTCCATTAAATGGGCCTGGGTGCCTGAGCCCTCTCCCTGGAGGCTTGGCCAGATGATTTACTCAGTTTCCCCAGCCTTCTAGTTCTAACTTTTCTGATACTCCTGGTCATAAGTGATTTCTCCCTGCTTTCTCTTATACAACATAATCACAGGATGCTCTGTATTGTATTTTAGTTATTCCAGCACATATTTTACTTTCCTTGCTACTGAAAAATGAATCTTGTTTTAGCTGCTTTTGTAAACCCTGATGCATTGTCAAAAACACACATAGAAAGTTAACAATAAATGCTAAATAAACACATACAAAATCACAGACAAATATTCTATACAGCCAATTCACAGGGTCTACCATCTGCAGATGTCCATTTATGGTTGTGGGAGGGAACAGTGTTCCTAGATGCCCAGGTGTACAGACTCTGACCAGCAAGAGCCCCTCCAGCCCCAGGGCCAGGCCTACTAGAGCTCGGTAGCCAAGCTCCTCACCCCGTTCTTGTCTTGGGCTCACCATACCTGAGCAGCTATGGCCAGTGGCCACAACTTACCTTCTACCCAGAGCTGTTCCAAGTTTGTCTCAATAATGGCCACGCGGAGACCTAATGCCAGGGCCCCAAAGGCCAACAGTCCCAGAAAGAGCACTTTGCCACAGTGTCTCTGGATCCCGCAGCCCAGAGAAAAGAGCAGGCCCTGGAAGTAAGCACGAAGCCAGAGTGGAGCCTTCAGGCTCCCAGCTAGGATCTGGGATGGAAAGAGAAGGGTCAGCTAGGCATCACTGCAACAATGCATGAAATCCTTCCCTTCTCACCCTATATATCTGCTGCCCAGCCCTAGCTTCTTGATTTCTGGATGTGGGACAGGGAGCACCAACACAGACACAGGCCCATACTTGGAAGATGTAACACCCACCACCTCCAGCACACACCTGAGGAAGGCATAGGCCTATTTTCTTTTTTTCCGTTTTCTCTCTCTCTCTCTCTTTTTTTTTTTTTTGAGATGGAGTCTCGCTCTGTAGCCCTGGCTGGAGTGCAGTGGTGTGATCTCAGCTGACTGCAACCTCCGCCTCCCTGGTTCAAGAGATTCTCCTGCCTCAGCCTCCCAAGTAGATGGGACTACAGGCGCCCGCCACCACGCCCTGCTGATTTTTTATTTTTAGTAGAGACAGGGTTTCACCATGTTGGCCTGGCTGGTCTCGAACTCCTGACCTCAGGTGATCTGCCCGCCTCAGCCTCCCAGTGTTGGGATTACAGGTGTGAGCTACTGCGCCCGGCCGTCATAGGCCCATTTTCTGAGAGCAGGATACATATGTACACACACCTGTCGTCGGGTGGACAGAGGTGAACCCACAGACATTCTCAATGGCCAGACGAGGGGGAGACACAAGGACAGACACACCGACACACACGCACAACTTGCTTGCCGTGCTAGCTCTCGCTAGTGTCAGACACCCAATGACACTCGGCACTTGAAGACATCACAAACCTTGCAGAGGCCCGAGTGACAGACCTGGCCCCGCTTTTCCTTCTTCCAGCTCCCCCTCTACTCACCTGGGGTGCTGCGGTTCGAGCTGGGGGTGTGTAACTCGGGGGCAGCTCTCTGAGGGGCGGCGATCGAGTCATGCTGGCGGGGATGGGGGGCGCGGGCGCCCCCAACCCGCGTTATCTGGGCGCTCCCATAGGCTAGCCCGGTCTCCCAGTACCGCTGGGCCCCGCGTGGGGATTCAGTGGGGCCGCCAAGGCGCAGGCGTGGGAGAGACTGTGGGGTGCCGGTGTTAAGACGGCTGCGAGGGAGGAGTGCAGGGAGCTGCGGGCCCGGGGCGCGGCGCCGGGGTTCACCCGCTCTGTGGGCCGTGGGCCGCGGCGGCTGGAGGAGGAATGGGTTCCGCGCGCAGACGGAATTGCTGGCCCGAGACGCACAGCAGGGTTCGAGGTGGCGACTGCAGTGCCCGGGAGGCGGCTGGAGCTTCAGAAAAGGGAGCTGGCCGGGGCGACGCCCTCCCATTGGCTGAGGGGCCCGCAAATTACCCTAGCCGTGCGGCCGGGCCCGCTGCTAGGTAACGGCGCCGCAGGGGGCGGGGCAGGAGACCACCCAGGCTGGGCCACCCTGCGCCTCCCTCCCGCCCGCGGGGCCACAGGGAGGAGGAGGGAGGGAGATCCCGGAGAGGCGCAGCGCTGCCAAGTGTAAGTCCAGAGGCTGACGCTAAGAAAGGGCGTTTGCGGGCTCTGTTAGGGCTACACTTTTTTTTTTTTTTTTTTAAGACGGGGTCTCACTCTGTCACCTAAGCTGGAGTGCCGTGGCTCCATCTCGGCTTGCAGCCTCCGCCTTCCAGGCTCAAGCCATCCTCCCACCTCAGCCTCCCAAGTAGCTGGGACCACAGGCATGCACCACCACGCCCTGCTTTTTGTATTTTTGGTGGAGAACAGGTTTCCGCCATGTTGCCCAGGCTGGTCTCAAACTCCCGAGCTCAGACTATCAGCCCACCTCAGCCTCTCGAAGTGCTGGGATGACAAGCGTGAGCCACCGCGCCTGGCCTAGGACCACACTTTCTTTTTCTTTCTTTTGTCTTCAGGCTTAATTCACTTTATTTTTCTTGTATAAAAACCCTGTGTTGTAGCCACAGCTGGAGCCTGGATCCTGTGCACGGAGACTCTGGTGTGGGTCTTGACGAGGTGGTCAGTGAATCGTGATAGGGAGTCTTGGTGAATACAGTCTCCTTCCAGAGGTCGGGGGTGAGGTAGCTGTAGGTCTTAGAGATGGCATCAAAGCGCGTAGGGCCACACTTTCTTTCCGACCCAATCAAAGCCCAAGATTTCTGTTCACTCTTCCTGGCCTCCATTCTTGCCCTCTTCAGTCCACTCTCTCCACTGAGACCAGAGTCATTTCTCTAACATGCAAATCTGATAGCTCCAAAGCACAAGGCCCACTTGGAGCACAGGGCCCTGTGTGATCTAGCTAGCTAAAGCCTCCTCTCCCATAGTTCCCTCACATCAGTGTTCCCTCGTTCCTACCTTTGCACATGTTTTGGCCCTTTTGTCTTGGCAGATAATCTTCAAAAAACTGAACTTGAATCACTGCTCCCCTCCCCCCCCCTTTTTTTTCTGAGGCAGGATCTCCCTCTGTTGCCCAGGTAGGAGTGCAGTGGCGCCTTTACAGCACACTGCAGCCTTGAGCTCCCAGTCTCAAGGGATCCTCCCATCTCAGCCTCCCAAACGGCTGGGACTATAGGTGTGCACCACCACACCGGCTAATTTTTATAATTTTGTATAGACAGGGTTTCGCCATGTTGCCCAGGTTGGTCTCGAACTCCTGGGCTCACGTCATTTTCCCACCTGGGCCTTCCAAAGTGCTGGAATTATAGGCGTGAGCCACTGTACCCAGCCTACACCCTCTTTGAAACCTTCCTTGATTCATGTCTCTCTCCTGGCAGATAATTGCTTATTTGTGCTCTCTATAACAACTCAATTTATATATGTATAATTGCATTTATGACAAAATAACTTATGTACTTGAAAGTCTGCCTTCTTCACCAGACAATAAATAGGTGCTTAATAATTGTTGAGTGAGTCACTAAGAGTTGCAGAATTCAGGGTGTAAAGGATTGGAAACAGGGAAGAATAGAGGCAATAGTCCCTCTATTAAACTTTCAACTATCCTATTTGAGTGTGCTGTTTCTATTGGGTTCCTGACTGATAAACCCCAAGTGGCAGAGTTGGGTAAAATCAATATTCCAATATGTAAAGTTTGGGAAAGAGAAAAATAATCTACAAGAAACTCATTTTTCTAACACAACTACTATTATCTCTGGCCAATTTCTTGGTCAGTTCTCCCAGACTTTAAAAAAAAATCATTACATCATAAATATTTCATGTTACTACATAGTTTTTTTTTTTTTTTTTGAGACAGAGTCTTGCTCTGTCACCCAGGCTGGAGTGCAGTGGCCGGATCTCAGCTCACTGCAAGCTCCGCCTCCTGGGTTTACGCCATTCTCCTGCCTCAGCCTCCCAAGTAACTGGGACTACAGGGGCCCGCCACCTCGCCCAACTAGTTTTTTGTATTTTTTTTAGTAGAGACGGGGTTTCACCGTGTTAGCCAGGATGGTCTTGATCTCCTGACCTCGTGATCCGCCCGTCTCGGCCTCCCAAAGTGCTGGGATTACAGGCTTGAGCCACCGCGCCCGGCCACTACATAGTTTTTGTAATCAATCATTTGGAGAATATCCTCAGGACAGATTCCCAGAAGTGGTGTTGTTTGGGTCAAAGAGTATGTACATTTTTATGGCTCTTGCTACACACTGCTCAACTGATTTTTGAAAGCTTGTGCTAATTAACATCATCTCTAGCACCTCAGTCCTGGGGAAGAGGAACATTTAGGTTGAGGCGGTGAACACCTAAGGGGTTTGCCATTTCCATTTGTCCATTCACCCAGAAAAATGCCTATGGAGGAACTAATATATGTATGATGCTATTGGCCAAATAGTAACTGCACATGAAAAGCAGCCTACCTGAATAGTACTTTCTTCTCCCTGTTATACAGTGTGTCCTGCTGAGGATAAAGTGGCATGGTAGCTCACACTTGTAATCCCAGCACTTTGGGAGGCTGAGGCGGGAGGATTGCTTGAGGCCGGGAGTTCAAGCCCTGGCAACATAGTGAGACCTCATCTCTACAAAAAAATAAAAAATTAGCTGGGTGTGGTGGAGCACACCTGTAGTCCCAGCTACTTGGGAGGCTCAGGCAGGAGGGTTGATTGAATCCAGAAGGTAGAGGCTGCAGCGAGCTGTGATTGTGCCATTGCACTCCAGCCTGGGCGACAGAGTGAGACCCTGCCTCAAAAAACAATAATAATGATAACATAAAAAATTTAAGGTTAAAAAAAAAGTGTATCCCTAGCAAGTCTCTGAAATAGAAACAGCTAGAAAGAGCCTAGCAAGTCTCTGAAATAGAAACTAAACGACACTTAGTCTGTATGGGCTCCTAGTTTGCTCTTGGGGCAACAGCTGAAGACAGGGAGAAGCCTGGAATCAGCACTGGTTGTCATCAGGAGTGCAACTCCTGATGCTATGCTTTAAGTAGCTCTTGATCTCCTTCCTTTTTTACCAGACTCTGCAAGACATAAGGTCCTTGGAGAAATAGATTTGTAACCACTTGGGCCTTGGGACTCTGCTTTCATCATAGGCCCATCACTGCTAACAATTGTGGCAAAGTTGATCATTCTATGGATGCTTTCAAGGCAAAGTCTGTTATTAAGGAAACCTCTTGCCTTATAGTTGAAAGACTAGGGTGGGAGAAATGGGTCTACAGTTTCCAGCCTTTCCAACCTAGGGCCTAGTGCTGTCTGGCTGCTCCAAGCTACAAAATGACTTCTCTTCTCCCAAACAAAATGGTTTCCTGAGCCCAGCTAAGCCTAAACTAGACATATTCTCCAAATAACAGGAGAAAAGCAATCTAATTAAATCTCATTACTGACTCATGAGACAAACGTGTCTTGGGATCTCTTTTTAAAATTTTTTTAATGAGACAGGGTCTCACTCTGTCACCCAGGCTGCAGTGCAGTGGCACGATCTTGGTGCACTGCCACCTCCACCACCCAGGCTCAAGTGATCCTCCCATCTCAGCCTCCCAAGTAGCTGGGACCACAGGCACGTGACACCATGCCTAGCTAATTTTTTGTATTTTAGTAAAGACAGAGTTTCACCGTTTTGCCCAAGCTGGTCTTGAACTCTGAGCTCAGGAAATTCGCCCGCCTCAGCCTCCCAAAGTGCTGGGATTACAGGCGTGAGCCACCGCGCCCAGCCTTGGGATCTCTTGTGTGTCCATTCCTTTGCTGGGTTCTGGTGTTGCAGGGTACCTGCTTTAAAGTTCATAGCCTGAGGGGGAGCACAGAGACCACAGGGGAAACCACTGAGTTGGGGGTACTCAGGGATGTTTCCAGAAGTGAAAGGAACTGGATGGGGGAGGTGGGAGGATGACAGAGTCTAAAACGAAAAGGAATGGCTCATGGTCTGGATCTTTTGTTTGCTGGTTGTGAGATCTTGGGGAAGTCACATAATCTATGACATTAACATAAGGATTAAATGAGATAATCCATATGGCTGAGGAACAGTGCCAGGAAAAGTGGGGTGGACCACACTCACACACACACAGTGCTGGGTAAAGTGACCAGTCTGGCTTCAGGGGTGGGTTCATGTGGGAGTTAATTCATGGTGGACGCAAGGCAGGCTTTCTTTCTCTGGCATTCCTCTAGGCTTCTCACTCACCAGCTTTTGGCGGCTTCTGTTATCTAGGCCAAGCAGAGTCAATGACCCTGAGATGTGGAGGAGGGAAGTGGGGGTCCTGGGCAGCCCCATCACCACCTGTTACATTTAGGGGCCAAGCCTGGGTGTGTATGCTCCTTCCCTGTGGGCAGGCTGAGGCCAGTAGCATGTATCAAGTATTTGTGTGTCTGAGATGGATTTTGCTCTTGTTGCACAGGCTGGAGTGCAGTGGTGTGATCTTGGCTCACTATAACCTTCACCTCCTGGGTTCAAGCAATTCTTCTGCCTCAGCCTCCTGAATAGCTGGGATTACAGGCGCCTGTCACCATGTCAGGTTAATTTTTTGTATTTTTAGTAGAGATAGGGTTTCATCATGTTGGCCAGGCTGGTCTTGAACTCCTGACCTCAGGTGATCTACCCGCTTTGGCGTCCCAAAGTGCAGGGACTACAGGCGTGAGCCACTGTGCCTGTCGCACTTATCAAGTATTTGGTACCAGGGCTGCAAGCAGAGATTAGGGAATGGTCCTTCACTTTAAGTGTGGGGGAAGGAGAGAGGCTAAGAACAAATGCAGCCTCTCTCCATTTATCCATGGCAGAAAGCCCCCTAATGCAATCATCCTGGGTAGTGGCAGATGGCTCAGGCCAAGGACAGGTCATACTGGCTTCCAATAGAATGTGTTCTCCTGCCCAGTCTCTCCCTCCGGGTCAGCTTCATTAGAGCAGAGCTTTCTAGACTTTCTGTCTGGGTGGTCCTTTCCATGGGCCTCCCCCTTCTTCAGACATATTTAACTACTTAGAAAGCTGCATACAAAGGCCTGGTTTATGTACCTCCTTAGGAGTAGGGATAGCTATGGATAAAGAAAGTGTATCCCCTGCAATTCTCTGGAAATAGAAACAACTTCTCAACTAGGCCATGAAGGCCCTAGATTCCTGTTGGGGCTTCAGCTAAACACAATTTCCCTCCCTCCATTGGTTATGGAAGTGGGATGGTAATAATAATGTAGTAATAGTAATGTAGTTAAGAACTGGGAAGAAGTTTGACCTTTGGCCTTGGGAAACAGCTTGGAGGGCAATCTTGGCAGTCTTATAGGCTCACAGGAGCTTATGGCCCCTCACTTCAAGTATGGGGAAAGGAAAGAGGCTAAGAACCAATGCAGCAGCTCCCCATTTATCCATGGCAGAAGGCCCCTGATGTAATCATCCTGGGTAGTAGTAGTCTTCTCAGCTCAAGGAACTCTTGCCAGCAGGGAAGGATGAGTTGTAACTGGGGGATGGATTCCTGGAGTAGCAGCTGTCAAGTTATGTCTGAGACGGCAAGCTCCTGGAACTCTGTTTCTCAGCACATCCCCAGGGCCCTCCCTGATTCAGCATTCGAGGTCCCCTTTCTCCTCTTGCTCCACTCCCCTCACTGAGCATCACTGGGAGGGGCAGGGCAGGCTCTATTAACTCTTCTGCCTTCCTGGCTTTTCTGATTTCTGTCCATAGAGAAATCCACTGGCCGGCCAGTGGACATTCAGTTGCTCATTATGTTTCAGACATACTCAACCCCTCTGTAGCTGCTACCAAAAGAAAACAAAAACTGTCCCTGCCTTCCGGCAGACAAACAGAGCAAAGAGAAGAAAAATCAAAGCATCTTGGGCACCCAGCCAGTCCTGAAACTGTCAGACAATAGCAGCAGTGTCCTGAGCTGGGGGCTGCTCCCAGCTGGGACTCAAACTCAACAACGCCTTCCTCTGGGAAAGCTTTTACCTTTTGTTTTCTCCAGCTCCTTCCTTTCCTTGATGCAGAGGCCGTTCGATGGACTTGTGCAAAGGGAAGGCACAGGAGAGGTTTTTCCTCTGTCTCACTGTCAGGGGTTCTAAGGCCTCCGTGGGGAAGGACAGGAAAGAGTGTATAGGAGGGCTCTGAGACAGTTTAATCAATGCCCTTTACTCCTCCACCCCACTTTCCCTCCCAACCCTTTTCTGTGGTCAAGGGCTCCTTGGGAGACCCAGGCCCTAAGGGGAAGAAAGTTCAGGGAAAGAGGACAAAACCTGAGAACCAGAAGGGCCTTTAACAGTCAAGCATTCTAACTTTCTCATTTTGCAGATGGAAACACTCAAGGTCAGAGAGGAGAGAGTGATTTGACCCAAACCAAACAACATTACAGAGGACAGATTTTCTTCCACCCAGGCCAGGACTCTGTCTCCAGCACCATCTAGGCCCCACCAATTTAATTTTGGTTCCAAAGGGGACCATGCTGGGCACCACCACAGCTCTTTATTCCCACATCCCCCTCAGCCCTAGTGGTTTCAACCACTTCTGCTGGGCCATTTCAGCTCCTGCCTGATGAGGGCAAACTTTCAGGAGCCTTGTTCTGACCAGTGGGAGGAATGTGGAGCTCCAGGGCTCTCAAGAAGGCTGACAGAGGTGGAGATCCCCCAGGGTCGAAATACTCATCGAGTCTCTCACAAGTTCTGTGACTAAGATAGGCAAGATTACTCAAGTAAACTTGAGAGCCTTGAGGTTTTTGAAGCAATGCAGAAACCAGTATTTCAAATAATTCTTTCTAATTACTGCCACCCACAGTGAAGACATCAAGAGAAACCTTTACTTTGATAATTCTAGGAGGTGAACTCTCACCCCAGGAATCACTTTTATCTTCCACCAAGCACCTGCACGTTGTAAAAGCAATGCAGGGAGAGAGCAGAGTGAATGTGTTTGGAAGCAGGGGTGGTGGAGGGAAGGTGGATACGCCTCTAGAAGGGCTGTGAATATGGAAATTTCATTCTTCAATTATCTGAAGCAGGAGAGTCTGCAGAATTAGGATATAAAGGAGTGCAGGTGGAGGACAGTCAGAAGGAATTTCAAGTCATGATACAGGTTTCTGGCTCTTCCTTCCCAGGTTGGGCAAACCTCAGTGAGGTGAGGTGCAGCGGGGTCTGACTTGGCTCAAACCATGGCTCTTCATGTTATCTCTACTAAAACCTGTGGGAATAGACTTGTTGGCTAGGCAGGGGCCGCCCCTGCTTCTGTTCAGAGTCTTCAAGGGATATTAGTTGAATTGGGGAAAATGGCTAGAGGCTGGGAGGTGAGGGAGTGAATGGTGAGCATGGAGGGTGGGGCTGTGGGTGAGGTGGGGGAAGGGGCTGGGAATCCGTATGGCAGGTATGGGAGCAGAGTCTTGGGCTGATGCTTAGCGTTGGCACTGCCAGCAGCTAGGCCTATGGGTCTAGAAAGGCTGATTAGGATAAGGGACTGAAGTACTCCCAGGTCCTTTTAGGTGGGGGATACTTTCAGGACTGGGCTGGGTCAGCCGGTCAGAAAGTAGCCATCCTAGGAGCTTTACATCGATCGGATAGCTGCTGCCCCCACCTGATGCACCTTGGCACACAAGAGTTAGGCCACTATGTCTGTCCTGTCACATACCCTTGCTCCAGATGATCTTTACCATCTGACTCATGAACATAAACACTGTGTACACTCGGAGCCCACCTGACATGGAGCTTGGGACTGCTCCACAAGTCTCCAGCATGCCTTTGAAAGCCCTTCTTTATTGGGAAATAAATACAGAGTGAAACATGTGGGCCAGCCAACATCTGTGATTTTGGAGGCCAAAAGGAAGGAGTCTGACTTGCTCAGAACTCAGATCTCCATGAGCTGGTCGCTCCCCACGATCACCTCGTTCACTCGTTTAGCTACAAAACAAAAGGGAAAACGTTTCCTGAGAACTGGCAGCAAGATGACATTTCTTTTTTTTTTTTTTTTTTGAGACGGAGTCTCGCTCTGTCGCCCAGGCTGGAGTGCAGTGGCCGGATCTCAGCTCACTGCAAGCTCCGCCTCCCGGGTTCACGCCATTCTCCGGCCTCAGCCTCCCGAGTAGCTGGGACTACAGGCGCCCGCCACCTCGCCCGGCTAGTTTTTTGTATTTCTTAATAGAGACGGGGTTTCACCGTGTTAGCCAGGATGGTTTCGATCTCCTGACCTCGTGATCCGCCCGTCTCGGCCTCCCAAAGTGCTGGGATTACAGGCTTGAGCCACCGTGCCCGGCCAAGATGATATTTCAAACCCAAACCCAACTGCTTTTTTTTTTGGGGGGGTACAGAGTTTCACTCTTGTCACCCAGGCTGGAGTGCGAAGGCGCAATCTCTGCTCACTGCATCCTCCATCTCCCAGGTTCATGCGATTCTCCTGCTTCAGCCTCCCGAGTAGCTGGGATTACAGGCACCCACCACCAGGCCTGGCTAATTTTTGTACTTTTAGTAGAGATAGGGTTTCATCATGTTGGCCAGGCTGGTCTCGAACTCCTGACCTCAGGTGATCTGCCAGCCTCAGCCTCCCAAAGTGCTGGGATTACAGGTGTGAGCCACCACGCCCAGTCAAACCCAACTGCTTCTAATTCTGTGTTCACAAAAATTTATTTCTCTACTATTGTGGCTCTGTTCTTGAGAAACTCTTGGGAATAGGGGTATGAGAGAGGGAGCACCTTCCTATGCAGGAGGATGGGACCAACTTTCTACATACCTGGCTGTGGTGAGCTTTAAATAGGAGAACTGAAACTGGGTCTTAAAGGGTGAACAGTTTCTCCAGGCAGTGATGGAAAGGAAGATATTCTAGGCTGTGAGAACAGCAAGGGCAAAAACAGTGAGATGGGAGAAAAGGGACCATGAAGTACTGTGGTGTGGCCAGAGGATAGGAAACGAGGGGATAAGAGTAAGAAATGAGGCTAAAAGGATAAATGGAGATAGTCAAAGAAAGGGCAATACCTTATATATAATATGGAAATAATGACACCTACTGCATAGGGTTGTTGTGAGAATTAAATTAGTTAAAGGTAAGTGAATGCTCAATAAGTTGTGGCTATTACTATTTCTATAAAGGTCAAATCCATAAGGCCCTCCATGACATCTTTGCCTACCTCTCCAGCTTCATTTCCCACTGTTCTCCATTTTATTCTCCATTTTACCAATAAGCCATACTGTTTTAATATCCCCCCCTCCTTTTTTTTGAGACAGGGTTTTGCTTTGTCACCTAGGCTGGAGTGCAGTGGGACCATCTTGGCTCACTGCAACCTCTGCCTCCTGGGTTCAAGTGATTCTCCCACCTCATCCTCTCCAGTAGCTGGGACTACAGGCATATGATGCCACACGTGGCTAATTTTGTTTTTTTTTGTGTGTGTGTGTGTGTGTTTTTAGTAGAGACGGGGTTTCACCATGTTGGCCAGGCTGGTCTTGGAACTCCTGGGCTCAAGTGATCCGCCCTGTCTCGGCCTCCCAAAGTGCTGGGATTACAGGTGTGAGCCACTGCGCTTGGCCCTGTTTTATACCTTTGAACTTTGGCACATGCTGTTGCCTCTGCCTAGAATACTTCCTCCTCCATTTTTTCCCATTGCACTCTTATTACCCTATGTGCCCTAATGTAGTACCTGTAATATGTCATGCCTTCCCTTTTGAACTGTCCATTTCCTGCTTTGTGAAACCACTGTACCTAATACAGTGGTTAATACAGGTACCTAATACCTAATACCTAATCTCTATTCCTACATCATTATACCATTCTCCTCTACTTCACTATAAGAACATTGAGGGCGCCAGGCACGGAGACTCACGCCTCTAATCCCAGCACTTTGGGAGGCCGAAGGGGGCGAATTACCTGAGGTCGGGAGTTCAAGACCAGCCTGGCCAACATGATGAAACCCTGTCTCTACTAAAAATACAAAATTGGCTGGGCATGGTGGTACATGCTTGTAATCCCAGCTTCTCGGGAGGCTGAGGCAGGAGAATTGCTTGAACCCATGAGGCGGAGGTTGCGGTGAGCCGAGATGGCACCATTACACTCCAGCCTGGGCAACAAGAGTGAAACTGTCTCAAAACAAACAAACAAACAAACAAACAAACAAAAAAACCAAGAACGTTGAGAGGAGAGATGGAACAGTGTAGTTATGATTATATCCCCAGTGTATAGCATAGCTACTGCCCCATGATGATTTTAGAGGTTTTGGGTAATGACAAAGATAGGATATGGTCATGTAAGTGGAGAGCTAAAGCTGAATGGAGATGAAGGTTGGTAGAGAAGTTCAGGGAATCATGAAGCTGGAGAGCTGATGAATACGTTTAAGTTGTCCAAGATGTTGTGGACAAGTGAGGGAGAGGAGAGGAAGACTGTGAACCATAGGCTAAAGCTCTTAATAAATGTAGGGAATTACCCTGGAAGCTGACCAATGACGGGGTGAAAGGTAAGAAGAGTTATAGAAAACTTTCAAGGAAAAAGAACTATAGAAAGGAGGCAGTGAGCCAATGACCTGGAAGGGGCAGGGGGAGCTAGGGAACAGAGACTATATCTGGCATGTTGGGGTTGATGTATTTTCACAGAGATTTAGTAAGCTGGAGGAAACCTGTAGGGGCACAACAAGCAGAACGAGGCCGGGTGTGGTGGCTCACTCCTGCAATCCCAGCACTTTGGGAGGCCAAGGTGGGTGGACTGCCTAAGCCCAGGAGTTTGAGACCAGCCTGGGCAAGACACCACCTCTACAAAAAATAAAAATATTAACTGGATGTGGTGGCACATGCTTGGGGTCTCAGCTACTCAGGGGCCGGGGTGGGAGGTCGCTTGAGCCCGGGAGGTCAAGGCTACAGTGAGCTGTGACTGTGCCACCTACACTTCAGCCTGGTGACAGAGCAAGACCCTGTCTCAAAAAAACAAAAAACTAAGCAAAGCTAGTGATGTTTGGTCAGGGATGGGAGTAGGCTCCAGTAAATACACTGGAAAATCTCTGGGCTGGAATCAGGTTGGGAAAGATCCCAAGGGGAAAAATACAAGGGAGGATGATAAGTTGGGAAAATAGCAATGGGATAGAAGGGAAAAACGTCACAAATAAAAAGTGCACTGTTGGGAAACTGGGAAGGCTTCCTGCTGGCCAGGAGGATTTGACCTATGTCAAGTATACGTCAACCCCCTGACCTATACCAGGTCTACCTTCATGGTCAAAGAACTGATCACTCTGGCCACAGGGAAGAGATCCCAGTTCTCTCACTGACTGTAAGAAGAGACTCAGATGAAACATGCTTTTAGCAGTTAGTGGATTTTTTTTTTTTTTTTTTTTTTGAGATGGAGTCTTGCTCTGTCACCCAGGCTGGAGTGCAGTGGTGTGATCTGCGCTTACTACAACCTCTGCCTCCCAGGTTCAAGTGATTCTCCTGCCTCAGCCTCCCAAGTAGTTGGGACTACAAGTGTGTGCCATCATGAACAGCTGATTTTTGTATGTTTAGTAGAGATGAGGTTTCACCATATTGGCTGGGCTGGTCTCGAACTCCTGACCTCAAGTGATCCAATTCTTCCAGTTGCCACATAAAATGGTTTCAGACCCAGTCTGGGTTCTCTCAGCTGTGCCAAGGTTTGGGGGCTGCCATGCATTATCCTTGGGTCCTGCATTCTCTGTGCTTTGACCGCTGGTTAAGGTCCTAGCTTTGATGGCCACCTTGCTGCTTTTCCTGGTGGTTTGACAGGCTATGAGAAGACCTAACTGACTGGGCGCGGTGGCTCATGCCTGTAATCCCAACACTTTGGGAGGCCGAGGCGGGCGAATCACCTGAGGTCGGGAGGTCGCAACCAGCCTGACCAACATGGAGAAACCCCGTCTCTACTAAAAACACAAAAAATTAGCCGGGTGTGGTGGCACATGCCTGTAATTCCAGCTACTCAGGAGACTGAGGCAGGAGAATTGCTTGAACCTGGGAGGCGGAGGTTTTGGTGAGCTGAGATTGCACCACTGTACTCTAGCCTGGGCAACAAGAGTGAAACTCCGAATCAAAAAAAAAAAAAAATTGACAGTGATGTCAACTGCTCTCTAAAGATGGCTTTATCAATTTATGTTCTCGCCCGCAGTGTATGTATGTGCTTGTTTCCCACATCCTCACCAGCCTTTGGCATTATCGGTGCTGGTGTGAGAAGTAAAAATGGAATCTGTGATTGTAATCTGGTTTACCTTTGGCTTCAATCCTCTGGCCACTTCCAATCAAGCAGTCCTTGATGTCTGCACCCTTCTCGATCACAGCATTGTTGCAGATGACACTGCCTTGGATGTTGCTTCTGTAACACAGTAGCCAAGTTAGGGAGGACCCAGGGCTTGCATCACCATCCTCATTACTACTGGTTGGGGGTTCTGGCTCCTCCCTAGGCCAGGAACAGCTGGGCAGTCTAGTTAATAGCTACCTACCTCAAGTTATGAGTGAAAGACAGAATGGTAAGCCAAGGGAGGACCTGGCTTCAGAGAAATCCAGATTTGGGACTATGCTCGTAACGATCTTTCTCTAAGGCCTGAAAAGATATTCTGACTTCAGTTCCTTTTTTTTTTTTTTTTGAGACAGAGTTTCACTGTGTCACTGGGGCTGGAGTGCAGTGGTGTGATCATAGCTCACTGCAGCCTCTAAAACTTCTGGGTTCAAGTGATCCTCCCACCTCAGTCTGTAGCTAGGACTACAGGTGCACACCACCATGCCTGGCCAATTACTTCAGTTCTAGGATCCCAGAACCTAGAGGTCTAAATTCCATCCAACCTCTTCTTTGGTCTGGGGCTGGTCCTTAGGCTGACCCATCACTGCTACTTCTCATCTGAGAATATATACCAAATTTCATTTGAAGCTCAGAAATCGCAAATCCTCCTAGGAGATCATCTCTGGAAACAATGGGCTCCCTGCCGGGCACGGTGGCTCACGCCTGTAATCCCAGCACTTTGGGAGGCCGAGGCGGGCGGATCACAAGGTCAGGAGATCGAGACCACGGTGAAACCCCATCTCTACTAAAAATACAAAAATTTAGCCGGGCGTAGTGGCGGGCACCTGTAGTCCCAGCTACTCGGGAGGCTGAGGGAGGAGAATGGCGTGAACCCAGGAGGCGGAGCTTGCAGTGAGCCGAGATCGCGCCACTGCACTCCAGCCTGGGTGACAGAGCAAGACTCTGTCTCAAAAAAACAAACAAACAAAAAAAAACAATGGGCTCCCCACACTCTCACCACAGACTCTGGTTAAGCAAAGCAATACCCATTCAAAAAAAATTTTTTTAGGCCAGGCGCAGTGGCTCATGCCTGTAATCCCAGCACTTTGGGAGGCCAAGACGGGCGGATCACGAGGTCAGGAGATTGAGACCATCCCAGCTAACACAGTGAAACCCCATCTCTACCAAAAATATAAAAAAATTAGCCGGGCGTGGTGGCGGGCGCCTATAGTCCCAGCTACTCGGGAGGCTGAGGCAGGAGAATGGCGTGAACCCGGGAGGCGGAGCTTGCAGTGAGCTGAGATCAAGCCACTGCACTCCAGCCTGGGTGACAGAGTGAGACTCCGTCTCAAAAAAAAAAAAAAAAAAATTTTTTTTTTCTTTGAGATATGGTCTCAGTCTATTGCCCAGGCTGGAATGCAGTGGCATGATCTTGGCTTACTACAGCCTCCACCTCGTGGGTTCAAGCAATTCTGCCTCAGCCTCCCAAGTAGCTGGGACTACAGGGCCACCACACCCGGCTAATTTTTATATTTTTAGTACAGATAGGGTTTCACCATGTTGGCCGGGATGGTCTTGAACTCCTGGCCTCAAGTGATCCACCTGCCTCGACCTCCCAATGGGCTGGGATTATAGGAGTGAGCCACCGTGCCTGGCCTAAACAATTTTTTAAGAGATAAGGTATCATTATGTTGCCCAGGCTGGCCTCGAATTTGAGCTCAAGCAATTCTCCTACCTCAGCCTCCCAAGTCTCTGGGACTATAGGTGCCCATCACTATGCCTGGCTAAAAAGGATTTTTTTTTTTTTTTTTTTTTTTGAGACGGAGTCTCGCTCTGTAGCCCGGGCTGGAGTGCAATGGCGCGATCTCGGCTCACTGCAAGCTCCGCCTCCCGGGTTCCCGCCATTCTCCTGCCTCAGCCTCCCGAGTAGCTGGGACTACAGGCGCCGCCACCACGCCCGGCTAATTTTTTTGTATTTTTAGTGGAGACGGGGTTTCATTGTGTTAGCCAGGATGGTCTCGATCTCCTGACCTCGTGATCCGCCCGTCTCGGCCTCCCAAAGTGCTGGGATTACAGGCTTGAGCCACCGCGCCCGGCCTAAAAAGGATTTTTTAAAAACCAACTCCATTCCATATAAAAGACTACTCCAGATCCTAAAGCATACCCCAAGAGCAGCACCACTTGCTCATGGCATTTAAATGTATTTAAAAAGCATCCTCCTAGGCCAGGTGTTGTGGCTCACCCCTGTAATACCAGCACTTTGGGAGGCTGAGGTGGAAGGATCACTTGGGCCCAGGAGTTCAAGACCAGGTTGGGCAGCATTGTGAGACTCTCTACAAAAAATAAAAAAGCTAGCTGCATGGTGGTGCATGCCTGTAGTACCAGTTATTCAGGAGGCTGAGGCAGGAGGATTGCTTGAGCACAGGAGGTAGAGGCTACGGTGAGCTGTGATCGCACCACCGCACTCTAGCTTAGGTGATAGAGGGATATCTTGTCACAAACGGAGCATCTTCTTGGCTCTTAAAGACTGCCAGGTTGGAGGAAGGGTCCTTTTGAAAATTATGACTAACGTGGCTGGGTGTGGTGGCTTATACCTGTAATCCCAGCACTTTGGGAGGCCGAGGCAGGTAATCACCTGAGGTCAGGAGTTCGAGACCAGCCATGGCCAACATGGTGAAACCCCACCTCTACTAAAAATACAAAAATTAGCCAGGCATGGTGGTGCGCACCTGCGATCCCAGCAACTCAGCAGGCTGAGGCAGCACAATCAATTGAACCCAGGAGGTGGAGGTTGCAGTGAGCTGAGATTGCAACATTGCACTCCAGCCTGGGCAATAAGAGCGGAACTCCATCTCAAAAAAAAAAAAAGAAATTTATGACTAACCTTTATTGCACATCTACTCTATGCCAGGTATTGTGCTAAATAAATACTCTCTGTACATTATAGGAGTGACTTTTACAAATCTAGTAATTTCTTTTTTGAGACAGAGTCTTGCTCTGTCGCACAGGCTGGAGTGCAATGGTGCGATCTCAGTTCACTGCAACCTCTTGTGTCCCAGGTTCAAGTAATTCTTCTGCCTCAGCCTCACCAAGTAGCTGGAATTACAGGTGCCCGACACCACGCCTGGCTAATTTTTTGTATTTTTAGTAGAGGCAGGGTTTTGTCATGTTGACCAGGCTAGACTCAAACTCCTGACTTGAGGTGATCCAGCCTTTTTTTTTTTTTTTTTTCTTTTGAGACAGAGTCTTGCTCTGTCTCCCAGACTGGAGTGCAGTGGCATGATCTGCCTCATGTAAACCTCAAGTGATCTGCCTGCCTCAGCCTCCCAAAGTGTTGGGATTACAGACATGAGCTACTGTGCCTGCCTGGCCACAAATCTAATAATTTCTTTTATTTGAGACAAGGTCTCACTTTGTCACCCAGGCTGGAGTGCAGTGGCGTGATCTCGACTCACTGCAGCCTCCATCTCCTGGGCTCAAGTGATCCTCCTGCTTCAGCCCCCCAAGTAGCTGAGACTCTATAGGCACATCCCATCATGCCTGGCTAACAAATCTAGTAATTTCATCTGAAAATCACCTGAGCAGTGTAAAAAATAACAAATAAAGCCACCCTCAGTGACCTGGCCCCCATCAATTATTTTGGTAGCTCTTGGATAGGTATTTAACTAGAAGAAAACCTGGCCGGGTGTGGTGGCTCACGCCTGTAATCCCAGCACTTTGGGAGGCTGAGGCGGGCGGATCATGAGGTCAGGAGATCAAGACCATCCTGGCTAACATGATGAAACCCCATCTCTATTAAACACACACACACACACACACACACACACACACACACACACACACACACACACAAATTAGCCAGGCGTGGTGGCAGGTGCCTGTAGTCCCAGCTAGTCAGGAGGCTGAGGCAGGAGAATGGAGTGAACCTGGGAGGCGGAGCTTGCAGTGAGCAGAGATTGAGCCACTACACTCCAGCCTGGGTGACAAAGCAAGACTCTGTCTCAAAAAAAAAAAAAAAAAAAAAAAAAAAAAAAAAGAAAACCCCTCCTAGATGATTCTGGGAGTACTATTTTTATCTCTGATGCAGTAAAAAAGAGCAACTACATTTTGCAGATGAGGTAACAGATTCAGAGAAGTTAAACCATTCACCCAAAACCATATAATGGCTAGTAACAGATTTCAAATCTAGGTTTGCCTGACTTCAGAATCCATAATTTAATCATAATGCAATAGAAAGAAATTAAGAAAATACTAGAGGAGACCTAGAACTGCCTTATTCTGAGCTGATAAGGCTCAGTGGAAGAAGCACTTTCCTAACAAGGGAATCATCAGTACCCCTGAGTCAGAAATGGGAAGAGAAAAAATGGGCAGCTGGAGGGGAGAAGGAGGAAAGGGTGTAAGCACTCTTTTTAACAAAACAAAACTAAGGAAAAATTCCGAACCCAAGAGGCATGAGGGGGTTGGAAAGAGGACATTCCAAGGACTAAAAACACTGATACACAGACCATTAAAAAAGATTCTTCCCAAATGCCAAAACTTAGTAAAATGCATAAAGAAATACTAGCACTTTATGGCATTTCAGAGTCTTCTTTATCTCTGTTCTCCTAGGAGGTTAAAGCCTTTTGGAAAGTAACAAAAGGCCAAAACCACAGCACCTCTGTGGTGTAGGCTAGAGATGGGCAGAGACAGCACTAGTTTGCCCTTTGGCAGACTTGGGATATACTCAGTGGGTGGGCTTTAAGAGAGCTTCCATAACTTTCCAACTTGCCCAACTTGCAAAGCAGTCCAGTAAGCAGTTAGGGTGGTTCCTGCTTTTTGGGGAAAATTCCTCCAAAAGGGGTAATAAGGAAGTACAGAAAGCTTTAGATACAGAGGCTCCTGGGACAGAGCTGCCTTTCAGGTGGCTACTAGTTTATCATGGAAAAGTCTTATTTCTCTTTCCAAGGTGGTAGTAGGGGTATGCTTCCTACTTAGTCATAAGAGCCAAAGAATGTATGCTCTGAAGCTGGGCAAGAGGTAAACATAGTCAGCAGACAAGAAACAGCCAAGAGGAACTCAAGCAGCCATAATTAGAGACAGTTAAATGTCTATTTTGGAATCTGGGATATAAGTGGGAGAGATTTCTGGAAGGAAGAGACAAGAATAACTGAGGTCAGATTTCCACAGCAATAAACAGCCTGGTTTTCCTTAGGCTCAGTGGATCTGACTGGGGTCTTCAGGGACCTCCCATATTGTCTGTCTCATCCAGTTTATGTGTAACTCTTTCTGAGACACATAAACCACTGCTGTGGAGCCTGTAGATATGATAGGGAAAGTGGGGTGACTAATGGAAAACTGTGGGCTCTCCTGAAGCTCCTGGTAAGTGGATCGATGGAAGGCTTTGAGATGAATACCTGACAACAGCTTACTGGGTGTGAAGCTCTTTTGTGACCATATGTATCCTCAATTGTTCCCCAGTATTATTGTGCAGCCAAAATCACCTCCAATGGCAAGGCTGAGGTATTTTGGAAAAATTTCAACCCAACACAGTTTCTCCCCATCCAAGAAGAAACTCCAGAATCAAGGACTTTACTGGGAGTGTATCTGTTCATGCTACAGGGAATGGAAAGATAGGACTATATCAAACAAGCCCTCTCCAGGTTGCCAATTGGCAGCAAGGACTCTGTCTTTTTTGTTTAGTGCCTAAGGAGAGAGAAGAGGTGAGTTCTATAGTCCAACAAAAGAACTTGCTTCAGACTAGAACCACAGCTTCTGCATCCTAGTTTTAACTCTCAGGTTGGCACGAAGCACTCCTCCGTGCTAATGTCTAGCTGTGTTCTCTAAGATGCTGCTCAGTGATGGCTAAGACTAATGGAGACTTGGTCCTCATTTCTCCTTGGTGGGTTCAAATTTCAAGCGCAGGTGCAGGTTTTGCAAAATTACTCCGAAAATTGTAATGCTTCACTGGAAAGGAGGCCATGAGAAAAACAGAGTTCTATAGTAAGATCACTGCTTGGCCAGGCACACCACACTATACTATGTGGTGGCACATCACATATGAGGAAGAAGGCTTACTGGGAAGCAAGACTGCCTCCAATTTCTTGCTCCTCTTCTGGCTTTAGGTAGGACTTTTCTTCAGTTCTTTCAAGGGAGGAAAGGGAACTCCCATATATCTAATGTCTAATACATCTCAGTCATTATATACAGCACTTTGCACTAATTTTGTTTTATTTATTTATTATTATTATTATTATTATTATTTGAGACGGGAGTCTCGCACTGTTGCCCGGACTGGAGTGCAGTGGCGCAATCTCGGCTCACTGCGATTCTCCTGCCTCAGCCTCCCAAGTAGCTGGGATTACAGGCATCTGCCACCATGCCCGGCTAATTTTTTGTATTTTTAGTAGAGATGCGGTTTCACTATGTTGATCAGGCTGGTCTCAAACACCTGACCCACCCACCTTGGCCTCCCAAAGTGCTGGGATTGAGCCACCACACCCGGCCTACACTCATTTTATAACTGAATCCTTTCAGCAAACTTGTAGGGATGGTGGCATTTATTCCAATTTTTACAGAGAAAATTGAGACTCACAGATATCAGGCAATGTGCCCAGGCCTAAAGTGACACTCCACTGTATCACAGGTTCCTACCTCAGATATTGACTTAGAGAACATTCGGCAAAGAGCCATGAAACTTCTCAGTAACTCTGAGGATGGGCAGGTTCTTTTCTTTTTTGAGGATTAGTTGGCAGGCTTTCTAAACTACTCATGACCCTGGGGGAAAGGGAATAAAACTGAATAATACGTGTAGCTTTTCCAGGCCTGTGACTAAGGTCTGCTTTAGGCCAACTCAACACTTGGGCCCAAAGATTATGGCTGAGTCACCTATATCTCTCTAGGTACTGGGAGCCTCCTAACCTAAGCCCTTCTAAGCTGGTCCAAGAATCTCTCTACAGGAAGAGCCATGTGTTATTTTTATTAAAAATTATTTTTTATTATTTATAATTTAAAACTTTTTTTTTTTGGGAGAGATGGAATCTTGCTATGTTACCCAGGCTGGTCTCAAACTCCTGGCCTCAAGTGATTCTTCTGTCTCAGCCTTCAAAGTGTTGGGATTACATGTGTGAGCCACTGCATCCGGCAACTATGTATTATTATTATTATTATTTTTTGAGACGGAGTCTTGCTCTGTCGCCCAGGCTGGAGTGCAGTGGCCGGATCTCAGCTCACTGCAAGCTCCGCCTCCCAGGTTTACGCCATTCTCCTGCCTCAGCCTCCCGAGAAGCTGGGACTATAGGCGCCTGCCACCTCGCCCGGCTAGTTTTTTTTATTTATTTTTATTTTTTTTTTAGTAGAGATGGGGTTTCTTTTTTTTTTTTTTTTTTTGAGACGGAGTCTCGCTGTGTCTCCCAGGCTGGAGTGCAGTGGCGCGATCTCGGCTCACTGCAAGCTCCGCCTCCCGGGTTTACGCCATTCTCCTGCCTCAGCCTCCGAGTAGCTGGGACTACAGGCGCCTGCCACCACGCCCGGCTAGTTTTTTGTATTTTTAGTAGAGACGGGGTTTCACCATGTTAGCCAGGATGGTCTCGATCTCCTGACTTCGTGATCCACCTGCCTCGGCCTCCCAAAGTACTGGGATTACAGGCTTGAGCCACCGCGCCCGGCCAGAGATGGGGTTTCATCGTGTTAGCCAGATGGTCTCGATCTTCTGACCTCGTGATCCGCCCGTCTCGGCCTCCCAAAGTGCTGGGATTACAGGCTTGAGCCACCGTGTCCGGCTAACTATGTATTATTTTTAATGAAATATTTTACGTATAGAAAAAAGCCTAGAGAATAATATCAAGAACACTTGTGCATCCACCAAACAGCTTAAGAAACCAACAATCCAACTTGCTAAGCGTCTTTCTTTCATCCCATTTCCTTCCTTCTTCCACCAGGGTATCCATTATTTGACTGTGGTGTTTATTGTTCCTAAGCATTTTTACTACATATGTTAAACATACAATATTGTTTTGAATGTTTTAAAATTGTACATACATGTTACCATTCTCTGTGTATCCTTCTGCAACTTGCTTTCTCCAACATCATATTTGAGATTTATCCAGGTTAATTGAGATAATGAGATATAATACTTGAAGAAATGATCTTACCTTTTCCCTGTTTTCTGGTCACTCTTGCTCTTCAGTCCTCTAGATTAAAATGTACTGCTCCAGTGAGCAGGCTAAAAATTTCTTCCTTTTAGTTCTGTATGCCCCCCCTTCACTATACAAGGTTTAGTGGTGAGAAATGTCCCCCTCCTAAGAAATCTAAGTCCTTATATTCCGTAAGCAGAGGCTAGGGAGCTTAGGGGAAATCAAAAGATGTAACAGCCTTAAAGAGTTAAGCTGCAGAATTCTTCATCTAAGAAGATGGGTTTAGTGCAAATGGTTCAAAGGTAGGGAATAAACTAAAAGCCATTAGGAGTCCCTTTAATCCAGGGGATCTTCCCAAAGTGTCATAATTTGGTGTCTTCAAGAGTATGACAGAAGTGCTGGGCGTGGTGGCTCATCTTGTAATCCCAGCATTTTGGGAGGTTGAGGCAGACGGATCACCTGTGGTCAGGAGTTCAAGACCAGCCTGGCCAACACAGCAAAACTCCATCTACTAAAAATACAAAAATTAGCCTGGTGCGGTGGTGTGTGCCTGTAGTCCCAGCTACTCAGACAGCTGAGGTGGGAGGATAGCTCGAACCCAGGAGGCAGAGGTTGCAATGAGGCAAGATTATGCCACTGCACTCCAGCCTGGGTGACACAGCGAGACTCTGTCTCCAAAAAAAATTCTTTTAACAATTATGTTCTTTTCTGCAACTCTAATTACCTCTAATTAGACTTATATTTAAGAGGATTCACTTTTATACCTTAAACTATCCATTTTCATTTCTTCCTTGGCTATACTATGCCTTCAAGTAGAGTTTTCCGGAGGGTTCTTGGGTGACACATGTCCTGAGCCCTGGAATACTTCTGATGCTTTTACTTAGCAACCATAACTGGCTACAGGATGCTTTTGTGTTTTCTTTCCTTGTAGGGATGAAATATGGAAGGTTATAAGATTCTTAGGTCACAAACGTTTCCCTTCTAAATTCTCTAAATGTTGTTTCACTGTCTTCTGGCCTGAAATGTTATCATAGAAAAGTCTGAAGCCAGGCTGGGTGTGGTGGCTCATGCCTGTAATCCCAGCACTTTGGGAGGCCAAGGCAGGCGGATCACTTGAGGTCAAGAGTTTGAGACCAGGCTGGTCCAACATGGTGAAAACCCGTCTCTACTAAAAATACAAAAATTAGCTGGGTGTGGTGGCGCACACCTATAATCCCAGCTGCTTGGGAGGCTGAGGCAGGAGAATTGCTTGAACCTGGGAGGCGGAGGTTGCAGTGAGCTGAAATTGTCACTGCACTCCAGCCTGGGTGACAGAGTGAGACTCTGTTTAAAAAAAAAAAAAAAAAGAAATGTGTGAGGCCAGCCTGATTTTCTCCCTTCTACGTGGCCTAACGTTTTTTTCTTTCAGTTCTGCATGCCTCGGTATTCTGAAAAAATGATGTTTGATGTTTTTTCTTTGGTTCACCCATGTTCCCATTCCTTCTTCTCCTTATGTTGAATCTTGGTGTTCTCTTTGGGTTTAATCTAAATTTCATTGTATCTGGCAGATATTCTGTAGTCAGTGCACAGGTATGTGTAGGTTATTTCATTTTATTATAGATGAAGCTTCCTTCTGTGGTTTTGTTTTTTAAATTTGGTGAGCTTTAAGGAATGAAGCACTCATCCACAAATTTTTTTCTATATTTGTGACATTCTTACCAACTTTTTTTTTGAGATGGAGTTTTGCTCTTATTGCCCAGGCTGGAGTGCAATGGCATGAACTGGGCTCACTGCAACCTCCACCTTCTGGGTTCAAGAGATTCTCCTGCCTCAGCCAACCGAGTAGCTGGGATTACAGACCTGTCCCACCACACCCGACTAATTTTTTATGGGGATTTCTCCATGTTGGTCAGGCTGGTCTCAAACTCCTGACCTCAGGTGATCTACGTGCTTTGGCCTCCCAAAGTGCTGGGATTACAGGCATGAGCCACTGAGCTCTGCCATCACTGGTACCAACTTTTAAAATTTTTATTTATTTATTTTCTTTTTCTCCCTCTCTATAATCATGTGCAATATTTTTTTTCTAGAAGCAGAGAGGGATCTCTTAACAGATATTTAGCCAGTTATAGTAGAGGGGTTAAATCAGAGATCTCCATTTTTCATTCAGTAAATGCTTATAAGATATCTACTATGTAAAAAATGCAGTATTAAGAAGTTAGGGGATATAAAGACATATAAAATTATTTCTATATTTAGCCAGGCACGGTGGCTCATGCCTGTAATCCCAGCACTTTGGGAGGCTGAGGTGGGCGGATAATGAGGTCAGGAATTTGAGACCAGCGTGGCCAGCATGGAGAAACCCCATCTCTATTAAAAATCCAAAAAATTAGCTGGGCATGGTAGTGCACGCCAATAGTCCCAGCTACTTGGGAGGCTGAGGCAGGAGAACTGCTTAAACCTGGCAGGTGGAGGTTGCAGTGAGCCCAGTTCATGCCACTGCACTCCAGCTGGAGTGACAGAGTGAGATTCCCTCAAAAAAAAAAAAAAAAAAAAAAAAAATATATATATATATATATATATATATATATATATTTTTTTTTTTTTTTTATATATATATATTCAAGGAATTTATAGTTTAGTTGAAGAGGGAAGAAAGATGCAGTAAGTGCCACAGTACCACGTGAGCATGAATAAAGTGTTATGGGTGCACAGGGAGCACAGAGGTGGGGGAAACAGTTTATGGCTATGACAATTTTTTTTTGAGACGGAGTCTTGCTCTGTCATCCAGTCTGGAGTCCAGCAGTGCAATCTCGGGTCACCACAACCTCTGCCTCCCAAGTTTAAGTGATTCTCCTGCCTCAGCCTACTGAGTAGCTAGAATTACAGGCATGCACCACCAGGCCCAGTTAATTTTTGTATTTTTAGTAGAGACGGGGTTTCACCATGTTGGCCAGGGTGGTCTCGAACTCCTGACCTCAGACGATTGGCCCACCTTGGCCTCTCAAAGTGTTGGGATTACAGGTGTGAACCACCATGCCTGGCCGGCTATGACATCTTAAGAAGGCTGCATGCAAGAGTTGGAATATGCATTGGATCTTGCAAGATGGGTAGGATTTTTACAGGAAAGAGCTCCAAAGAGAGGCAATTCAGGCAGAGTGAATGTCAGAAATAAAGGGAAGTAGGAATGGGCAGGGCAGTCAGTCAGTTGAGTTGAATGGTACACTCAGGGTAATGATGAGAAGTAGTAATTTCTTACCTGGCGCTGAGGGCTACATTTGGTAACTGCAAAGAGCATGGAAAACCTAGGTGAGAACCTGGCTTTCTAGCCGGCCAGCATGTGAAGATGCACTCTAGACTGCTGCTTGAGTCATGTGCCTTGGATTAGGGGGAAGTGCAGGAGAGGTTGCTTGGGACCAGGGGACCAAAGATGCAGAATACAGGGCTGACACTCAAGCCTTGACAATGAAGTGTTCACTACACTGCAGATTCCTGAGCATCAGCTGTCATATAAAATGCCAGAACATGAGAAAGATGGGCAGGAGCTTTCTCTGAATAGTCTCGCCTACACCTTCTCCAAGGTGGTCCTATTAGCATCCCTCAAACCCTGAAGACCTTGGGCAGGTGTCCAGAAAACCTCAGCAAGCTTTCAAGCCTCAGCAGCCCACCACTGTTGGCAGAGACAAGCACACAACGAATATGAGAAACTCCCTTCTGAACAATTTTATGCTCCTACTCTGCCACTTAGCCAAGATGTAATAGCAGCAGGGTAATCAAGTCTCACTTGACTGCAATTTAATTACCTTTCCCAGATTTACCATAAGTAATTAAAACGAAGTGACCCCAAAATAATGGGAAAAAGTTCGTATGGGATGTAGGATGTCTGATCTTATCAGCAGGAGCTCATTCGCAGGATTGGGTAATTGTTAATGGCCTTCCCAGTCATTAGCCTTGCGTGGGCTGCCTATAGCTTTACCTCAACTTTTTTATTTAAAAAAAAAAAGAAGTAGCCAGCCTAGGCAACATAGAGACTCTGTCTCTAAAAAAAAAATAAAATAAAATAAAAAGAAAAAAAATTAGCCATGTAGTGGCACACGCCCGTAATCCCAGCTACTTGGGAGGCTGAGGTGGGAAGATCACTTGAGCCCAGGAGGTTGAGGCTTACAGTGAGCCATGATTGCGCCATTGCACTCTAGCCTGGGTGACAGAATGAGAACTTGTCTCCTCCAAGACAGCAAATGACTATGAGATATGCTAGGCCTTTTCTCTGAACTTCTTTTCTCACACAGAAAGCTGTAGTGTCTTAAGGAGTCATGGTTTCCTCACCAAGTCTCTTCATGTCAATTAGGATACTAACACTAACACTGGACTTTTTTTTTTTTTTTTTGAAACAGGGTTTTGCCATGTTTCCCAGACTGTCTTGAACTCCTGAGCTCAGGCAATCTGCCTGCCTCAGCCTCCCAAAGTGCTGGGATTATAGGTTGCAGGTGTGACCCACTGTGCCTGGCCCTGCCCACCCACAGAAGGGCAGGGAAAGGTTGTTAATTAGAACATATGGGGAAAGTTATGCCATTGTCTTCCTTGGAAGGTCTGAGAGAATGGAAGCCACAAAGCCTCATGAGTTACTTGGAATCAGGTGATCAAATGGATGAAGGCAAGTGTAGTTCTGGTTTAGAGAATGGTGATGTCTGTCAGTCCTATCCAGGAGTCTGGAAGAGGACGTGGCGTAGCAGGGGTGCAACAAGAAAAATGTCTGGAATGCTACATTTATTCATCTATAAAAATACAGGAGTTCAGCTGGATGACTTCTAAGGCCTCATCTCACACTAGCATTCTAGACTCAGTGCTGGAGCCAGACCATGAGAAATCATGAAGTTCCGATTTCTTTTAAAGGTAAGAGGGAGCTTTCAAAAGGTTTTTAACAGAACAAGGATGTGATCAGAGATATTCTTTAGAAAGACAATGTTGGCAACATGCCATCCTTGTGAAATGGGATAAAGTAGTAATATAATAACAACAACAATAATAAATAAATAAAAACAGCAACTAACTATCCTAAATGCTTTGTATGACAGGGCACAGTGGCTTAGGCCTGTAATCCCAGCACTTTGGGAGGCTGAGACAGGCAAATCACTTGAGGTCAGGAGTTCGTGACCAGCGTGGCCAACATGGTGAAACCCTGTCTCTACTAAAAATACAAAAACTAGCCAGGTGTGGGAGTGCGCACCTGTAATCCCAGCTACTTGGGAGGTTGAGGCAGGAGAATTGCTTGAACCCGGGAGGCGGAGGTTGCAGCGAGCTGAGATCATGCCATTGCACTCCAGGCTGGGCGACAGAGTGAGACTGTCTCAGGGGGGAAAAAAAAAGCTTTATATTTACTAACTAATTTAGTATTCCCCATAAACCTACACGGTAGTTCACTTTTACCCCATTTTATAATGAGAAAATCAGGCACAAAGAGGTAAGGCCATTTTTTTTTTTTGAGATGGAGTCTCGCTCTGTCACCCAGGCTGGAGTGCAGTGGCATGATCTCAGCTCACTGCAACCTCTGCCTGCCAGGTTCAAGCAATTCTTCTGCCTCAGCCTCCTGAATAGCTGGGACTACAGGCGTGCGCCACCACACCCAGCTAATTTGGCCAATTCTTTAAGAGGCGAATAAGTGACAGACCTAGGATTCAGTTTGTCAGTCTGACTCAAAGCGCATGTTCTTTTTTTTTTTTTTTTTTTGAGACGGAGTCTCGCTCTGTCGCCCAGGCTGGAGTGCAGTGGCGCGATCTCGGCTCACTGCAAGCTCCGCCTCCCGGGTTCACGCCATTCTCCTGCCTCAGCCTCCCGAGTAGCTGGGACTACAGGCGCCCACAACCACGCCCGGCTAATTTTTTGTATTTTTAGTAGAGACGGGGTTTCACCGTGGTCTCGATCTCCTGACCTTGTGATCCGCCCGCCTCGGCCTCCCAAAGTGCTGGGATTACAGGTGTGAGCCACCGCGCCCGGCCTCAAAGCGCATGTTCTAATTCATAAGAACAACAGGGGAAGGGTAAATATAGAAGACAAAGAATGATGAAGACAGGAAAAGTAAGTTAGAGAACACCACAATGTAGTGGTGTAGTGGCTCATGCCTGTAATCTCAGCATTTTAGGAGGCACTCAGGAATTCAAGCCTGAGCAACATAGTGAGACCTGGTCTCTACTAAAAATAGAGTGGCGCATGCCTGTGGTCCCAGCTACTCAGGAAGCTGAGGTGAGAGGATCATCTGAGCCCAGGGTGTCGAGGCTGCAGTGAGCCATGATCACATCACTGCACTCCAGCCTGGGGGACAAAGAGAGACCCCATCTCAAAAGAGAGAGAGAGAAAGAGAGAGAGAGAGAGAGAGAGAGAGAGAATATCACAAGAATGATTCGGGAAGGAGACAAAGACTTTATCTCTGGGTCTGACCTCTTCTCCTGAGCTCTAACCACAAACTGAATACCAGACATCTCCACATACCTGATGCCCTACAGGAACTTCCAACCTCTTGTGCCCTACACAGACCTTGTCTCCCATAAATCTGTCCCTCCTTCCTCATCTCAGTTGAGTGCACCACCATGCACTCTTTCCCTAACTGGAAACCTGGGCTTCACCTGTCATCTCTCCTCTTCCTTACCCCACATGTCCCCTCTTTGCTCATTCCTTGTCAGTCTCCTTAGATTCCTTTTCTTATGTCTAAAATTGCTTGCTGTTAGTTCCCATTCCCCAAGGTTTTGTTTTGGTTTATTTTCTTTTCATGTCACACACTCTCCCTGGGTGATTTCATCTACTCCCATGGCTTCAGCTATCAGTTCTTTTTTTTTTTTTTTTTTTTTGAGACCGAGTCTTGCTCTGTCACCCAGGCTGGAGTGCAGTGGTGCAAACTCTGCTCACTGCAACCTCCACCTCCAGGGTTCAAGTGATCCTCCTGCCTTAGCCACCCGAGTAGCTGGTGTTACAGGCGTGTGCCACCACACCCAGCTAATTTTTGTATTTTTGGTAGAGATGGGGTTTCGCCACATTGCCCAGGCTGGTTTCGAACTCCTGGGCTCATCCGCCCACCTCAGCCTCCCAAAGTGCTGGGACTACAGGCATGAGCCACCATGCCCAGCCTTCAGTTATCACTTCTGTGCCTGCCACTTCCAAATTTGTACCTCAAGCACAAGCTTCTTTCCTAAGCTCCAGCCCTGTAGATCAAGGCCTCCTGCACACCACCATGCATTCAACTTGTCCCAGATGGAATTTATACTCTCCCCACCTCCCAGCCTGCCAATCTTGCTCTTCCTCTACTAATTTCTATCTTGAATAGCACACCAGAAATCTTATTGCTCAAGCAACAAATCTGTTTTTTTCCTTAATTTCTCTTTGACCTCATATATCTAGGCAGACATATGTTTTATAGTTTTTAATCACCTTATTGTCTGTCGTCTTCATCTCTACTGCTATTTATTGCCTTAGTTTAGGACCTCTTCTGTTTTACCAGAATTATTTCAATGGCCTTTCTGCCTCCATGTTTACCCTCTTCAGGCCAACCTTCCTAATGTAGCCCAAATAATCTTCCTGAAATGCTAATTTAATCATGCTGTTCTTTTGCTTTCAGCTCTTCAATTACCATTACGTATCAAACTCCTCAGGGAATAATCCATTACTTGGCCCTTGTCCATCTGCATGTATAGCCTTCTCTCTTGTATCCATCCCTCTCTGAATCATATTCTGGACATGGTGAATTGTTTATCATTCTTTCTTTTTTTTTTTGAGACGGAGTCTCGCTCTGTCACCCAGGCTGGAGTGCAGTGGCCGGATCTCAGCTCACTGCAAGCTCCTCCTCTCGGGTTCACGCCATTCTCCTGCCTCAGCCTCCCGAGTAGCTGGGACTACAGGCACCCGCCACTTCGCCCGGCTAGTTTTTTGTATTTTTTAGTAGAGACGGGGTTTCACCGTATTAGCCAGGATGGTCTCGATCTCCTGACCTCATGATCCGCCCGTCTCGGCCTCCCAAAGTGCTGGGATTACAGGCTTGAGCCACCGCGCCCGGCCATCATTCTTTCATATAACAAATACATTTATTGAGTTCCTGTAGGCCCTCAGGGTATAAAAGTGAATAAGAGAGATAAGGTACTTACATTCTGAAACTAATATTTTACTTGTGAGAGACAAGTAAAGATAGGACTAGATAGTGATGGTGTTATGAAGGAAATAAAACAGGTTGATGTGATGGCGGTCAGTGGGACAGATTATTTCTAACAGGGTAGTTGGGGAAGGTTCCTCTGAAGAGGTGACATTTGAGTTAAGATCAAAATAAGGAGATGTTTCTGGAATAAGATATACTCTTTCATAATTCACAATCTTTTTTTTTTTTTTTTTGACAGGGTCTCACTGCAACCTCTACTTCCTGGGCTCAGTTGATCCTCCCACCTCAGGGGTTATAGGTGCACACCACCATGCTCAACTAATTCTTTTTTTTTTTTTTTTTTTTTTTGAGACGGAGTCTCGCTGTGTCTCCCAGGCTGGAGTGCAGTGGCGTGATCTCGGCTCACTGCAAGCTCCGCCTCCCGGGTTCACGCCATTCTCCCGCCTCAGCCTCCCAAGTAGCTGAGACTACAGGCGCCCGCCACCACACCCGGCTAGTTTTTTGTATTTTTAGTAGAGACGGGGTTTCACCATGTTAGCCAGGATAGTCTCGATCTCCTGACCTCGTGATCCACCCGCCTCGGCCTCCCAAAGTGCTGGGATTACAGGCTTGAGCCACCGCGCCCGGCCAACTAATTCTTGCATATATATGTATTTTAAGACAGGCTCTCAGTCTGTTACCCAGGCTGCAGTATAGTAGCACAATCTTGGCTCACTGCAGCCTTGACATACTAGACTCGGTGGATCCTCCCACCTCAGCCTTCCAAGTAGCTGGGACTACTGACGTATGCCACCACTCCTGGCTAATTTTTATAGTTTTTGTAGAGATGTGGTTTCGTCATGTTGCTCAGGCTGGTCTCAAACTCTTGGGCTGAAGTAATCTGCCCACCTTGACCTTCCAAAGTGCCGGGACTATAGGTATGAGTCACCGTGGCTGGCCACTTCACTTTTTATGTATCTAGAATACCCTTGGCCAGGTGCAGTGGCTCATGCCTGTAATCCCAGCACTTTGGGAGGCTTCAGGCCAGGAGTTCAAGACTAGCCTGGGCAACATAGTGAGATCCCTATCTCTATAAAAATTTTTTTAAAAATTAGCTGAGCCTGGTGGTGTGCGCCTGTAGTCCTAGCTACTCGGGAAGCTGAGGCAGGAGGGTTGCTGGAGCTCAGGAGTTTGAGGTTGTAGTGAGCTGTGATCATGCCACTGTACTTCAGCCTGGGCAAGAGAGGGAAACCTTGTCTTGAAAAAAAAAAAACAAAAAACAAAACAAAAAAACACCACCTCCAAAACCACTCCTTTCTCCAGCTCAGGTGGCTCTACTCATTGTCTAAGATTCAGCTCAAGGGTCATTTCCTTAAGCCTTTCCTGACCCTTTCCTCCCTTCTGACCTTACAGATCTTTACCACAGCACCTATCACTTCTTACTGCACATAGTATAAATTCCTTGAGGGAAGAGATTAAGCCTTATGTCGTTTTGTTTCTTTCATTGCCTAGCACAATCTTAATCATAGAGTGGGTCTGTTATATCTGATAAATCAGTGAAATGCTTGAGATGGGTCTCTATTAGTGGTGTGCTGAAGCTGGCTTGTTTCAGCTTGGGAGAGGCAATTATTAGCATCTCTTCTCAACTCAGCGTTCAGTGATACCATTGGCTATAGTGGAATAATTTACACCACAGAAATTAGCAAATGCTTTGAATTACGTCACTTATTTTTTCCTTTGGAGAGCTGGTTGTCAACAATTTATCAGCACACCACTGGTAGCAGCGTACCACAAAACTCTGGATATTTTTGGCCAATTGATGTTAGCAGTTTAAGGCAAATACTTCTGAAGGTTTTGTTATGAAAAATAGCAGTCCCCTGCAACTCCTATTCATTTCTCTCTTCCCAGAGGCAACTCTTCTAATTCTTTCTGCTGAGTATTTTGGTATTACTTCCATGCCTCTAGGTATTAACATAATTGTATTACTAGTTCTTTGTTTTTTCAGCTTTAGGCATTATCAATTGACTTTCTACAATGAAAAATGAGAATTTAGCTCTCCTTTCTCCCTTACCCCCATTTCCCTTTCCATCTTTCATCCCTTCAACAGAGTTATAGCATAACTTTGGCCAGTAGTCAGGTTTACTTTATTATGACTATGTAAATTCTATTCTGTAGCTGATCCACAGCAAACTATGGTCTTTTCATTTCTTATACAGGTTATGTATCCCTTATCTGAAATACTTGGGACCAGAAGTGTTTTATTTATTTATTTATTTATTTATTTATTTATTTATTTATTTATTTATCTGAGACAGAGTCTTGCTCTGTCACCCAGGCTGGAGTGCAGTGGTGCAATCTTGGCTCATCGCAACCTCTGCCTCCCGGGTTCAAGCCATTCTCCTGCCTCAGCCTCCCGAGTAGCTGGGACTACAGGTGCACACCACCACACCTGGCTACTTTTTTTTTTGTATTATTTTTAGTAGAGATGGGGTTACACCATGTTGGCCACGCTAATCTTGAACTCCCGACCTCAGGTGATTCACCTGCCTCAGCCTCCCAAAGTGCTGGGATTACAAGAGTGAGCCACTGCGCCAGGCCAGAAGTGTTTTAGATTTTGGATTTTCCTTTTTTTGGATTTTGGAATATTTGCATTATACTTACCATTTCAGCATCCCTAATTCAAAAACTGGAACTTTCAAATGTTCCAATGAGAATTTCCTTTGAGTGTCAAGTTGGTGCTCAAAAAGTTTCGGATTTTGGAGCATTTGATTTTGGGTTTTTGGATTAGGGACATTCAATTTGTACAACTTCTTCATTTTCCCAGAGTTAATAACTGTCTTGTTTTTGTTAGTGTTGTTTTTTCTATGTTATCCCCAATTCAACTTCAAACTTTTAGCCAGTTGTCTAAATTGCCTTTCAAATGTTTGTATGTATCTAGTATTTTATCAGTTGCATCTTGCTGAATAGATCTTTTCTGGATTCTTGGGTTTTGTTCCACTTTGGATTAACTAATCCCTTTATGCCCCATTTAAAGCTGACATTCTTATCTCTGTTCACTGTTATCCCATGGATTCTTTTTGCCTTTTTTCTGAGTTGAATCTCTGGTTTCTTTTTTTTTTTTTTTTTTTTGAGACGGAGTCTCGCTCTGTCGCCCAGGCTGGAGTGCAGTGGCGCGATCTCGGCTCACTGCAAGCTCCGCCTCCCGGGTTCACGCCATTCTCCTGCCTCAGCCTCCCGAGTAGCTGGGACTACAGGCGCCCACAACCGCGCCCGGCTAATTTTTTGTATTTTTAGTAGAGACGGGGTTTCACCGTGGTCTCGATCTCCTGACCTTGTGATCCGCCCGCCTCGGCCTCCCAAAGTGCTGGGATTACAGGCGTGAGCCACCGCGCCCGGTGAATCTCTTGTTTCTGATCTTTCTCTTTTTGGTTTATTTTCCATTTTGGAGGAATAAATTTCCTAGTAAAGTTGAGACTTTTCATATCTGAAAATGTTTTTATTCTATTGCCCTCCTGATTAGCACTTTGCCTGGGTATACACTTTTCGGTTAAAATGAACTTTCCTTCAGAATTTTGAAGGCATTTTTCCATTATCTTTGCCTCAAGTGGGTACATGGGGAAACATACCCTTCCTCCACAGTGACTGAGTTCATGAGAAGGCAATTGGTAATAGTCACTCTATCTTTTATGAGACAGGATGAACCAATGACTGAGCGCTTAATGGATGACTTCTCTCCAATCTGTGTCTCTGGCCCGATGAGGCTGTCAACTCCAACCTGTAAAAGGCAAAATATAAAACTCTGTCCATCCATCTCAACCAACTGCAAACCACTCTCCAGATCTTTCAAGATGGGATCTAATGGGATCTTTCCATAGAGACACTTCAGTAAGAGGGGCCATCATCAGTATTTCTCAGGGCCACAAGGTCATACAACACCTCTGAGACCAACTCAAAACTAACTGAAGCATGGGCCCTCCTCCCTTGCCAAGAAAACAAAACAAAACAAAACAACAGACACACATACACACTCATGCATTTGTGTGTACAGATGTGCTCTCTTAAAGAGAGTGCTCAAATCAGAATTAGAAGGGGGACAGATTGAGAGCTCCTGTGCCTGAGTCCCAGCACTATAATGGACCCTTCCTTACAACGTCATTACTTGCCCAGGCAGTCTTGTTGAGTGAGATTTTATTCTTAGAACCCAGCTGTGATTTCCCTGGGGCTAACGAGGTTCAGGACTTGAAGGCCTCAATCCGGCTTCTCAAGGACAAGTCTCAGTGCTCCCAAAGAACATCCCACCCCTGCTCTGGCCACACTAGCACTTACCAGGTGTTTGCTGACAATCTGGGCTGATGAATGGACCAGTGGTTCTTCTGGACAGAGAGCAGACAGCAATTTGGGCACCTTAAGGACAGAGATTTGGTCACTAAAGATCAGAAAACACCTTAGGTAGAACCCAGGGCTCAATCAGAGATATGGGGAGTTCTCAGCCATAGCTTCCTGTCTGAGTGAGGGAGAGCAGGAGGCTGCTGCATTCCCCCTAGGATGAAGATAATTCATGCTGCAGCTTCTAGATGGCCTTATTGTCAGTCTCTTAGCTGTGAATGCTCCTCCTTGAAAGTAATGCCATGTCCCTTGGCTGGGAGGCACTGAGACAAGTCTTTGAGTTACCCACGTAGCACCTCTTGGAAAAGGAGTCCTGATCAGGTTAAGGAACACCCTGAATCCTGATCACAGGCATCCTGGGTTCCGGGTCACCTCCTGGACCACTGTGACCATGCATGAGGTAAGGATGAGATCCATTTTAGACAAATTCCAAAATAAGGAAAGACCCTGAGAAGGCATCCATCCACCAGCCAAAAGAAAACATGAAGGGGAAGTTCACACTATTCCCTCTCCAGTGTGAGAAACCTGGAAAGGTTAGAGGTATGGGGGGCTTTGGCTACTAGTCCATTAGGAAGGCACAGGTAGTGTACCTGTCTGTGATTCTCCAGCACAGACAGAATGCTGGTCAGAGCACTGTGCGTGGCAGCCACACTAGCTGACGGAGGCCTTGTCAGCATGGCTACACTGGAATGTGAAGGTTAATTCTGAGTCCCCAGCCCTAGGATCTCTTCTTCCACACTCCACCCACGGCCCTTCAGGCCTGTCTGCTGCATAGCCCCTGTTGGCACTGCAGGGGATACTTTTCCCAGCATGCTCACTCGAGAGCAGGGCCCCTCTTTCATGATGTGGACACAGCAGTGATCTGGACAAGTCTTCCCACTCAGGTTATCCATGAACATCTTTCCAGACCAGCCTGAAAGACTCTAGTCATGGGTAAATGTGGGACTAGCTATGATTTCTCATAAGCTTTCTGGCTTGGGATTCCCTTGGATCTGTAACCAATCCAGGTTGAGGCTCACCTGAGCTTTTATCTGGTGTGGGTCCTACAGATTCCTGAGCCAGGTTTTCTTCAGGGACTCAATCCCAATTTTCTTTTTCTTTTTTTTGAGACAGAGTCTCACTCTGTTGCCCAGGCTGGAGTGCAGGGGCACAATCTCGGCTCACTGCAACCTCCACCTCCCAGGTTCAAGCGATTCTCCCTGCTTCAGCCTCCGGAGAAGCTGGGATTACAGGTGTGTGCCACCATGCTTGGCTAATTTTTGTATTTTTAGTAGAGACAGGGTTTCACCATGTTGGCCAGGCTAGTCTCGAACTCCTGACCTCAGGTGATTCACCTGCCTCGGCCTCCCAAAGTGCTGGGATTATAGGCGTGAGCCACTGCGCCTGGCCTCAATCCCAATTTTCAACAATTTATTTTATATTATTCTGCGCCCCACTGCCACCCCGGTCTGCACCTACAATTATACTTTCATAGGGTTCTACCAGGTGCAATGTAAATACCTAATCTTTTCATTATGTCACCTCTGTTATCCTTGAATGCCACCGCAATGTAGTTCCCTCAATTATTTATCTTTTCCTATCCTTTTTTTTTTTTTTTTTTTTTTTTAAATACAGAGTCCCACTCTGTTGCTTAGGCTGGAGTGTTGTGGTACGATCTCAGCTCACTGCAGCCTCCACATCCCAGGCTCAGGTGATCCTCCCACCTTAGCCTTCCAAGTAGCTGGGACGACAGCCACATGCCACCACTTGGCTAATTTTTGTAGTATTTTTGTAGAGACAGGATTTTCTCCATGTTGCCCATGCTGGTCTCGAACTCCTGGGCTCAAGCGATCCACCCGCCTCGGCCTCCCAAATTGCGAGGATTACAGGCGTAAGTCACTGTGCCCAGATGCTTTTCTTATTCTCATGTAAACCATCTGCTGCTCTGCATTTCCTTTTCCTAGTCTCATTATCCCTCCCTCCAAAAACCTTCCTCCTGGGCCTACTATACAATCCAGAGTTCCTCTACATCTTCAGCCTCTTTACTGTACCCCTCTCCACCCTCTGCCTTCATTAAGGCCTGGCTTATCTTTGAGGACACTGCTTCTCCTTCAGTGGAAGCTATTTGTTCCCTGTATCTCACAAACTTTAAGGTTAAAAGGAGGGGCTAGCAAGAGACTCCTCATTAATGCTGTTTGCAGATAATTCTCTCTCATAGTCATTCCTTTCCTGAGGCTTTGCCATCTGGCCACTCTACACTCTGCTCCTTCACCTTCTCAGGGAAGCCTCCTCCATATGCCTATGTTTACTTCATCAGAGTAATGATTACAGAGTATTTACCTGCTTATTATGAAGTAAGTACTGCAGATATCCCCATGTTGAACAGAATAGGAGGAACCTGCTGACCCAGAGGCCAGAAGTTAGCCTTCCTGAAGATCTTAGCCTTTCCCTGGAGCCACAGAGGCCCTGACTATGGACCAGGCCCCCTGCTTCCTTTTTTGCTGCACCTGAGTACCCTAGTAGTCTCCCTTGACATGCCAGGTCTTGCTCAACCTTGGGAATGACAGGGATTCTTAACAAGTTACTATGTACCTAATGAAGAAACAGACAAATGGCTCAGTCGGTTTCTAGGACAAGAGCCCCATGATTTTCTTTCTAAACTTATGCTCTCACCTGTCTGTTTGCTTCCATGTAGAGTCCCAGTGTGCTCACTCGAGAGCAGAGCCCCTCTTTCATGATGTGGACATAGCAGCGCACCTGTGATCTGGGCAAGTCTTCCCACCTGTCTCCTCGACAGGCATTCCAGCAGGCATCATAGGGAGCCAGGTTCAGTGTATTGGCTTCTTTTATAAAACTGTAAATATCTTCAGAACAAACACCCACACCAAGGAAATAAATGAGAGAGAGGTAACAGAACAGATATAGACTCAGTCAAGTTGTTTTTTGGTTTTTTAAGAGACAAGGTCTTGCTATGTTGCCTAGGCTGGTCTCAAACTCCCAGACCCAAGCGATCCTCCCACCTCAACCTCCTGAGCAGCTGGGACTACAGGTGTGCACCACTATGCTTGGCTCTGAGTTAAGTTTTAAAAGAGGTTACAGCTCACACTTCTCCCTTTGGAACTCACCCACAAAACAGGAGCCCTGAGGAAATCCCACTAAAATCTGTAAGAGAAAGTCAAACTAAAAGAGGCAATGTACTTCCCTAAAATATCATATGATATAAAAATGCTTAATATGAGGTCCTAAAAGCATGTGACCAGTAATCAAGACCACTAGGGAAAATAAAACAGATGGCCCTTGTAAATCATGAAATAACACAAGCCAGCATCCAGGCTTTAGTGGCCAGCCAGGTTGACTTTGTGCTGCTAGTCTCTATTGCCATTATCTGGTAGCTGTGCTATGACAGAAAGCACAGAACTTAGAGCCCAGTGTACCAGGGCTCTAGTTTTTCAGCTCTCACAACGACTCTTTGAGATCTTTTACTTTCTGATTAAAAAACTGGGGCTCAGAGAACTGAGTAACCTGCCTTAAGACACAATGCTAGTAAGAAGGCAGTCAGATTTCAAATCCAGAACTGTCTGATGTCCAGTTCTACAATCCTAATCATCATGCTGTACTGTCAGTTTATTAATTTGAGAAATACTTTTTCAGAACATCTACTGAGCCTACGACTGGGCCAGGGATTAGGGATATGAGAGCACACGAGACAGCTCCGATCTTCAGATCCTGGCATGGAGACACCTGGGCTGGCCTGCGGTTGGACTGCAGTTGTACATTCTTTCACCTTCCTTCCCTTGATAAGACAGGCTGAGTTTAATCAGGAACAGGGCTGCCTAGAGCCTAGAGAACGGGGGAACTAAGAAGTGGCAGGTGGAGTTTAAAGGCAAAATGGTCTAGTGAGGAACACAGTCAAACCAGAGCTGTGAATCAGAGAATGGGGCTAGAGGCACGATTAGCCTGTTGCTGAGAGCATAGTGGCAGGATCTGCCTGAGCAAGCTTACCCAGAGCTCAGGGAGTGGGTTGGCAAGCCTGTCTTGCCTAGTAGGCTAGAAAATAGTCTGCTGCCTTGAGACAGGCATCTTGGGCTGGGCTAAGCTGCCAAACCACTCTTTCCAAAGGTGCTGCTACCCTTGCCCCTCTTACTGAACCAACCCAAGAACTGACCTAAGGACTTCAGCTCCTTTTTCTTTAGATCCTCTTCCTTTTCTTCTTGTCCCTGTTGTGAGGAAGCTGAGGAAAACTGTTTTCTCACTAGATACGGAATCAGTTCACTCCGGATAGAAGTGATTGACCTAGGAAGAAAGAATGGCCAAATATGAGAAACCTGACTGTCTGGAACATACCGGGATCAAAAGCTCTGTGCATGCAAGGAAAAACCAAGTCCTTTCCTGTCATGGCACCTTGGGACTGTCAGAGATCAAATGTGGCATCGACTTGGAAGTTCGGAGAAGGAGAGTGCTTCCTGGTGGGTACTGAGACAGGATGTTGGTTCTAAATGACCAGGAATCTGTGCCAGGGGAAGAAGGGACCTGATCTTTAGTACAGTGTGTGTTTTTTATTTATGTTTTTATTTATACTTAGCAATGGAAAGCAGAGAGGTGAGAGACTAGTACATGTTTTCCAGTGTTCTCTCACACTATGACCTTATTAGAATTTTATATTGCTAATTAATTTATGTAGCATTTACCAAGCATGTACCAGTTACTGTGCTAGGCCTTGGAAATATATCAGTTCTGATCTCAAGGAATTCATAATCCAATGGACAGTAGCCTGCATGAGTTTAAGAGGAAAGGCAGAAGGAGATGAAGCTAATCAGGTGGGGCCAGATCATGAAAGCTTTCTGTGGTGAAACCACCTTTGCAAAAATAACAGTGACAAAATTATGACTGAAAGAGATCTGACCTAATCAACTCCATCTTGCTGTTAACCTCCAAACTGCTCTTGCTCATTCCTGGGTGTCGACTGAGCTAACTTTGGAAGAAAGCTTTTTTTTTTTTTTTTTTCTGAGACAGGGTCTCACTCTGTCACCCAGGCTGGAGTATAGTGGTGCGATTTCAGCTTGCTGCAACCTTCGCCTCCCAGGTTCAAACAATTCTCTCACCTCAGCCTCCTGAGTAGCTACGAAGCTGGGATTACAGTTGTGAGAGCCACTATGCCCAGCTAATTTTTTTTTTTTTTTTTTTTTTTGAGACAGTCTTGCTCTATCGTCCACGCTGGAGTGCAGTGGCATGATCTCAGCTCACCGCAACCTCTGCCTCCTGGGTTTAAGTGATTCTTGTGCTCCAGTCTCCCAAGTAGCTGGGACTACAGACACATGCCACAATGCCTGGCTAATATTTTTGTATTTTTTGGTAGAGATGGGGTTTTGCCATGTTGGCCAGGCTGATCTTTAACTCCTGGCATCAAGTGATCCGTCTGCTTCAGCCTCTTGAAGTGCTTGGATTACAGGCATGAGCCACTGTGCCCCACGTTTTTTTTTTGAGATGCAGTCTCGCTCCGTGGCCCAGGCTGGAGTGTAGTGGTGCGATCTTGGCTTACCGCAACCTCCACCTCCCAGTTCAAGTGACTCTCCTGCCTCAGCCACCCAAGTAGCTGGGATTACAGGTGCCGGCCACCATGCCTGACTAATTTTTGTATTTTTAGTAGAGATGGTGTCTCGCCATGTTGACCATGCTGGTCTTGAACTCCTGACCTCAGGTGATCCACCTGCTCTGGCCTCTCAAAGTGCTGGGATTACAGGTGTGAGCCACCATGCCTGGCGAGAAATTTATTACAGTTTATAGTTTAAATGATAGCCCTTCTCAAAATGAAACCACCTTTATAAAACTAATAAAAGGGCACAAGTTTAGGATTACAAGAGGTGCCTGAATTCTCATGATTACCAGTCATTGTTGCAAAGGTCACAAGATTTGCAACTTCCCCAGTTACTCCTGTAAATAACATCACTATTGTGGAACCTAAGATTGGCTTTTTAGGATGTCTTTTCTGACTTTTGCATTTCTGATGACTGGATGACTCCACTGGGACCAGTGACCCCTCTGTGGCCCCCACCCAGAACTGGACTCAGCGGAGGACTGTCTTCCACACCCCTGTGATTGCATCCCCAACCAATCAGCAGCACCCATTCCCTACCCTGCCTACCAAACTATCCTTGAAAAGCCCTAGCCTCAGAATTTTGGGGGAAGCTGATTTGAGTAATAATAAAATTCTGGTTTCCCATTTAGCTGCCACTATGTGTATTAAACTCTTTATTGCAATTGTCCCATCTTGATAAATCGTCTCTATCTCGGCAGCAGGTAAGATGAACCCACTGGGGAGTTACAGTGGCAGTCTAGAAAGTCTGGACTGAAAAGCCAGTGGTGGCCGGGCGCGGTGGCTCAAGCCTGTAATCCCAGCACTTTGGGAGGCCGAGACGGGCGGATCACGAGGTCAGGAGATCGAGACCATCCTGGTTAACATGGTGAAACCTCGTCTCTACTAAAAAAATACAAAAGACTAGCCAGGCGAGGTGGCGGGCGCCTGTAGTCCCAGCTACTCGGGAGACTGAGGCAGGAGAATGGCGTAAACCTGGGAGGCGGAGCTTGCAGTGAGCTGAGATCCGGCCACTGTACTCCAACCTGGGCGGCAGAGCGAGACTCCGTCTCAAAAAAAAAAAAAAAAAAAAAAAAAAGAAAAGCCAGTGGTAATTTTTTCTTTTTAGACAGGGTCTCGCTCTGCTGCCCAGGCTAGAGTGCAGTGGTGCAATCACAACTCACTGCAGTCTTGACCACCCGGGCTCAAGTGATCCTCCTGCCTTGGCCTCCCAAGTAGCTGGGACCACAGGCACGTGCCACCATGCCCAGCTAATTTTTTTATTATTTGTAGAGGCAAAGTCTCACTGTGTTGCCCAGGCTGGTCTCGAACTCCTGGACTCAAGCAATCCTCCCACCTTGCACTCCCAAAGTGCTGGGATTACAGGTGTGAGCCACAGCACCCAGCTGCCAGTGGTAGTTTATTTTTTATTTTTTATTTTTGAGATGGAGTCTCGCTCTGTCGCCCAGGCTGGAGTGTAGTGGCCGAATCTCAGCTCACTGCAAGCTCCGCCTCCTGAGTTCACGCCATTCTCCCGCCTCAGCCTCCCGAGTAGCTGGGACTACAGGCGCCCACCACCTCGCCCGACTAGTTTTTTGTATTTTTGGTAGAGATGGGGTTTCACAGTGTTAGCCAGGATGGTCTCGATCTCCTGACCTTGTGATCCGCCCGTCTCGGCCTCCCAAAGTGCTGGGATTACAGGCTTGAGGCACCGCGCCCAGCCGACAGTGGTAGTTTTTAAGTAAGAAAGTGACCTGATCAGTTTTCTCTCTTAGTAAGGTAATTCTGGTAGCAGTGTGGAAGAAAGCCTGGAATAAGGAAACTGAAGAAAGGGAGACCAGTTACAATATTCTGAGAGATGAGATAATGAGGCCTGAGAGAGGGGTTAAAGTATGGGCAGCTCTATAAACCCGACTTGCTGAATACTTCCCACCACCTCTCCCAGCCCCCATTCAAAGAAGCTCTGCATGCTGACACAGGACCACACAGATGGAGTGTAGGTAGGAAGGCAAGACAGAGGCAGAGGCTGAGGAGGATAAGGAAAATTATGAACCCTGGAGCTATACAGTTCACGGTTTTTGTAATTTTTAAAGGATCAAGTCAAATATCTTTGAAAAATTCTGTGTTAAGCTATGAGCTCTTGTGTTGAATTTCAATGTGATTTTTCTTCTGATCCTTTGATGGAGATTTAAAAATTTCCATGTGAATGCGAAGAATGAAACAACACTTACTCTTAGCTCTTTTTCTCCCCTTTTAATGCTTCAAACTAGTGTGGGCAGCAAATGTTCCTCTTCCATTGGAAAACAAGTCAGTTCCCTTTGAAGAAATGACAAAGCATGGACAGCTGGGGGATTTCAGGGCCATGATATTTACATTATGGACCAAAAAGAACTGTCACTGCAAGAGGCAAGCAGACGAGCCTTGGCACGTGGCCCCATCAGGCAGAGCCATTTGAGAGGATCTGTGATTTTGAAGAGAGGCCATGAAACAGCCCTGCCAAGTCCCACCCACCTCTGCTGAAGCTCAACATTAGGTCAATCCCCATAATGCAGTTGGCTTAGAAGCATAATAAAGGAAACAATTACTCTTCCTGCTTCCTAAAGTGGAGGCAGCTCAGAGCTGTGCCAAGAAATGTTACAAAGCTACAGTGAACCATTATGAACATCCTGGGCCTAAAGGCCACAAGCTGGATACAGTGCCCTGGGTCAACCTTACTTTCTCCTTTCCCTCTGATACACAGCCTTCCTAGAAACACCTGTTTTATCTTATGAAATCATAAGCTCTTCTCAAGCAATCACAAAGAAGAACAATAGACTTGACTACTAGCCGTAAACAAACAATCCCACCAAATAAAAAGATAAAATAATTGCTATGAATAGGGCAAAGAATATTCTTAATAAGCAGATATAAATGTTCAAAAAACACAAAATATTTTCAAAGAAGTAAAAAACTAAAATAAGATGCAGTTTCTCCTCTAACTAAATTAACTGATTTAAAACAATTTTCATTACTGATAAGAGTGCTTTGAGAACAGTTACTGTCACATAATGGGAGTTGAAGTATAAAGTGATAAAATCTCTGAAAAATAATTGGCAACACTATAGCAAAAGACTTTAAAATATTCATATAATTTCACCCAAGTCTATCCTCAGAAAAATACATTACTCAGTAAATATTTGCTGAATAGATGAAATCATCAGATTATAAACAAGAATCTTTCAAAAAAAGGTATTCCCCTGTTATTTATAAAAATGGAGAACAATAAAATATTCAACAATGAAAGATCAAAATACTTCTATAACAGAATGTCATATAGGCAAAACTGTGACTGTAAAGAATTTTTTTTTTTTTTTTTTTTTTAGACGGAGTCTTGCTTGGAGTGCAATGGCATGATCTTGGCTCACTGCAACCTCTGCCTCCCGGGTTCAAGTGATTCTCCTGCTTCAGCCTCCTGAGTAGCTGGGATTACAGGCGCCTGACACCACGCTTGGCTAATTTTTTTTTTTTTTTGTATTTTTAGTAGAGATGGGGTTTCACCAGGTTGGTCAGGCTGGTCTCAAACTCCTGACCTCGTGATCCGCCCACCTTGGACTCCCAAAGTGCTGGGATTACAGGCATGAGCCACGGTGCTCAGCCAAGAATTTTTTAATGATAGAAAAAAAAATGCTTATAATACTCAATGAAAAAAGCAAATTATTTTTTTAGACGGAGTCTCACTAGAGTGCAGTGGTGTGGTCTCGGCCCACTGCAACCTCTGCCTCCTGGGTTCAAGCGATTCTCCTGTCTCAGCCTCCCAAGTAGCTGGGATTACAGGCACCTGCCACCACACTGGGCTAATTTTTTGTATTTTTAGTAGAGATGGGGTTTCACCATGTTGGCCAGGCTGGTCTTGAACTCCTGACCTCATGATTCGACCTGCTTCAGCTTCCCAAAGTGATGGGATTACAGGCGTGAGCCACTGCACCTGATCCAGATTATTTTTAAAGTGTGACGTCAAGCATGTATTCTCACTATATATATGAAAATAAAACAATGGAAATACACTAAAATGTTCACAATAGTTATCTCACAGTAGTGAAATTATGAATGTTAAAGCAAACTAAATATGGCCTGAGAAGGACTTTGTACTTCTATATTTGAGTGCTTGTGGACAAACTGCATCCTAACTTAATAGGTAGATGAGACTGAAAACCTAATTTAGGAGTATGTGCCTATACCAACAGCTGAGAATTGGCCAATCCAAGCAGCCATACTTCAACCACTCATACACTGCTGAGTGTTCAAACTGTGTTCAAATAACGCAAATGCTGAGCTGTAACCAATCCAGTTGTTTCTGTATCTCACTTCTGATTTCTGTACGTCACTTCATTTTTTTGTCTAAAAATTGTCAAATGCCTCTGACCATGAGGCATCCTTGGAGTCTTTCTGAATTTGCTGTGCTTCTGGGGGCTTCCTGATTCATGAGTCATTAATAGATCAAATAAACTCCTTTAAACTTAATTTGGCTTGAGTTTTTCTTTTAACAGATGGTGTCAGAAGTGGGATCTGAAGTAGAGCTTTAATGACCCCCAGGAGCTGAGGGAACAAACAAGGTACCTGCAAGGACCCACTTATGTCCACTGATCTCTCAGAGTGACTGGGGATTGTGGGTAAGCTCTCTCTCTCAGATTTCAGAGCTCCAAGGATTTGTGTTTTGAGCTATCCAAGTTTATTTGAGCAAATTTCTTGATCCAAACTGGGTCCAGGATTGGATTTGATCCAGTAATTAGCTGGCTTGGATCCAGTTAGAAGCTTCTTACATCTGACTGGGTCAGAAAGAAACTGGTTGTAAATGGTAATATTGTAGGGGTTGTAAACTTTGGCTCTTAAAAATTCACAGGGATGTTTGTGTTCTACCCCTTTGTTTCATTTTTCTTGTGTGCTTAGGTAGGAAAAATCATTGGCTAAATTCATCAAGGGAACCTGAGAGCAAAGTGAATATTTTAGGTAAAAATGGGATCCTTAATTTCTGGAAAACTGAATTCCTTCCAGCTTATACATTAGCTGGTAAGCAGTGAAGTCTTACAGAAATGGCGAAATCTTACGAAAGATAACTTACAGTAGAACGTTCCAAATGAACAATGCACTGAAGTGCATCGAGACTCATCTAGCAATGCTTATTGATATGCAGACACTTCTAAAAATATTTCAATATTTTTATTTAAAGACTTTACGAAGGCTGGGCATGGTGGCTCACATCTGTAATCCCAGCACTTTGGGAGGCCAAGGCAGGTGGATCACTTGAGGTCAGGAGTTCAAGACCAGTCTGGTCAACATGGTGAAACCCCATCTCTACTAAAAGTACAAAAAGTAGCCAGGCATGATGGTGCAGGCCTGTAATCCCAGCTACTTGGGAGGCTGAGGCATGCTTGAATTCAGGAGGCGGAGGTTGCAGTGACCTGAGATCGCACTACTGTACTCACTCCAGCCTGGGTGACAGAGCCAGACTGTCCCCCCCTCCCAAAAAAAGAGGCACCTAAATGATTGATTACAAAATTAGATTTGCTAATCTTTTAGCTTAGTTACCATATGATCCAAAGGAAACAGACTGCAGCACCAATTGGCTGACTTTGGATATGTAATGGGGGTACATCTTACCTCAGTAAAGGATGGGACTGGGTGAGAGGCCCTCCCCTCAATAAAGTCCCTCTTGGTTAAAAATGGATAAAGATGACAGGGCCCAACCGGGGGCAAGTTTGGGCCTTGCCATTTCAATATTGGGTGCTAAGCATCCATATGGTGGCTAATGTCTATGTTTTGTCACATGTGTTTTGCTATGTCCAGAATGGAAAATATTAGAATTCAAGTCCACCATGCAGCCGTTTGGGTGGCAACTTGCAAAACTGAGAGGAATTTGTCTGTGGTTCCATGATTTTCCTTTGTGATGCAGCTTGGCCCCCGGAGCGACGCTGTGGCAAGCAGTGTTGCTAGGGCTGCTCAGGGAAGGGGAACCCAGAAACAGGACATGCTGGCAAAGGGGTAAAAATTTCTTACCAGTGAGACTTCTGGCCTCTCTCTCTCTCTGCAAATTGGCTGATGAATAGTAAAAATCACTGTTTATCTCCTCTGTAAAGTTTTGATTAATGAGAAAAAGAATTCTAAGGCTAGTAATTAAGTCATAATGAATCTAATGTATTTTGTGCTATGAATTTGTCTGTGTTCTGTCATGAAGAGGGGTACCTTAGGGGCTTAGGACCCCATAAACTGCTCAAGATGGCCAGCAAGCTGGTCAGTAATAAACTTTGCTGCAGGTCCTTGAAACAAACAAAAAAACTGGGTGAGGTCTCCATTTTGTTCTATGTCCTTGGGAACTTGACCTTGTAACCATGTGGCCATACTTTCTCTCGGTCTCTTCCTTCCAGGGAATAGGAATTCTGGGATTCATGTCATAGCTACCTCTAAAAATTATCTTGAGTAGTTAAAAGCCTTTGCAAGCACAAAATTAACTACTCTAGGCTCTTTCTGGGAAGAGCGGGAAGAGCAATGGAAACTCCTAGTGCTGTAGCTCAGCAGCTAAGGCTTTGACTTTTCACAGTGATGCCCTGGGTTCAATTCCTGGCTTAGGGAATGAGTCCTTTCTGGTTTGACATGTGCGTGACCTTTACCATTAGTTGATTATCTTCCCCTCCACAAACCATCTTGAATTCTCCTTTCCCTAAGCACCTGTGAAGTTACCTTTGGTCAAGTTCAAAAGCCAGAAATATTGTCAGTGTGGCCTGGCTAGAGTTGGGTAATAAGAAATTTAAAAGGGCTTTTTAAAAGAGGCTTATAGCTGGGAGTGGTGACTCACGCCTGTAATCCCAGCACTCTGGGAGGCCAAAGCGGGTGGATCACTTGAGGTCAGGAGTTCAAGACCAGCCTGGTCAACATGGTGAAATGGCATCTCTACTAAAAATACAAAACACTAGCCGGATGTGGTGGCGCATGCCTGTAATCCCTGCTGCTCAAGCTGAGGCAGTAGAATTGCTGGAACCTGGGAGGTGGAGGTTGCAGTGAGCTGAGATTGTGTCACTGTACTCCAGCCTGGGTGACAGAGCGAGGCTCCATCTTAAAAAAGGAAAAGAAAAAAAAAAAAAGAAATTAAGCTGACTTTTAACCATAGTGCTTTTATTTTTATTTATTTTATTTTTTATCTTTTTTTTTGAAACGGAGTCTTGCTCTGTTCCAGGGATTCTCCTGCCTCAGCCTCCTGAGTAGCTGGGATTACAGGCACATGCCACCACGCCTGGATACTTTTTATATTTTTAGTAGAGATGGGGTTTCACCATGTTGCCCAGGCTGGTCTCAAACTCCTGACCTCCAGTGATCTACCTGCCTTGGTCTCCCAAAGTGCTGGGATTACAGGTGTGAGCCACTGCACCTGGCCAGTCAGCTTAATTAAAAGTGGATATTCAAGCTCTAACAGACTGGGACTCCTTGCAAAAAACAGAGCAGGTGTCACAGACCTCATTCTGGGAAAAAACTCTGTTTTCCTCATGAAACCCCAGGAATGGGTGGTAGATAGATTCCTCTGAAAATCTAAGGCTAAATATACTTTTAACAATGGCTAATGGCAGTTATTAGGGAATACGTGGCTCTTTGCACATTTACATCAGAGAAGCATGCTCTTGGCCACCTAGAAGTTATGGAAATGTCCCCACTCCCCACTGAGAGATAAGACTTCCATGGGAGCTGGGCTGATTCCCTCTTTTTGGGATCCAGGATCTGGTATAAAAATGGGACCCATAATTTTTGGGGGTCTGTTTTTGTCTTTCAGCTGTACCTGCTTATTAGGCCCTAGAAACTGCATGTTTTCCTAGCCCTGTTTCTTGAAGGGCTCTACCATGAGGCCAGTAATCCAATTAAGAAACTGGCAAATGAAAAATCTTACAACTACCAGATCTTCTTCTGTCTGTCTGTGTAGTTTATATATGTGTTATGTGTGTGATATTTATGTAAAAGAGCTCTAATTAATTGGCATAAAGAAAAATAAGCGCTTAAATATTTTGAAAGAAAAATAAAAACTGTAATGCCTTTTAGTTTATGTAACTTTAGTAATCTTTGGGAAATAAAAAATATTAAAGATTATCGGTAAAACAAAGACATTTGGTCTAAATTAGGTAGGTCAGATATTAGGTTTGCTAAATGCCTTAAGGTCACAAACTGCTTTGATTTTTGAAAATTCCTTCCAAAGCATATGTTTTTTTCCCCAAGGTATAGGTTCTGGGTCTGGGGGGTTGCAGTATGGAGATCTACCTGTCTTGCACCCACCCAAGATCACGATTCTGTCTATAAGTTGCCCTAATAATGGCCAAAATAATGAAACCCCGTTTCTACTAAAAATACAAAAATTAGCTGGGCATGGTAGCACATGCCTGTAGTCCCACATACTCGGGAGGCTGAGACAGGAGAATTGCTTGAACCTGGGAGGTGGAGGTTGCAGTGAGCAGAGATTGCTCCACTGCACTCCAGCCTGGTGACAGAGTGAGGCTCTGTCTCAAAAAAAAAAAAAGCCGGGCGCGGTGGCTCAAGCCTGTAATCCCAGCACTTTGGGAGGCCGAGACGGGCGGATCACGAGGTCAGGAGATCGAGACCATCCTGGCTAACACGGTGAAACCCCGTCTCTACTAAAAAATACAAAAAACTAGCCGGGCGAGGTGGCTGGCGCCTGTAGTCCCAGCTACTCGGGAGGCTGAGGCAGGAGAATGGCGTGAACCCGGGAGGCGGAGCTTGCAGTGAGCTGAGATCCGGCCACTGCACTCCAGTCTGGGCGACAGAGCGAGACTCCATCTCAAAAAAAAAAAAAAAAAAAATTCCAATACTTGAAAAAACACATGATTATTAGTTCTAGTCAAACCTGATACTTCTATTATTTTGCCTTGATCTGAGATCAGGCCCTCCTTGTGACCACAAGATTCCAGATGCCTAAAAGTGATGTCCATGGCAAAAGAAAAAGTTTGGCTACTTTTGCATTCTGGCTTTTCTGTCTTTGTAAGCAAATCAAAAGAGACTAACAATTGCCCAAATGTCTCACTTCAACTCAGTCCTTCAAAGAATTAGGAAGGAGGGAGAACAGAAAACCTACTTTTATAGGGCCTGGAACTCAAGTCAGCCAAGCAGAGGACTAAAAACTTGGGTTTTCTTGCCTCTTCTCTCAGTGGAGCTATAATTGGGAAGAAAAGGCAATTGCTGAGTTAACCCTATGCTTTGTTCTCAGTTTTTTTTTTTTTCCTCCAAAGAAAGCTGGAAAGTAAACACGAAATTATCTTAAAGGGTCCTGATTTAAAAGCTAGATATTTGGTATACAGTTCTGTGATACCCTTTTTTCCTTGTTGACAAAATACTGACGTCTTCCATAAGAATAAAATTTCAATGCTGGTGCACAGGACTTGAGAAAGAAAAACATGTTCAGATCCTACTCCTACTGGCTGGAGAGGTCAAATCAATAAACTTTTTTTTTTTTTTTTTGAGACAGCCTTTTGCTCTGTTACCCAGGCTTAAGTGCAGTGGCGTGATCACAGCCTCAAATTCTCTCCTAGGCTCAAGTGATCCTCCCACCTCACAGCTTCCAGAGTAGCTGAACTATAGGCACATGCCACCACACCTGACTAATTTTTCTATTTCCTATTTTCTGTAGAGACGGGGTCTCACTTTGTTGTCCAGGCTGGTTTCAAACTCCTGGGCCCAAGTGAGTCAACCACCTCAGCCTCCCAGAGTGCTGGGATTACAGGTGTGAGCCACCTCACCTGGCTAATCAACATTCTATTTATTCAGTTTATTCACAGAGCGCCCAAAACGTGCCAGGCACTCTTCTAGACAGTAGGACTACAACAATGAAACAAAACAGGCAAATCCATGGCCTCAGATGCACTTGACAGTTTGGTTGCCTTTATATTTACTGAGCATCTATTATTGTGTCACAAGATGAATCAGGGATGAAGTCTGTCCTCAAGGACTTCAAAAAGATGGAAAAGACAGACATGTAAATACAATTTAATGGGATGCATGTAATAATTTAAGACTATACAAGATCAGAAGAGGGAATGGTTAATTATGCCTGATGGAGACAAGCAGAGAATATTATTATGGTAGCACAGTAAGGATATCCAATCTAAGTGGTAGTAAAAGGGGAAAAAATTGAGAGACATTTCCTACAGGAATAACATCTAGGGATGTTTCAACAAATATTTAGGAATGTGCCAGAGAACAAAGATAGATGGAAAGGACATCAATTAACCATTATACTTACAGGGAGATTATTCTTAAATCTTCATCAAACCAAACATACCTTTCCCTCTGGTTTTAGATTTTCTGGCTCCATGATGATGCTTCTTTGTGGGAGTGCTTTAATTATATATATTCTTCCAGTTTTTAAGTCCTCTTTAAAAAGGTTATCTTTCCTACCATAGGCTGACCCATGATACCCTCAGATAGCACAGGCTAGCTCAACTGGGGACTCTTTATTTATAAGTCATACAATGTGCTGTGCTGCTAGAACTTTGTCCCTTCCCCAGCAGCTGATGATTTCTAGAAGTCCCAGAGATAAAAATGAATGCAACTAAGAAGTTCAAAGAGACTACCTTGATTTATTCTTGGTAGCACCTGCATCTTCAGATATCAGTATGCAGTCACCCAATAACAGCCCTGTTGAGAAGGTGTGTAAGTCATATACTCCTAGCTTAATCTTGTTGTTATTGAAGTAAAGGACACATCATGAAACCTCTGGGACATCTAAGGACATGTAAGGAAACCAAGTACAGCCAAATTAATGGATGCCCGAACTGAACAGTAAGAAACCAAGACTACTACTGTCTACCTCTCATGGCACTATCTGGTCCCTCATCTCTGCTTCTTACCTCCACTCTGCTGTCTTGTGCTTACTCGTGGCTTTCTAGCTATTCCACACTTTTATCTTTTTAAATTTTTAACTTTTTTTAGAGACAGGGTCTCTTTGTGTCTACCAGGCTGGAGTGCAGTGTGCCATCATATATAGCTCACTGTAGCATCAACCTCATGGGCTCAAGTGCTCCTCCTACCTCAGCCTCCTGAGTAGGTGAGACTAGAGGTATATGCCATCATGCCCAGCTAACATAACTTCATTTTGTGTGTGGCTTTAATTATTACCATGATTCTGACCTTACCATGGCTGCCTATCCCCAACTCTTGACTTCACTTTGTGGGTCCTATCCTTACTTCTCTGCATCCCGACATAGCTGAGGCAAGGAAGTTGTGACTGCTCTGTTATTCTTCCAAGTGTGAGTCATGTGCATGTGCGCATAAGCATGTTAGCAATGGAGATATCCAACATCTGTGGTGGACGTTGCTGGCAATCAATTAAATAGTGATGGATTTTGTTGAGGCTGTGGCTGCATGACATTGAGTAAATGACTTTTGAGCATTTTCTTCCTCTATAATATAATACCTAATGAAAGAACTATTGTAAGAAGTGAATATATGTGAAAAGCACCCAGCATAGGGCCTGGTACATGATAGGTGCTGTTAAATCTTTTTCTTTCCTCTCTCTTCCTGCTCTGAAGGTCCAGCCCCAAGACTATAAGCACTGCATGGCAATATCAGATTCTAACACTATAAGAGGGTGACTGTAACCATGGATACTTCTGGACAAGAAGGAAGTAATCAGTCTCAATTCTCCCTGTTAAGGAGACTAATCTTTAAGTCTCTTAAAGAGAGAAAGATAAATTTGCGGGGGGGGGGGCGGGGTTGGGAGAAGTTCTGTACTAAAAGGAATTCAAGACTAATCCTGGTATATATTGCCTGGCATATATTTCCCATGGCTTTAGCTCACAAAGTTGGCATAGTGGCATATTGCTTGAGGCCTTCATAGGGTCAGTGCCAATCTAGGGCCCTGACTCAGGTCTAGGAGCAACTCCTACTAAGGCAAGCAAAGAGCTGGGCCAATACCTGGGCTTCTAGATCTCCTAAGAGATCAGCTTCTTTAGGCTTAATCCAGCTGACATTGTAAAAGAGGGAGGAACACTCAGTTATCAAGAGGTATCACAGTCACAATACTCAGACTAAGCTCTGCTTTGGCCCTGGACATAGAATCCAACACATTTTGAATTAAAATGTTCAACAGATTCTGTGGAACATTCATCTATCATACCACATTCAGAAGTGGATAAAAAACTTGTAAAGTGTGTATAGTTACTAACTTCTCATCAAAGAGAGTACAGATTTTCTTCTCTCTGCAGTTCTCCTTATAGCTTTTCTGCTTAGTCAACTGTGGAAACCCACCTCTCTTCTTTCATTATTATTAATACTAAATTGCTTCTGTTACCTGTCACTACATCTCCTTTCCCCCATTCACCAAGTATATAGTGAATGCCTTACAAATCCAGGTAGCTATCCATTCTCAAAGAATTTGAGTGGAAAATGTTAACATGTAAACAACTAACAAAACCTAAGTGTGACTTTGTAGAAAACATGAAGCTTTCCTACATAAAGAACACAGGGTAGAATATGTTAACTCTCAGAGGTGAAATATAACAAAGGATTGCTATAGCAGTCCTTTCTTGAAGCTGGGTCTCCTAGGTTTACTCTTTCCATTAAAAGGAGTCATCATTTGATGACCAGATGATTATAAATGCCTCCTACTTATCTTGAAGAAATCTCTTTCCCATGCAGAATGGTTTATGTTCACTTGCCAGGTTGCATCATTGCTTATTTCCTATAAGACTATTCTGTTTAAAGATTTGTAACTCCCTGCTCAGCTTTCAAGACCTTCTACATGCTGCTATCTACCACCAACCAATTCAATCCCATCTCCCACAACTTTTCAAAGACCTTCACTATTCCAGCCAGGAACAAAGACTCTCCCTCAAGTAACATTCCAATTTGCCCTGCTGTGCCTTTTTACTTTTTCCAATATATTGAAATATATCAATTTTCAGTATATGCTCTTTGATTGCAGCAATTCTGAGAGGTGAAGGTAGATGCGGGGAGGAAAGAGATAAGGGTCTCCTAAACAGATCTGGAGGTGGGGAAACAGTATGTGCTGAGGCTCTGTATCATTCTCTACTGCAGCAGGTTCTGGGAAAGTCCCATTTGGCAGAGCTTCTGGCCAGGACCTATAGCCGTCACCAACTTCAGGTTTGTCCTCAAGGTACACACACCATTGCACTACACTTGCCAGGTGTGGGAATAACTAACTGGTACTGGCCAAATGAGCTACAAATAAGCCATAACAACCAGGATGAGATGACTAGGTTTGCTGTAAAACTGCCTGCATATACAGACACTGAAAGCCACAATCCTCTTTGATAGTATTAAGAAAATACTGTCAGTTTTTTGTAGGTGTGATAATGATATTAAGGTATTTATTAAAAAAAAAAAAAAGAGCCTCTCTCTCTCTATATATATATATATGTATACGTAAAATATATATCTATTTTAAATATCATCTTTATCCTGGAAGGGTCCTTTCATGCTGAAATATATTTACAGATGAAATTATATCAAAATATTTACAGATGAAATTATATCAAAATATTTACAGATGAAATTATATCAAAATGCCTTACTTTAAAACAATTTACGGTAATGGGGGGAGAGAAATGGTGGCATATATAAAACAAAATTGACAATGAGTTGATAATTGTTGAAACTGTGTGATGGATACATGGGAGTTCATTATTTTCTTTACTTTTGCATTTATGTGAAATTTTCCACAGTAAATCATTTTTTAAAAAGTCATCCTTTCTAACACAGTTGTGTCCCCTCTGCCCATCAAGACCTAGGCTCATTTCGTATGACTTCATTTTTATTTGAGAGTGAAAAATAAACTCTTCAATGGCCAAGAGTTAATTTCATTTTTGGAATACAAACAGCCCAGACTGGTCACTAAGAAATAGGTCTTGGATCACCCTCTAAATCTTGGCAACAAGTTACCCTGCTATCTAAAAAGCAAGGTCTCCACGTTCCACCATGGAGCTCAGGCTGTAATTTCTATGAGGGCAGGGCCATATCTGTTTATTTATCATTGATCCCATGGTTGATTTAGCACAATGCCTGCCTCATAATGAGTGCTTAATAAGTATGTGTTGATGGAATGAAAACATTTTTCAGAGGTCAGAAGGGAGCAGGGCAACAGTGTCCTTGGTAGGGGAAACAGAGATATAACAATCCTTGGGAAAGCTTTCTAAAAGTCCAAATGATTTGTTTTACCATTGGCTCTACATGGGCCTCCCCATAGGAACTTAGCAAGTGTTGTGGGGGGTGGGGGGTGAGGGGTAGGACACCGCAAGAAAGATCATACTGGGCAGGGGAACAATCCTCCTTCCTCTTAATATTCTGATATATATTCAAGTCCATCAGCCAAAGGCAGAGCTAGCATTTAAACTCAGGTTCTCTGGCCGGGCGCGGTGGCTCAAGCCTGTAATCCCAGCACTTTGGGAGGCCGAGACGGGTGGATCACGAGGTCAGGAGATCGAGACCATCCTGGCTAACACGGTGAAACCCCGTCTCTATTAAGAAATACAAAAAACTAGCCGGGCGAGGTGGCGGGCGCCTGTAGTCCCAGCTACTCGGGAGGCTGAGGCCGGAGAATGGCGTAAACCCGGGAGGCGGAGCTTGCAGTGAGCTGAGATCCGGCCACTGCACTCCAGCCTGGGCTACAGAGTGAGAGTCCGTCTCAAAAAAATAAATAAATAAATAAAAAATAAACTCAGGTTCTCAAATTCTTTTCTCCAGATGGTCTGAGATACCTCTTCCTACTGTGGTATCTGTTCACCTAGATAAGTTTCTGCCTTGAATAGCACTGGTGAACTTTCCAAACTTATCCAGCAGTCATCAAGGGAAGCTAGCTGCTCCTATTCTTAACCATGCAGTTATTAAATCTTTTCCCACCTGTTCCTTTGAGGACTGTAGCTGCTTTTCTTATAAAAAAATCCTTGAGATTAACTGCAAAAGGGGTTTTCTCTTTGAAAACTCAAGTCCAGTGATCTGCCAAACACAATCTCTGGAAACTATTTAAGTCCTACAATTCTGTTCTCAAAAAAAAAAAAAAAAAAAAATCAGAAAGTGTGCCACATTTTGTTTCTCTGCACTCATTGAAGTGGACTTCTTTTCTAAAATTGGGGGGAAACTTGCTCTCCTTCTTCTCTTCTGTGGTTAAGTCTCTAGCTCTTTGCTAAGAGGGCCCATCTATAGGATAACTGCCTAGGAGAAGAACATGTAATTAGAGACAAATAGCATAAGGGCTGTGGAGCTCGATCCTGTTGAAGGAGGGAAGAAGAGCCTGGAACTGGGCAGAAAGAGGCACCATGGGTTACTACAAGTGTTACAAAATATTTTGTTGACGTATTATAACACACGCTGCAAAAATACAAGCAGGGGACTCTGTGGTACAGATAAAACAACACTATGTTGATGACATAATTTCATTTCTAAAACAAAAATGAGAACTGTGCTATTGTGCTATTTTTAGAAACTGGTTATCTAAAATATGAAGGTTTAAAACTTAAAGAATTCACAAAGTAGCTAGTTAAGCACTGTAGGTTTGACTCTACCACCCTTTTTCTTACCCATTTTCCATTAGGAAATCCACGACGTATTTTTTTAAACAGTAGAGGTGGGCATCCACAAGATCCGTGTGGAAACGTATTCTAGGGTACCTGCCAAAAAAAGTAAGAAGAAGAAGAAGAAAGAAGAGGCTCACAATCAGGTAACATGGTCTCCATTCTATTATTAGGTAGTAGGCACTGGTAAGTTTATGAGGGTCACAGCCATGCTGCCTACACCCCTTTCTGGGGAGACCAGGACAGTGGACCCCAGCCCTGATTCTACCACATAAAAGGTCTTTTCCCTAGAAACCCTATGGCATACTTTCTGAGGCTTTTAGGATTCTAAAGAAATCTGGTGAGATATCATATCATGATAATCTACCTTCTTCTATTCGATCATTAACATTTTTTTTTTTTGAGACAGTCTTGCTCTGTTGCCCAGGCTGGAGTTCAGTGGTGTGATCTCAGCTCACTGCAACCTCTGTCTCCCAGGTTCAAGCAATTCTTGTGCCTCAGCCTACCAAGTAGCTGAAACTATAGTTGTGCACCACCATGCCCAGTTAATTTTTGTATTTTAGTAGAGATGGGGTTTCACCGTGTTGGCCAGGCTGGTTTTGAACTCCTGGTCTCAAGTGATCCACCCACCTCAGCCTCCCAGAGTGGTGAGATTCACAGGTGTGACCCACTGCACCTGGCCTCTATTATAAATTCTTATACACAATTCTTGTAACAAACATTTTCCTGCTTCTTACCCTAATTATCCTACTTTCCCCAGACCATACCTTAGCCATGCTTTCTTTTGCCTCCATGATTTGGTATGTATTCTCCATCTTTGCAGAAGATGAAGTAAAATTATATGAACAATCCTAACTTCCTACTCCTACTTATTTCTCAGGACTCACCCCAGGATACACTTCCTGTAGGAATCCTTCACTGACAACAGTGAAGTCTGTGCTCCCTCAACATTTGGTATCTACCTCGATTGGATAACTTAACATACAGTAAAGAAACAGACTATTTACTTTCTCTCTCTCCCACTAGACTGAATTTCAGTAGAGCAGAGATTTATCTTCACATCCTTAGCACTTAGCATTATGCCTGACACAGACTAAATGTCCAATAAATAGTTGTTGAATAAACAAATAAATGAATAAATTAGGTCAAATTAAGGCATCTGCCTAGGTTTAAAAAATGCCACGCTGGTAACGTCTGGGGTCACTTTATTTAATAAAAATAGACACCCAGGGAAGAGAAGGGGAGTATGGTTAAAAAAAAAAAAAAAGATTCCAGTCACAGATGCCTGGTTGTCGTTTTTCTTCTAACTCTGTGTTGCTTTGCTTTGACTGCCTTGTAGGTTTTTATTTTTATTTTTAGAGACAGGGTCTTGCTGTGGCTGGAGACAGCCACTTGTCTAGGCTGGAGTGCAGTGGTGCAATCATTGCTCACTGTAGCCTCTATCTCCTGGGCTCAAGTGATCCTCCTGCCTCAGCCTCCTGTAGCTGGGACTGCAGGCATGCACCACTATACCTGGCTAATTTTTTTTTTTTTTTTTTTAATTTTTAGTAGAGACAAGATCCCACTATGTTTCTCAGGCTGGTCTTGGACTCCTGAGCTCAAGCAATCCCCCTGCCTTGGCCTCCCAAAGTGCTGGGATTACAGGTATGAGTCACCACACCTGGCTGCCTTATAGTTTTAAGGAAAATTATTATCATGGGATCTAGATACCCCAGAAGCAATTTATCCAATAAGTCATGGTGTACCAATCTGGGCTTCTATTCTTCTGCGAAAAGTGCAATATAAGAGTCAGAGACTTGGGAATCCCACACCCATACCATACACAAGCTAATTAATGTATACAATGAGGATGAAGAAGAAAGTAAAAGGTACTTTCACGGTTTAACTTTCTGAAATTCTCAAGTTCTACAAAAGTCCTCAAGGAATAGATTGTAGCAAATGTGGGTGTGACTGTAGCAAATACGATTTGTGGTACCAGTGTTTCACTTGAACTCTACGTCTTAATATTTCTTTCTTTTGATCTAACCAATTTGAAGAGTTGCAATCTCCTGTTCACTCCCTTGGTTTATAAATTCCTTTCATCATTCATACACTCCATATTATTTAATATTCACAACTACCTTCTGAGGTAGATGTACTACTCTAATGTTTATAGTTGAGTCAACTTGTACTGATCGAGCCAGGATACAAATAACTTAAAAGTCTGAATAAGTATCTTCTAAACTGTTACCAATCCCTAGTATATATGGCATAAAATCTATATGGTATTTTATAAATGCTTTTTCAGTTTTAAAAAACTCTCGTTCTTCCATTTTTTATAAGACAAAATGTTCCAAAAATGTAACTGATATACTTAAGGATAGAGATGTAACTAGCTACCAAGCTGGAATATGATGCAGGAACAGAAATGGATGATTTGGAATTTTTTTTTTTTCCTTTCAGGTTAAATGTGTAGTGAATATAAATCTTGGCACTGGGACATTAATGACATTTAAGTTACCAAAAAGGAGGTTGCCTTATTTCATTTTATTGTTTTTATAATTATATTAGAAATAAAGATTGATATTTTAAAACAAAACCAAAAACCTCAAAGAGGTACCAATGAAATGTGAATAACTGGCTTATGGCTCTGGGCCAGGATGATGTTTTGAGTCTATATATAATACAGAAAGAAATCAATAAATGGAAGTAAATAAGATATTTATAAATAGTTTTTTTTTTTTTTTGAGACAGAGTCTCGCTCTGTTGCCGAGATGGAGTACAGTGGCATGATCTCAGCTCACTACAAGCTCTGCCTCCGGGGTTCACACCATTCTCCTGCCTCAGCCTCCCGAGTAGCTGGGACTACAGGTGCCAGCCACCAGGCCCAGCTAATTTTTTGTATTTTTTTTTTTAGTAATCGGGGTTTCACCATGTTAGCCAGGATGGTCTCAATCTCCTGACCTCATGATCCGCCCGCCTCGGCCTCCCAAAGTGCTGGGATTACAGGCGTGAGCCACTGCGCCTGGCCAATTTTATGTTTTAAAAAAGAAAATATGGCCAGGTGCAGTGGCTCATGCCTGTAATCCCAACACTTTGGGAGGCCGAGGCAGAAGGATCGCTTGAGCTCAGGAGTTCAAGACCAGCCTGAGCAACATGGTGAAACCCAATCTCTATAAAAAATACAAATAGCCAGGTGTGGTGGCATGACATGCATCTGTAGTCCCAGCTACTAAGCAGGCTGAGGCGGGAAGATTGTTTGAGCCTGGGAGATTGAAGTTGTGGTGAGCCATGATCATGCCACTGCACTCCAGCTTAGAGGACAACAAAGTAAGATCCTTTTGTTTTGTCTCAAAACAAAACAAAAAACAAAACAAAAGACCATCATTTGCCAACCATAGAAAAAGTCCATTGCAAATCACTTAAACCAGGAGCTGGAGGTTGCAGTGAGCCGAGATTGTGCCACTGCACTCCAGCCTGGTGACAGAGCGAGACTCCGTCTCAAAAAAAAAAAAAAAAAAAAAAAAAAAAAAAATAAGTCCACCGCAATTTTAAAAAGTCCATTGCAATAAAAAATTTATCGGAATCCTTTCGATGAATAAATAAAAATGAGAAATTATATAAAAATTTAACCTTCATGATCCGCCCGCCTCGGCCTCCCAAAGTGCTGGGATTACAGGCATGAGCCACCGCGCCTGGCCAATTTTGTGTTTTAAAAAAGAAAACATGGCCGGGTGCAGTGGCTCACGCCTGTAAAGTCTATAAGACCTCTGAAGAACCACACATTTTTCCTTCTCTTCACCTAACTCTTTAAATTAAAAAAATGATTTTTATTTTTAACTTTTTCTTTTGGAGATGGAGTCTCATTCCATTGCACAGGCTGGAGTGCAGTGGCGTGATATCGGCTCACTGAAACCTCCGCCTCCCGGGTTCAAGCAATTCTCCTGCCTCAGCCTCCTGAGTAGCTGGGATTACAGGTGTGCACCACCACGCTGGCTAATTTTTGTATTTTTAGTAGAGACGGGGTTTCACCATGTTGTCCAGGCTGGTCTTGAACTTCTGACCTCAGGTGATCCATCCATTTCAGCCTCTCAGAGTGCAGGGATTACAGGCGTGAGCCACTGCGCCTGGCCTGAGCACAATTCTAAAAGTGTTACTCTGTGTGTGTGTGTATTTGTGTGTGACATGGTTTGGCTCTGTGTCCCCATGCAAATCTCATCTTGAACTGTAATCCCCACGTGTGGAGGGAGGGAAGTGATTGGATCATGGGGGCGTTTTCCCCCCATGCTGTTGTCATGATAGTGAGTGAATGCTCACAAGATCTGATGGTTTTATTTATTTTTTGAGATGGAGTCTTGCTCTGTCGCCCAGGCTGGAGTACAGTGGTGTGATCTCAGCTCACTGCAACCTCCACCTCCCAGGTTCAAGTGATTCTCCTGCCTCAGCCCCCAAGTAGCTGGGATTACAGGTGCCCACCACCATGCCCGGCTAATTTCTTTTGTATTTTTAGTAGAGACGGGGTTTTACCATGTTGGCCAGGCTGGTCTCGAACTCCTGACCTCAAGTGATCTGCCTGCCTCGGCCTCCCAAAGTGTTGGGAATACAGGTGCGTGCCACCATGGTTGGCTAATTTATTTTTTATTATTTTATTTTTAGTATAGATGGGGTTTTGCCATGTTGGCCAGGCTGGTCTCCAACTCCTGACCCCAGGTGATTGACCGCTTGGGCTTCCCAAAGTGCTGGGATGACAGGTACAAGCCACTGCACCTGGCTGAACTCAGAATTTCTGCTGTCAATTTCACCTTATCCAAAATTCTCTCCAAATTCTTTTTCTTTTTTTTTGAGACAGAGTCTCACTCTGTCACCCATGCTGAAGTGCAGTGGCGCCATCTCGGCTCACTGCAAACTCTGCCTCCCGCGTTCACGACATTCTCCTGCCTCAGCCTCCCAAGTCGCTGGGACTACAGGCGCCCGCCACCACTCCTGGCTAATATTTTGTAATTTTAGTAGGGATGGGGTTTCACCATGTTAGCCAGGATGGTCTCGATCTCCTGACTTCGCGATCTGCCCGCCTCGGCCTCCCAAAGTGCTGAGATTACAGGGGTGAGCCATCGCACCGGGCCTGTACTTGTGATCTGATTATCTTCATTTGTTCAAAAGTTATCCTTTCTAGCCAGGTGCCTTGGCATTGCACCTACAGTCCCAGCCACTTGGCAGGCTGGGGGTGGGAAGATCACTTGAGCCTGGGAGTTTGAGGCCAGCCAACACAGTGAGACCTTGTTTTTTTGTTTGTTTTTTTTTAAAAAAGTAGGCCAGGCATGGTAGCCCTCACCTATAATCTAAGCACTGTGGGAAGCCAAGGCAGGAAGAATGCTTTGGCTCAGGAGTTCAAGACCACCTGGGCAACATGGAAAGGCCCTGTCTCTACTAAAAATTTAAAAATTAGCTGGGTGTGGTAGTGTATACTTGTGGTTCCAACTACATGGGAGGCTGAGGCAGGAGGATCACTTGAGCCTGGGAGGTCGAGGCTGCAGTGAGCCATGACTGTGCCACTACACTCCAGTCTGGGCGCCAGAGGGAGACCCTGTCTCAAAAGAAAAGAAAAAAAAAGTACATAATGCAGTACTATAATGCAGTGTAATTGTAATAGGGAAGATGAAATTACTTCTGAAAAATGATTTTTGGAATTAAACACTCCTATGAATCTACCACTGCAGACTAGGTATGATGGCTCACACCTGTAATCCCAGCACTTTGGGAGGCTGAGGTGGGCAGATCACTTGAGGTCAGGAGTTTGAGACCAGCCTGGCCAATATGGTGAAACCCTGTCTCTACTAAAAATACAAAAAATAGCCGAGTGTGGTGGCATATGCTTGTAGTCCCAGCTACTCGGGAGGCTGAGGTGGGAGGACTACTTGAACCCAGGAGGTGGAGGTTGCAGTGAGTTGAGAGTTTGCCACCACACTCCAGTCTGGGCAACAAGTGAGACTGTCTAAAAAAAAAAAAAAACAAAAAAAACCTAGATGCAGTTGTTCACACCTGTAATCCCAGCACTTTGGGATGCCGAGGCAGATGGATCATCTGAGGTTGGGAGTTCGAGACCAGCCTGGAGTTCGCCAACATGGTGAAACCCCGTCTCTACTAAAAACACAAAAATTAGCCAGGTATGGTGGCGCACGCGTATAATCCCAGCTACTCATGAGGCTGAGGTAGGAGAATCGCTTGAACTTGGGAGGTGGACGTTGCAGTGAGCTGAGATTGTACCACTGCACTCCAGCCTGGGCGACAGAGTCACACTCTTTCTCAAAAAAGAGGAATCATACAATATTTATCCTTTTGTGACTGGCTTATTTCATTTAGCATAATGTTGTCAAGGTTTATCTGTGTTGCAACATGTGTCAAAATTTCCTTCCTTTTTAAGGCTGAATACATTCCCTTGTATGTATAGACCACATTTTGTTTATCCATTCATCTGTTGATGAACATTGGGTTTCTTCCACCTTTTGGCCATTGTGAGTAATGCTATGAACATGGGTGTACAAATATTTATTCAAGTCTCTGCTTTGACACATATACTTCTTAAAAAAATTTTTTTAAGGAAATAAAATTTCAAATATACATAAAATTCAGGATAAATTCTCATATATCCATCAATCAGGTTAAATAATTTTCAACATTTTGCCAATCTTTTTTATTTTTATTTTTGCTATAGTACTTATCATGAGTTGAATTGTGTTCTCCACAAAAGATATTGAAGTCGTAACCCTCCAGTACCTGTAAATGTGATCATATTTGGAAACAGAGTCTTTGCAGATGATCGAGTTAAGATGAAGTCTTTTTTTTTTTTTGGGGGGGGGCCATCAATCCAATATAGGTAGTGTCCTTATAGAAAGGGAAATTTGGACACAGAGACAGATATGTAGAGGGAAGATGAGGTAGAGATATGGGGAGAATGTCATCTATAAGCCAAAGATGCCTGAGGCTACTAGAAGATAGGAGAGAGGCATGAACAGATTCTCCCTTACCACCCTCAGAAGGAACCACCTGCTGACACCTTGGAATTTGGACTTCTGCCCTCCAGAACTGTAAGACAATAAATTTCTGCTGTTCTCAGTCACCCAATTTATGTACTTTGTTATGGCAATCCTGGCAAACTATACAGTATTTTAAAGCAAATGCCAGATATTGTGTCATTTTACCTATAAATATTTCAGTATGTGTAGTATATATTTCTAATTGCTAAGAACTTTACAATATAATTTTGATGTCATTATCAATGATTTAATAATGTCATCTAGTATCCTATCTGTATTGATTTGTCTTTTTCCATCTCGTTTATCTGATTTGAGATCCATTAAAGTTCTCACATTACTTTTGCTTATTTTATTTTATTATTTATTTATTTATTTATTTTTGAGACGGAGTCTCGCTCTGCCGCCCAGGCTGGAGTGCAGTGGCCGGATCTCAGCTTAATGCAAGCTCCGCCTCCCGGGTTCACGCCATTCTCCTGCCTCAGCCTCCCGAGTAGCTGGGACTACAGGCGCCCGCCACCTCGCCCGGCTAGTTTTTTTGTATTTTTTAGTAGAGACGGGGTTTCACCGTGTTAGCCAGGATGGTTTCGATCTCCTGACCTCGTGATCCGCCCGTCTCGGCCTCCCAAAATGCTGGGATTACAGGCTTGAGCCACCGTGCCCAGCCTGCTTATTTTATTTTTTTGAGATGGAGTCTTGCTCTGTGACCCAGGCTGGAGTGCAGTGGCGTGATCTTGGCTCACTGCAACCTCTGCCTCCCAGGTTCAAGCGATTCTCCTACCTCAGCCTCCAGAGTAGCTGGGGTTACAGGCATGCACCACTACACCTGGCTAATTTTTGTATTTTTGGTAGAGATGGGGTATTACCATACTGGCCATGCTGGTCTCGAACTCCTGGCCTCAAGTGATCTGCCTGCCTCAACCTCCCAAAGTGCTGGGATTACAGGCATGAGCCACCGTGCCTGGCCACATTTGCTTATTTCATTTTTAAAAATTCCAGCTGGGTGAGGTGGAGCATGCCTGTAGTTCCAGTTACGGGGAAGGCTAGTCTGGGCCTGTCTCTCTCTCTCTGTGTGTGTGTGTGTGTGTGTGTGAGAGAGAGAGAGACAGGGTGCTCTGTCGCCCAGGCTGGAGTGGAGTGGGGCAATCACAGCTCACTGTAGCCTTGAACTCCTCAGCTCAAGCTATTCTCCTGCCTCAACCTTCTGAGTAGCTAGGACTACAGGCACGCGTCACCATGCCCAGTTAACTTTTCAGATTATTTGTAGACAGGGTCTCACTATGTTGTCCAGGCTGGTCTTGAACTCCTGGGCTCAAGGGATCCTCCTGTCTTGGCCTTCCAAAATGTTAGGATGACAGGCATGGGCCACCATGCCTGGCTGAGACCTTGACTCTTAAAAAAAAAAAATTTCCCTTTCTTATTTCCCTATGAAGCCATTAATCTGTTAGATTGGGTCACCTGTCTCATAGAACATTCATGTTCTGAATTTGGCTGATTGCTTTATTTTAGTGTCTTCTAGCTTTATTTATTTACTTATTTATTTATTTAGAGCTGGGATCTTACTCTGTCACCCAGGCTGGAATGCAGTGGCACTATCTTAGCTTACTGCAGCTTCCAACTCTTCAGTTCAAGCAATCCCCCTACCTCAGCCTCCCAAGTAGCTAGGACCACAGGTGCAAGCTGCCACACCTGGCTAATTTTGTATTTTTGTATGGGGCTTCACTATGTTGTCCAGGCTAATCTTGAGCTCCCAGCCTCAAGTGATACTCCTACCTTGGCCTCTCAAAGTGCTGGGATTACGGGCATGAACCACTGCACCCAGCCTATGTCTTAAACAAAACAAAACAAAACAAAACAAAAACAGCTTTATGGAAGTATAATTTACATACCATAAAATTCACCTGTTTTAGACATACAATTTAATGATTTTTAGAAAATGTACAGAGCTATGAAACTATCACTACAATCCAGTTACAGAACATTTACTTTACTCAAACGATATCACATGACTGTTTATAATCAAACATTCCCCTTTCCACCTCATTAAAGACCTTCTGCACAGCAAAATAAACTAGCAACAGAGTAAACAGACAACCCACAGAATGGGAGGAAATATTCTCAAACTATGCAACTGACAAAGGTGTAATATCCAGCATCTATAAGGAACTTAAATCAACAAGCAAAAAACAAGCCCATTAAAAAGTGGGCAAAGGACATGAACAGACACTTCTCAAAAGAAGACATACAGGCAGACAACAAACACATGAAAAAATGAGGTGGACTCTTAGTTCTGTTCCATAGATCTGTATGTCTGTCCTCAATATCACTAATCATCAGAGAAATACAAATCAAAGCCACAATGCGATACCACCTCATGCCAGTCAGAATGGCTACTATTAAAAAGTCAAACAACAACAACAACAGATGCTGGTGAGACTGTGGAGAAAAAGAAATGTTTATACACTGTTGGTGGGAATGTAAACCAGTTAAGCCACTATGGAAAGCAGTTTGGAGATATTTCAAAGCACTAAAAATAGAACTACCATTCAACCCAGCAATCCATTACTGGGCATATATCCAAACGAAAAGACATTGTTCTACCAAAAAGACAAGTGCCCTGGTATGTTCATCACAGTACTAGTCACAATAGCAAAGACATGGATTCAACCTAGGTGCCCATCAACAGTGGACTGGATAAAGAAAATGTAGTGCAATATGTATCATGAAATACTATGCAGCTATAAAAAAGAACAAAATCATGTCCTTTGCAGCAACATGGATGTAGCTGGAGGCCATTATCCTAAGCAAAGTAATGTAGAAACAGAAAACCAGGTATCACGTGGTCTCACTTATAAGTGGGAGCTAAACACTGGATACACATAGACATTAAGATGGGAACAATAGGCTGGGCGCAGTGCCTCACGCTTGCAATCCCAGCACTTTGGGAGGCCAAGGCGTGTGGATCACTTGAGGTTAGGAGTTTGAGACCAGCCTGGCCAAAACGTGGTGAAACCCCATCTCTACTAAAAATACAAAAATTAGCCAGGCATGCTGGCAGATACCTGTAATCCCAGCTACTCAGGAGGTTGAGGCAGGAGAATTGCTTGCACCCGGGAGGTGGAGGCTGCTGTTAGCTGATATCATGCCAGTGCACTCCAGCCTGGGCAACAGAGTGAGAATCATCTCAAAAAAAAAAAAAACAAAAAAACAAAAAACGGGAACAATAGACATTGAGGATACATAATGCGGGGGAGGGAGGAGAGCAAGAGTTGAAAAAACACCTGTTTTGTTCTACGCTCACTACCTGGATGATGGGTTCAATCACACCCAAATCTCACCATCACACAATATACCATGTAACATACTTGCACATCTAAGTAACAGTTGAAATAATAATAATAATTAAAAAAAAAACAATCCCCTTTCTTATCACATCTCAGGCAATCACTAATCTACCTCCTGTCTCTATAGATTTATAGATTTGCTTTTTCTGTCACTTAAAAAAAAACTGTAGCCATTCTATTGGGTGTGAAGTGGTATCATCAAGGTTTTGGTTTGCATTTCCCTATGACATGATGTTAAGGATCTTTTCATGTGCTTGTCAGCCATTTGTATATCTTCTTTGGTGAAATGTTCATTCAAGTCTTTTGCCTATTTTGAAATTAGGTTGTTAGTGATTTTTTTGAGTTGGAAGAGTTCTTATCTTTTCATTTCCTTATTTTCTTTCTTTTCTCAGAGACAGGGTCTTGCTCCATCACCCAGACATGATCAAAACTGCAGTCTAGAACTCCTGGGCTCAACTGATCCTAATGCCTCAGTTTCCCAAGGAGGTGGGACTACAGGCTCATGCCATGCCTGGCTAATTAAAGAAAAAAAATTTTTTTGACATGCAGTTTCACTCTTGTTGCCCAGGCTGGAGGGCAATGGTGTGATCTCAGCTCACTGCAACCCCTGCCTCCCAGGTTTAAGCAATTCTCCCGCCTCAGCCTCCTGAGGAGCTGAGATTACAGGCGTACACCACCACAACTGACTTATTTTTGTATTTTCAGTAGAGATGCGGTTTCGCCACGTTGGCCAGGCTGGTCTCAAACTCCTGACCTCAGGTGATCCACCCGCCTTGGCCTCCCAAAGCGCTAGGATTACAGGTGTGAGCCACTACGCCTGGCCCCTTTAAGATTTTTTATAGAGATAGGGTCTCACTTTGTTGCCCAGGCTTTTCTCACACTCCCAGCTCCAAACGATCCTCCTGCCTCAGATTCCCAAAGTGCTGGGATTACAGGCATGAGCCACTGGGCCTGGCCTCTTTTTTTTCTTCTTGAGACAGAGTCTCATTCTGTCATCCAGGCTGGAGTGCTGTGGCGTGATCACAGCTTACTGCCCCCTCAACCTCCCTGAGCTCAGGTGATCCTCCCTCCTCAGCCTCCTGAGTAGCTAGGACTATAGGTGCATGACACCACACCTGGCTAATTTTTGCGTTTTCTTTGTAGAGATGTGTTTTGCCATGTTCTCCAGGCTGGTCTTGAACTCCTGGTTCAAGCGATCCACTTGGTTTGGCCTCCCAAAATGCTGGGATTACCTGCATGAGCCACTGTACCTGACCCTCATTTTCTTAATGGTGTCTTTGGGGTTCAAAATCTTTAATTTTTAAGAAATAAAATTTATAAAACTCTTACAGTTTTAGCTCTCATGTTAGGTCTGTAATCCAAGTAAAGATCAAACTGCTCTAGCACAATTTGTGTAAAAATCTATCCTTTTCCTGTTGAGTTGCCTGGAGATCTCAGGTGAAAATCAATGACCATAAACCTAAGGGTTTATTTTTGGACTCTTAGTTCTGTTCCACAGATCTGTATGTCTGTCTTTATGCCAGTACCATACTTGTCTTTTTTTTTTTTTTTTTTTTTGAGACAGAGTCTCGCTCTGTCACCCAGGTTGGAGTGCAGTGGCACAATCTTGGCTCACTGCAAGCTCTGCCTCCTGGGTTCACACCATTCTCCTGCCTCAGCCTCCCGAGTAGCTGGGACTACAGGCGCCTGCCACCACGCCAGGCTAATTTTTTTGTATTTTTAGTAGAGACGGGGTTTCACCGTGTTAGCCAGGATGGTCTCAATCTCCGGACCTCGTGATCCACCCGCCTCGGCCTCCCAAAGTGCTGGGATTATAGGCATGAGCCACCGCGCCCGGCCTTGACATCATACTTGTCTTGACTACCATAGCTTTATAGTAAGTTTTGAGCTTGGGAAGTATAAGTTCTTCAACTTTTTTGTTGTTTTTCAACATTGTTCTGGATATTCTGTGTTCTTTGTATTTCCATATAACTTTTAAGATGAGCTTGTCAATTTCAGCAAAAAAATCCAACTGAGATTCTAATATGGTTTGTGATAATCCTATAGATCGGTGAGAGCTGCCCTCTTAGATCACTTGGGCCCAGGAAGTCGAGGCTGCAGTGAGCTATGACTGCACTACTGCACCCCAGCACCTGAGTGACTAAGCAAGACCCTGTCTCAAAATAATTAAAAAAAAAAAAAAGAAAGAAAGAAAAAAAGAAATGTTCCCAGTCGGGCACAGTGGCTCATGCATGTAATCTCAACACTTTGGGAAGCCAACGTGGGAGGACTGCTCAAGCTCAGGATTTCAAGACCAGCCTGGGCAATATAAGGAGACCTCGTCTCCACAAAAAATAAAGAAATAAAAATTAGCTAGGCATGGTGGCATATGCCTGAGGTCCCAGCTACTTTGGCGTCTAAGGTGGGAGGACTGTTTGAGCCCAGGAGCTTGAGGCTGCTGTGAGGCATGAATGTGCCACTGCACTCCAGCTTGGGCAACAGAAAAGAGACCCTCTCTTAAAATAAAATAAAATAAAATAAAATAAAATAAAATAAAATAAAATAGATCCCAAAGAAGCAGCCGCCTGCTTTGGGCAGATTACTTTTAAATTTCAAGGAGTTCAAGAACCAAGCTGTACCTGTGTTTCAATATTTATTTACCCAAGTTTGTTCCAAATATTAACAACACATACTGTATGTCAGGGACAAAGCTTTAGGATTTCTAGGGAAGCTGTAAGAAAGACTAACACACAGCCACTGGTCTATGAGATCATGCAGGATTGCATACTTTGAACTCTCCTGAGATTTGCTTTAATTTAAAGAAAACTGAACACAAAGATGTATATACCATGAACATTGTACAAAACATCTGTGAACTATAGAGCTAGGGAATAAAAAAAGCAGTTCAGAAAGGTAGCCTTGAAAGAAGGAAATATGTCCATGAAAGACAAAATTAGTACTTCAAATGTCCAAAGCTCTTAGTGACTCTAAAAAAAGGTCTTTAGTTAACAACAAGATCTTTAATTTTCCCCCAAAAGATCTCCAGGGATTTTCAGATCCTGATTCCCTTCAAATCTACAAAGGTCCCTAGGCTCAGGGCAATGCCAAATGTTCTTGAGGTCTGCTCCCTTCTTCCCCGTTCCCAGCATCATCATGTGTGTGGGAGGAACTGAGTTGTTTTTATCCTGCTCACTGCATAAGTACAGCAGAAGCCAACTGGGAGTTCTATTCCCCAATATGCTCATTGTACAATGCTTAGCTCCTAGAAGGGTGGGTAGAAAAGAGCTGACAGGCAAAGAAGCAGTTTATAGTAGCTGCATGTTTAAAAACTGAAATTCATCTAGACACCCTATGTGAACACATTTAGATTTTCGGCACTGCTGTGAATGAGATCGTAAGAATTTCTAGCCTAGTGCGAGAAATGGTGTGCATGTTGATATAGTCCACAGTGACTCAGTGAGGAAGGAAAGCCATCATTAATTTAAACTGAGTGTGTTGGCTAGGTGTAATGGCTCATGCCATAATCCCAGCACTTTGGGAGGCCGAGGTGGATGGATCACCCGAGGTCAGGAGTTTGAGACCAGCCTCCCAACATGGCAAAACCCCACCTCTACTAGAACTACAAAAAATTAGCCAGGTGTGGAGGCACGCACCTGTAATCTCAGCTACTCAGGAGGCCGAGGCAGGAGACTCACTTGAACCCGGGAGGTAGAGGTTGCAGTGAGCTAAGATTATGCCACTGTACTCCAGCCTGGGAGACAGAGCAGACTCCGTTTCAAAAAAAAAAAAGGAAAAAAAAAAAAAAAAAAAAACCCCAAAACTGAGTGTGTCTTGCCAGCTTATATGGCTGCACAGAATGACTTTTTCCAAACCAAGCTAAGTTCAAAGTTTGGGGACCAGAGAAAGGTATTGGGTGAGAACAGAATGAAGAAAACCCAGTTGCACAAAAAAATGTCAAATACAAGAGAAACTTAATTTTATCACAGGCTTCTCTTTGCCTAAATATGAATGTTAACAGAGAGGAAGTGTCATGGATGGCTTCTGAATTCAGATGCCAGTGGAACTGGAGCTTGAAACTAGAGACAACAATTCGGATGAGGATAAAAGCTTCCTACAGTAACTTAACTATCTTGCAGTGTTCAATGCAACAACGTAACTCCTCTATTTGAAGACCTTCAGATAATCACCTTCTACTTTATTTGGCAATCTTTTTTTTTCCTTTTTTTTAATTGAGATGGAGTCTTGTTCTGTCACCCAGGCTGGAGTGCAGTGGCACGATCGCGGCTCACTGCAAGCTCTGCCTTCTGGGTTCACGCCATTCTCCTGCCTCAGCCTCCTGAGTAGCTGGGACTACAGGCGCCCGCCCCCACACCCGGCTAATTTTTTTGTATTTTTAGTAGAGATGGGGTTTCACCATGTTAGCGAGGATGGTCTCGATCTCCTGACCTTGTGATCTGCCCACCTCGGCCTCCCAAAGTGCTGGGATTACAGGCGTGAGCCACTGCGCCCAGCCAGATTTGGCAATCTTAAACATGTTCCAACAAAGAAGTGTCTTCTCTCCCACTAAAAGAATCAGAGCTAATTCACTACTTCCTAATCACTGCAATTTAGAAGAAACTAGAGACCAAGATATGCTTGAAATAATCAAGTATGCTCAGAACTAGGGAAAAGGGAATGACCTACGGCTACTACTTACTAGCTACCTTTAATTTTAACAAGAGATGCTGGGGCAAGCACCTGTGGTGTGGCTATCTGGTATTTGCTATATAGGAAGGCACTAGCCATACCACCCCAATGCCTGATCTTGGTCTCACTGTAAGTGGTAGGAATAACAGATTCTTGATTGTTAGGAGTGCATATGGAGTTATCAAACTAGACGTCTGCCTGTTCAGCAGGGTAGGCTATCTCACCATAGCCCTGAGGTGCTCAGGCCCTCTCAAAAAAAAAGCAGTTGTGTTGAGGTGAAAACCCTGGACTCAAAGCAGCAGAGTCTGCCAACAGTGGAAGGATTCTTAAGAGTTCCAAGTGCTGCTCCAGGTCCAGTTTTTAGGTGACCTTGTGGGTTTGTTCTTGTTCTTGTCCACATCCAGCTTTCCTTTCTGACTGACGGCCCGGCTGACTGATAGTGATTTCAGGCTCAACACTAGACACAGAAACAACAGCATACATACACTACTCTATCAGCTTCCATTAATTGTGTAATAAATTCTTTATTTTCTATGACTCACAGCATTTCTGTTTCTCTGATATAAAAATTGCTACTAGAAGTGGTCCTGGGGAAAAGAAAAAAAAAAACCAGAATCTTGAAGATGGGTTTGCTGAACTTGTTCTGTGTTATTTGGAATTGGTTCTCTGATTTGATTAGATTTAAAGGCCTATCAACTAATTGGATGAGGCCCACCCAGATTAGCCAAGATAATCTCTCTTACTTAAAATCAATGGATTGTTGCTATTAATTACATACAAAAATACCTTCATAACAACACCTAGATTAGTATTTGACGGAATAAATGGATACTACAGACTAGCAAAATTGATACATAAAACTAAACATCACACAGACTAATGAGAGCCACATGTCTAATAAGTAACACAGGAATTGGCAAAGCCTTCCTAGGCAGAATCACACTGCTGTTCACCCTCACCCATCTCAACTCAGCGTGCCAGAACCTGCTGAGATCTAGAAGTCTCTCACTCCCCAAGAGGTGCTCAAGAAAGCACTCTGCACAGCACCACTGACGAGAAGCTTCTACTCAAAGATAAGCCCAAGAGTGTTATGTCTCTCAAGTTATCCCTCAAAGCTGCCTGGCCCATACAACACTGGGTGAAAACTGACACATTCATTTGCACTCCACTCTAGTCTCACTGGTCTAGCCAATATGACATTTCAGCAGGTCATGCCCATCATGAGGTAGAGTCTGTTTTCTCATCTCATGAATCTAGGCTGGCCTTGTGACAGCCTTGACCAGAATTCTCCCAAGTACACTAAGCAATATTCCTACTGTCTTCAGGCCTGGTTCTAAGCTGGTTGTGTAGGAGATGGTCATGGCAAAGGTTCATTGAAGGATCACTCAAGAGTTCATGCCTCAAAGCTTTGTTTCAGCTTCTGCATGGCTAGAGTTATACTAAATTTAAATATATATATATTTGAGATGGAGTTTTACTCTTGTTGCCCAGGCTGGAGGGCAGTGGCACGATCTCGGCTCACTGCAACCTCTGCCTCTCAGGTTCAAGCGATTCTCCTGCCTCAGCCTCCCAAGTAGCTGGGATTACAGGCATGTGCCACCACACCCGGCTCATTTCTTATATTTAGTAGAGACAGGGTTTCATTATGTTGGTCAGGCTGGTCTTGAACTCCTGACCTCAGGTGATCCACCCACCTCGGCCTCCCAACGTGCTGGGATTACAGGGATGAGACACCGTGCCCGGGATAAAAGAGATTATAAAACAACCTAGCTCAGACATTCCCCACCCTTGAGGTTCAACAGCTGGGTAAGTAACTTTCTCCTAAGTACCAGGTATCTACAAGACACTAAGTTGACATCTATATATTAATGCTTACAAATTTATATCTGAAGCATAGTCCTATCCTCTGAGCACTGAGTCTATACATGACTTCCTCCTGTTTACCTGGATCCCCAAATGAACTTTGGATTTCCCTGCTACAAACCCTGTGCTCCCTATCTCATTACTATCCTGCTGCTCAAACCTGAAATGTGAGTCTTTTTTGACACCACTCCACTTCTCAACCCCAAGGTTCAAACACCAAGTCCTCAGATTTTACCTGCTAAATCCTTCTCTAATTTATCTACTTTTCTCCAACTCTACTGTCAATACCCTAGTTCAAATACCATTACTTCTTACCTGGATTACTACAATACCCTCCTTTACTTGGTCTCTCTGCATCCTCTTTTACCCAACTCCAATCCCTTCTCCATATTGCATCCAGAGTTATCTTTCGAAGGCAAATTTGATCTTGTCATTCCCTAATAAAATGCTTTGGTAGTAGCTGGGCGCGGTGGCTCATGCCTGTAATCCCAGCACTTTGGGAGGCCGAGGTGGGCGGATCACGAGGCCAGGAGATGGAGACCACCCTGGCCAACATGGTGAAACCCTATCTCTACTAAAAATACAAAAATTAGCTGGGTGTGGTGGGGCATGCCTGTAATCCCAGCTACTTGGGAGGCTGAGGCAGGAGAATCGCTTGAATCAGGGAGTTGGAGGTGGCAGTGAGCCAAGATCGTGCCATTGCACTCCAGCCTGGCGGCAGAGTGAAGCTCTGTCTCAAAAACAAACAAAAAATGCTTCGGTAGTTGGGACTCTAGTAGATTGTTTTAAAAATGGTCACAGCTGGGCGTGGTGGCTCACACCTGTAATCCCAGCACTTTGGGAGGCTAAGGTGGGCGAATCACCTGAGGTTGGGAGTTCGAGACCAGTCTAACCAACATGGAGAAACCCTGTCTCTACTAAAAATACAAAATTAGCTGGGCGTGGTGGCGCATGACAGCTACTCAGGTGGTTGAGGCAGCAGAATTGCTTGAACCTGGTAGGTGGAGGTTGAGGTGAGCCGAGATCGTGCCACTGCACTCCAGCCTGGGCAACAAGAACAAAACTCCATATCAAAAAAAAGAAAAAAAAAAAAAAGAAAAAGATGACCACAATTATTCCCCTCTCTGTACCCGTATCCTTTTGTAAAGTGACTTTGCAGCTCCTCCCATCATGAGGTAGAGTCTATTTTGTTATCTCATGACTCTGGGCTGGGCTTGTGACTGCTCTGATCCAAAGAATGTGGTGCAAATGATGCTGTTCCAGCCCTTTCTCCAATACACAAGGTCAAGAAGTCTCATCTCTGCCCACAAAGACTCTGTTGCCAGAGCACATTCAAACACAAGATGATACTCTGGCTCCATTAATGTCCTCTTTCAACAAATTTACTAGGATTCTACTATATGTCAGGCCATGTATTAGACCTTAGGTCTACAAAGACAAAATACAACCACTATCCTTATGTAACTTATAATCCAGAGCAATACAGGATTATAGATGTTACCACAGAACTTTCCTTAGGATATAGGGGAGCACAAAGGAAGAAGGACAGTTCTGCCTATAACAGGAAAGACTAGAAAAATCTTCACAGAAAAATGATACTTGAGCTGAGTCTTGAAAGAAAAATGGGTGCTTAGCCAGGGAGAGAAGAGTAACTTTGGCTGAAGGATTACCAGGAATGGTGAAAAGTAAAAGGACAGAGGCATTAAAAGGAATGCAGAAGTTAAGAGAACTATAAGCAATTTTCCATAGCTACTGATAGAATGTTGAGAATGGGGTTGTGGTAGAGAAAGATATAAGGCTGGAGGGGTAAGCATGATTAGATAACTGAGGGCTTTAGGAATTTGTGCTTTATTCTATAAGCAATGTATTTATAGGTTTGGGGTAAAGAGATAGCAGAAAGCAAAGTTGAAAATTCTAGAGAGTGTTGAAAAATCTAATGGAGAAAAGGTTCCAGGAGTGGCAGAAGAAAGGGGGTAAAAGGCATAAATTGAAGGGAGTGGCCCCAAACTTCTTCCAATGCTGGAGGAAAGGAATCGAAGGTGGGTCTGAATAAAGGCAAAGTCATGGATGGGGTAGCTGGGGAAATCAGCAGGCCTGTGTTTTGACAGGAGAGTGGTGATGGCAGAGAACAGCTTCTGAGAGGAGTGAAAAGCTGGCCCAGGACAAATAGAACAATGCAGAGTGATTCTGAGGGTTCAGCTAAGATAGGAGCCATGAATTTATAGTGCTGCCAATTTATATCCGTACATAATATTTCTCCTAAAGACTTTGGACTTGGAGAGAAATGCCTGAAGGCACAGGACCTAGACTGGATGAAGAAGGAAATGAGGGAAGAGAGAGAGAGAGAGAGAGAGGGAGAGAAAAAAGAGGGGGTAGGAGTGGTAGTAGTAAGGGACTAGAAAGATTTGAGGCTGAAATGAAGGAAACAGGATTCTGAGTAAAGATGGCAGATTAAACACAAGTGTTAACCCATCCTCCTTCTGAAAACTCATTGAAGTGTCAGTACAGAATTTTTTTTTAAGACATAAACCCACAAGGACAAAGACCACAAGAAGAGATGATGACAAAATTTCGGAAGCTGGAAAACCAAAGGATGGTGGTGGTAACAGATTCGGCATATCCAAGAAAGCTGAATCCTAAACCATCTATAAGGAAAGCTAAGAAGCAACTTGATTTGTATCTCAGGAGCCCTGAAATGATCATGAATTGGCAGCACAGCTTTTACCCACCCAGGCAGGAGATTGGAAGATTGTTCTCTGAAGTCTATACAACCAGCTCCAAAGAAAAGACTTAAAGATATTGACATGGGTTCTCTTATAGCCATATCATTTTATAGAAGTAAATTAAAAGTACAGAAGAGTAACAATACACTGGACAAGATACCTTGGGAAAGGTTTGTGATCCTAATTTCCACAAGCCCCTTTCCCCGCCTATACTTGCCCCCACCCTAAACTGCAAATTAGAGATGTATTTTGGGAATTAGGGCTGGTTAGTACCAGTGGAGGTACTAATTTACATAAATAGTATTTCAAGACTTCCACACCATTGGGAAAATAATCAAGGGTTTAAACCATTTCTCACCATCTGTAGTCCCAGAAATACATATCTGGCCATGATCTTTGAGGTCTTGACTGAAGTCCTTGACTCCCCAGATATAAATGTCTAAACCTTCCAAGATGACCTTGTGAACATTTTATTCCATTTTAAAGATATCCTTTAGGAGCTTGTTTTAATATTTTCATTACTCTTCCAGTAAAAAGACTTGACAACTATTCAAAAGAAAACAATGTAACATTGGGGAAAAGCTACATGATTTTCTTATTAAATATTTGGCACAAATATCTTTTACTTAATGAACTATTAAAAACATATGTCTGTCAGAAATAAAGCAGGAATTTTAGAGCTGGTGGTGGAGGGGGCGTTTCTTTAAAGACCAACTAAGCCAATTTCAGCCGGGGAAAACTGAGGCTTAGAAAAATAAAGTTATTTGCTCAAGGTCACACAGCTGGTTTTCTCCAGCCTAGATTGCAAATTCTCTGAACTTGAATTTTCAATATCAAGCTCTTTCTACCAGTAACATTGTTTCCCACTACATGTAATGCCTCTCCAAGTCAGAAAGGCATCAATCAGACATGTAGGAAAGGTGTTGTGCTTTGTTTAAATCCAATGAGGTCATAAGAATCTGGGCCCTTTGGAGTAAAGTTACTAGTACTGACTGATGACTAAATAGCTTGCTGCGGGGGTTGCCTCTGCATCTGACCATATTCTAACAAGTGTCTTTGAAATCAAGCAAACATTTTATCCCTCCCTGCCCCCCAGTAATGCTTTTTTTTTCTTTCTTTCTTTCTATTTTTTTAAGAGAGAAATGGGTCTTGCTATGTTGCCGAGGCTGGTCTGAAACTTCTGGGTTCAAGCAATCCTCCCACCTCAGTCTCCTAAAGTGCTGGGATTACAGGTGTGAGCCACCACACCCAGCCTCTCTCTCAGAAAGAGAGAAAACTGACAATGACATTCTATCATTGTCCTTTCCTCTCTTTTTTAAAATTTTTTTTTTAAATTTTCATAGGTTTTGGGGGAAGAGGTGGTATTTCATTACGTGAGTAAGTTATTCAGCAGTAATTTGTGAGATTTTGGCGCACCCATCTCCTGAGCAGTATACACTGAACCCAATTTACAAAAGTTAAAAAAACTTTACAAGAAGTTTCTGATTTTCCTATACACATGAAGGCCTTATCCATGATAACTGGTGTTTGCCCACTAGGAACTAGCCTCCATCTTTAGAAATTCAGCTTTTTAAAAAAGATAAAAGACAGCAGGAAGTACTGTATTCTTATAATCAGAAAGTGCTTGAAAATTTGAATCTAATTAGCTTTTAACCAGCATCTCACTGAGGCAGGAGGGGCACAACACCCCAGAGGGTCATAGGAATGAGAGAACATTTTTATGCATATTTATCCAGCCAGCAACCCTTTTATAACTACACACCAAAGATCCTGAATCACTGGGGTGTGGATTACAAATTAAAATAACAAGGAAAACAATCTGCCAACAAATAAAAATGCAACCTACTCTTAGGAAACTGACAGAAGATCTATCTGGTCTCAGTGACTCCAGTGCTTAGTCAAGGCCCTGAGCTTGACATCTATGAAGGAAAAAGACACATCCACCTGCTTTTCATTATCACCTCACCTCTGACTATGTCCATCTTCTTTGCTGCCATCATGCCCAAGCCTTGCTCTTGTTGTCAAATATAATTACAATTAAGGCATTTACTAACACTCCATTGTATGGAGCCATAAACTAGTTCCCAGGGAGGTTAAAAAGAAAGCAGAAAACAACCTCCACCAACCCTTTAGTTGTAACCAGAGAAACAGATGACTCTTGCTTTTAAGAACTTAATGTCTAAGGCTGCTATCTCTAATACAGAACAAAGCATAAACATCAGTGCTTGATGGATGCATGTGAGTCAGGTCCTCATTTCACATAATAATTGCTAATCACAATTAGTTTTCCTTTCTGTATTCCAAAGGACATAATTCCTTGAGAGTCTTGAATTTAGCAATGTAACACTGTGATACTTTTCAAGTCTTATACCTTAAATCTATCCTACACATTTCTGTCAGATTATTTTTTTTCAGAATCCTATATTTGAATAATCATTTCCTTCCTCAAAAGTCTTTAATAATTCCCTGGTATTCAAGGCCCTCTATTTTTAGACCAACCTAACATCTCAGCCAAGTTTCCCAACATGAACCTTCCATTCAGGTGAAATTGTCCTTCCCCACCTTTGCTCATGGCATTCTCTGTATATAGGATTCAGCTAGCTTCCCATGTCCCTTTCCATATCTGGACCAAATCAATCTTTCAAGTCCGAATTATTCTATTCGGTTTCCCTGACCACCTCAGCCCCTAGGATTAGATACCTCCTTTGAATTCTTAGAATACTGTCTGTTGGCCATAACTGTTCAGTATCTGATATTCCTTGCTATTGTTAGTTAACCTTTTACATGCATATTTCTATCTTCCACCAAGGCTGATGAGCTATTTGAGATAAAGTCCCCTGCCTCAAGGAGAAAGTCTTCTGCCTTAAATACCAAAACAGTGGTTTGACCAGATTTGAAGGATGTGTGCCTGAAAAGTAGAATGTCCTCATGAATAAGGACCAGTTCTGCCCCTAACTAGAGATGACACTGAACAAAACCCCTTCTTCCTCGCTTTCAGAATCACTGCCTGAAATATAGAAGACTGGACTAACTAAATGACCTTCCAGCTGTGGCAGTTTATAATTCTAGAAATATTACTTTGGGGCAAAAGCAATTGCGTTTTTTTAAATGGCAAAAACCGCAACTACTTTTGCACCAACCCAATAGCTACAAATAAGATCATATTTTTTAATACATTAAGAGATATTTATTGTTTAATTGCATCTTGTGGCGAGCTTTTCTGAAATATAAAAAAACTCCCTCTGCTTCCTACGTTTTGATTTTGATAAATGGATTTAGGAAAAAAAAAAATCCAAAACAAAACCCTTACTTCTTTCTTCACAGAATTCCAGAGCTAGTCAGCTATTTCCTGACCACTGTAAGAAACAAGCTGTGCTCACAAGGCTCCATCACAGATATTCTTTATGGAGAAAAAAAAGAACCTGAGTGGGGTCAGCAAACTACAGCCTGCCAGTTAGATGGCCCTATTGCCTGTTTTAATGGAAAAAAAAGAAAAATTCTTGTACAGATAGGGTCTCGCTCTGTCACCCAGGCTGGAGTGGAGGGGCATGAAAAAAGTTCACTGTAGCCTTAAATTCCTGAGTGCAAGGGATCCTCCCGTCTCTGCCCCCAAATAGCTGGGACTACAGGCATGCGTCACCATGCCCAGGTAATTTTTCAAAAACTTTTTGTAGAGATGGGGGTCACAGGATGTTGCCCAGGCTGGTCTCAAACTCCTGGCCTCAAGTGATCCTCTTGTCTCGGTCTCCCAAAGTGGACATTAGAGGTGTGAGCCACCACACTCAACCTTACTTGCTTTTAAAACTTTTTAAATTGGGAATTTTTTCTCTTTTTTTTTTTAGACAGAGTTTCGCTTTTGTTGCTCAAGCTGGAGTGCAATGGCGCGATCTCGGCTCACTGCAACCTCCGCCTCCTGGGTTCAAGTGATTCTCCAGCCTCAGCCTCCCAAGTAGCTGGGACTATAGGTGTGCGCCACCATGCCTGGGTAACTTTTTGTCTTTTTAGTAGAAATGGGTTTCACTATGTTAGCCAGGCTGGTCTCGCACTCCTTACCTCAGGTGATCCACCCACCTCGGCCTCCCAAAGTGTTGGGATTATAGGTGTGAGCCACCGTGCCCAGCCGGAGTTTTTAAAATACAGAAAAGTATAAAGAAAAAAAATAATCATCATCAATACTTCCACATTCCAGAATTGTTACTATCTCAGCTAAATGTTGTTTTTAAAAAAGAAACATCACATTTATTTTATGAAAAAGGATGTACTTATCTTACAGAATTCAAGGACTTTAGAGAATTACTAAGTTTAAAAAATTCTCCCTCCCTCCCTCCCTCCCTCCCTTCCTTCCTTCCTTCCATTTATTTTTTTGAGACGGAGTCTCGCTCTGTCACCCAGGCTGGAGTGCAGTGGTGCGATCTCGGCTCACTGCCAGCTCCGCCTCCCGGCTTCATGCCATTCTCCTGCCTCAGCCTCCCAAGTGGCTGGGACTACAGGCACCCGCCACCACGCCCGGCTAATTTTTTGTATTTTTAGTAGAGATGAGGTTTCACCGTGTTAGCCAGGATGGTCTCAATCTCCTGACCTTGTGATCCGCCCGCCTTGGCCTCCCAAAGTGCTGGGATTACAGGCGTGAGTTAATGTGCCTGGCCCATTATTTATTTTTAAATTTTATATATATTTTTTGGCCAGGTGCGGTGCCTCACACCTGTAATCCCAGCAGTTTGGGAGGCTGAGGCAGGTGGATCATTTGAGGACAGGAGTTCAAGACTAGCCTGGCCAACATGGTGAAATCCTGTCTCTACTAAAAATACAAAAATTAGCTGGGTGGTAGTGGCGCATGCCTGTAATTCCAGCTACTCGGGAGGCTGAGGCAGGAGAATCGTTTGAGCCTGGAAGGCGGAGATTGTGGTGAGCAGAGATTGCACCACTGCACTCCAGTCTGGGCGACAGAGTGAGACCGTGTCTCAGAAAAAAAAAAAAAAAAAATTTTTTTATTTTTTGAGATAGGGTCTCGCCCTGTTGCCCAGGCTGGAATGTAATAGCATGATCACAACGCACTGCAGCCTCGACCTCCCAGGTACTTTCTCTCAAGAATGATGAAAATTAACTGCAGCCTTGACCTCTCAGGCTCAAGCAATCCTCCTGCCTCAGCCACCTCAGCAGCTGGGATTAGAGGCATGTGCCACCATGCTCAGTGAATTAAAAAAAATAATTTGTAGAGATGAGGTCCTGCTATGTTGCCCAGGCTGGTCTTGAAATCCTGGGCAAAAGTGATTCTCCAGCTTAGGTCTCCCAAAGTGCTGGGATTACAGGAGTGAGCCATTGTGCCTGGCTTTAATTCTCATTACCTAGGAGTAATAATCATTATAGACACTTCTTTATGTACATATACAAATAGATAGATGTACTGTTATAAAAAACAAAATGCTATTTTAAAAATTTTATTTTATTTTTAATATAAAAATGACTATTCGCCGGGCGCGGTGGCTCACGCCTGTCATTCCAGCACTTTGGGAGGCCGAGGCGGGCGGATCACGAGGTCAGGAGATCGAGACCATCCTGGCTAACATGGTGAAACCCCGTCTCTACTAAAAATACAAAAAATTAGCCGGGCGTGGTGGTGCGCGCCTGTAGTCCCAGCTACTCGGAGGCTGAGGCAGGAGAATGGCGTGAACCCGGGAGGCGGAGCTTGCAGTGAGCCGAGATCGCGCCACTGCACTCCAGCCTGGGCGGCAGAGCGAGACTCCATCTCAAAAAAAAAAAAAAAATTCAATTTTAGTGGTATTTAACAAAAGAAAAAGTAAAAATGAAGGAAAAAGTAAACTTAATATATCTTCACCATTACAGATACTATTTCTTAGAAGATCTCGTGCCTAAAAACAGATTAAGAACAAAAGATTAAGAGGCTGGAATTATTATGGCATTTTTTTAGGTTTGTTAATTTTTTCTAACTTCCTACTATGAAAGATGATGTTATTAATATCTAGCAATGTTTTTTCTTCCCACACTTTTATCTCTTGATTTTTGGCAGTTATATATATATATATATATATTTTTTTTTTTTTTTTGAGATGGAATCTCGCTGTTACCCAGGCTGGAGTGCAGTGGCGCGATCTCGGCTCACTGCAAGCTCCGCCCCCCGGGTTCACGCCATTCTCCTGCCTCAGCCTCCCGAGTAGCTGGGACTACAGGTGTCCGCCACCACGCCCGGCTAATTTTTTGTATTTTTAGTAGAGACGGGGTTTCACTGTGTTAGCCAGGATGATCTCGATCTCCTGACCTCAAGATCCACCTGCCTCGGCCTCCCAAAGTGCTGGGATTACAGGCGTGAGCCACCATGCCCGGCAATGGCAGTTATATTTTTATGTTGTCCAGGTTCAAGATATTTAAATTACATTCTGCAACCATAATTCCTATAGTTGTTGTGTGTCAGTTCTACATATAAATGGGCTAAATGTTAACGACCATGGTTTCTCTATTACCATATTCTTTATTTTGACTCAATTCTTGGCATTTTATTTTATTTTAATTTTGAGACAGGGTCTCTCTCTGTCGCCTAGGCTAGAGTGCAGTGGCGTGATCTTGGCTCACTGCAGCCTCTGCCTCCTGTTCTCAAGCAATCCTCTCACCTTGGCCTCCGGAGTAGCTGGGACTACAGGGATATGCCACTGCACTTGGCAATTTTTGTTTGTTTGTTTGTTTGTTTCATACAGATGAGATCTCACCATATTGCCCAGGTTTATCTTGAACTCCAGGGCTCAAGTGATCCGCCTACCTTGGCCTCCAAAAGTGCTAGGATTACAGGCTGGTTGAAGTTTTATTTTCAAGAAGGGCTCAGGCCTGGCATGGTGGCTCCCTCCTGTAATCCCAACACTTTGGGAGGCCAAGGTGGGAGCATCACTTGAGCCCAGGGGTTTGAGACCAGCCTGGGCAATATGAGACTTTATCTCAACAAAAAGCAAACAAAAGTTAGCCAAGTGTGGTGGTGCACACCTGGCTCTTTTAGTGGTGGCTACTCAGGAGGCTGAGGTAGGAGGATTGATTGAGCCCAGGAGGCAGAGGCTGCAGTGAGCCGAGATCACGCCACTGTACTCCAGTCTTGAAGAAGAGCAAGATTCTGTCTAAAAAAAAAAAAAAAAAAAAAGAGCTCAGGGCTCATATGTCACAAGTCTTTTCATGCCTGAGAATGTCTTCCTACTGCTTTCATATTTGAATAAAATCTTCATTGTTTATAATATTCTTTTTTTTCTGGTTATCTATCAATCTGCATACTCAGTTTATAATATTCTTGAGTTCTACTTTCTTTCCCTGAAAAGTGTGTGGACAGGATATTGTTCCTCTTGTATTAAATGTTGGGAATAACTCAGAGGTAAGCCTAATTTTTTCCTCCATGTAAATGATTTGCTTTTTGCCTCTGGATACTTGAAGAATTCTTTCTTTATCCCCAAAGCTTAATAAGTACATAAGGATATATCTGGCCAAATTATATTAGAACACACTATACTCTTAAAATCTGCAGATTTGCCAGGCATGATGGCTCACGCCTGTAATCCCAGCACTTTGGGAGGCTGAGGTGGGCTGATCACTTGAGGTCAGCAGTTTGAGACCAGCCTGACCAACATGGTGAAATCCCATCTCTACCAAAAATACAAAATTAGCCAGGCATAGTGGCACATGCCTGTAATCCCAGCTACTCGGGTGGCTCAGGTAGGAGAATTGCTTGAACCCGGGAGGCGGAGGTTGCGGTGAGCCAAGATCGCGCCATTATACTCCAGCCTGGGCAACAACAGCAAAAACTCCATCTCAAAAACAAACAAACAAACAAACAACAAAAAAAAACCTTTAGATTTTACTTGATTCAGAAACTTTTAATGTATTATACCTTGTTCTTATTTTTAAAAATTAAAATTGAAGTTACATATGCACATAAAACGGCAAGTCGCTTCTCAAGCTTTTAAGGAAAAAATTGACCATCTATTCCCTTTCCTGCGCATTTTCTGTTCCCCAGATATGCCCATTTTTAACTCTTTTAGCAGATCCACTTAGTATTTATTTTTCCACCAATAACACTTTTTTTTTCTTTCTTTTTTTTTTTGAGATGGAGTCTTGCTCTGTCTTCCAAGTCCAGGTTGGAGTGCAGTGCAGTGGCACAATCTTGGCTCCACTGTAACCTCCGCCTCCCAAGTTCAAGCGATTCTCCTGCCTCAGCCTCCCGAGTAACTGGGATCACAGGTATTTGTCACCACACTCAAATAATTTTTCTAATTTGAGTAGAGAGGATTTCACCATGTTGACCAGGCTGGTCTCGAACTCCTGACCTCAAGTGATCTGGCCATCTTGGCCTCCCAAAGTGCTGGGATTATAGGAGTGAGCCTCTGTGCCCAGCAATAGCATAGTTGCTTTTTTTTTTTTTTTTTTTTAGACAGAATTTCACTCTTGCTGCCCAAGCAGGAGTGCAATGGCGCCAGCTTGGCTCACTGTAACCTCTGCCTCCCAGGTTCAAGCAATTCTCCTGCCTCAGCCTCCCGAGTAGCTGAGACTATAGGTATGCGCCACCAAACCTGGCCAATTTTCTGTATTTTTAGTAGAAACGGGGTTTCACCAAGTTAGACAGGCTGGTCTCAAACTCCTGACCTCAGGTGATCCGCCTGCCTCTGCCTCCCAAAGTGCTGCCAGTAGCATTCTTATACTGGTATTTCTCGGGTTTTCCATTTCAGGAATAATCTGATTTTCCATTGTGGAAAACAGGACTTAACTTATTTTCATCATCAACCCTGCTCCCATCATATACACCCATACTTCCTTATGCCTTTTACCTTCCCAATAATTGTTATATTATTTTGGTCAGCTCAATAATCGATGCTTAAATTATTATGACTTCAGCTCCATGTATTAGCTACTAACTATAGAAGAGGACGATTTCACTCTTCCCTCATGTGTCCAACATACTAACCTCCTCTCATCATTCCAAAGTAATTAAATCATAATTTGGGTTAGACTGTATCAGTGATTGCATTAGCATGCATATTTAAATATTAGTTACAGGCCAGGCTTGGTGGCTTAGGCCTGTAATCTTAGCATTTTGGGAGGCTGAGGTGGGTGGATCACTTGAGGTCAGGAGTTCGAAACCAGCCTGGCCAACATGGTGAAACTCCATCTCTGTTAAAAATACAAAAAAAATTAGCCACGCGTGGTGGTGCATCCTATAATCCCAACTACTTGGGAGGCTGAGGCAGGAGAATCACTTGAACTCAGGAGGCAGAGGCTGCAGTGAGCTGAGATCAGCCACTGCACTCGAGCCTGGGCAACAGAGTGAGACTCTGTCTCAAAAAAAAAGAAAAAAAAAAAAAACTAGTTACAGCTGAACCACGCAGTCGCTAAGAATTTTTTCACCTGCACATTTTTGTAGTTTGCCTTGGTGTGAATAATCGCCTTCTTGATTTTCTAGGTGCTTACCAATACAACTCCAAACTAACTACTAAGTGCTCCAAATCATCTCAAAATGTTGAAACACATTACATTGTGTCATTTTCATCAGAAGAAATATGATCATCTTGAATAAATCATTCCCAAGTTTTCTGACCTATTCCATTCTGGTCTGGTTGCCATTTACACTGGGTGTACATGTGTTAGCCTGGAATCTCCCTTCATCATCATCGTGGGGATTCATTTTATCTTAATTGAATGTCCTTTTTTTTTTTTTTTTTGAGACGGAGGCTCACTCTGTCGCCAGGCTGGAGGGCAGTGGTGCAATCTTGGCTCACTGCAATCTCCGCCTCCCAGATTCAAGTGATTCTCCTGCCTCAGCCTCCTGAGTAGCTGGGATTACAGGCATGCACCACCATGCCCGGCAAATTTTTTTTTTTTTTTGTATTTTTAGTAGAGATGGGGTTTCTCCATGTTGGCCAGGATGGTCTTGATCTCATGACCTCGTGATCTGCCCATTTTGGCCTCCCAAAGTGCTGGGATTACAGGCATGAACCACCACACCTGGCCTGAATGTCCTTTTTCCTTCCTTTCCTTCCCTTCCTTTCCTTCCTTCCCTCCCTCCCTCCCTCCCTTCCTTCCTTCCTTCACACCCAGCCTGAATGTCCTTTGTCCCTCCTTTTTTTCCTTTTTTCCTTTCTTCCTTCCTTCCTTCCTCCCTCCCTCCCTCCCCCCTCCCCTCCCCTCCCCTCCCCTCCCTTCTCCTTCCTTCCTTCCCTCCCTCTATCCCTCCCTCCCTCCCTCTCTTTCTTCTCTTTCTTTCTTCTCTCTCTCTCTCTTTTTTTTTGAGCAGAGTCTCCCTCTGTTGCTCAGGCTGGAGTGCAATGATGTGATCTAGGCTCACTGCAACCTCTGCCTCCCAGGTTCAAGCATGAATGCCCTTTTTCTTATATCCTGTGTCTTCCTCTTTCTTAGTTTATGCTAAGGTTTTGGTGTTACATAAACTCTAGCAGCTTTCCTTTTTTGATTTAATCTTTAATTTTTGTGGGTACATGCTAGGTACATATACTGATGGGTTACATGAGATATTTTGATACAGGCATACAATATGTAATAATCACATCGGGGTAAACGGAGGTATCCATTACCTCAAGCATTTATCCCTTGAGTGACAAACAATCCAATTATACTCTCGTAGTTATTTTAAAATGTACAATTAAATTGTTTTTGACTATAGTTACCCTGTTGCACTAGCAAATATTAGGTTTTATTCATTCTTTCTAACTAATTTTTTGTACCCATTAACCATTCCCCCCTCCCCCCACGCCCCCACACTCTCTACCCTTTCCAGCCTCTGGTAGCCAACCTTCTACTCTCTATCTCCATGAGTTACATTGATTTTTAGCTCACACAAGCAAGTAAGTGAAAACATGTAGTTTGTCTTTCCATGCCTGGTTTATTTCACTTAACATAATGACCTCCAGTTCCATCCATGTTGTAGCAAATGACAGGATCTCATTCTTTTTTATGTCTGAATAGTACTCAATAGTGTATTTGTACCACGTTTTCTTTATCCATTCATCTGTTGATGGACACTTAGGTTGCTTCCAGATCTTGGCTATTGTGAATAGTGCTGCAATAAACATGGGAACGCAAATATCTCTTCAATATACTGATTTCCTTTCTTGTGGGTATATACCTAGGAGTGGGATTGCTGGATTGTATGGTAGCTCCATTTTTCGTTTTTTGAGGAGCCTTCAAACTGTTACTCATAGTGGCTGTACTAATTTACATTCCCATCAACAGCATATGAGAGTTCCCCTTTCTCCACAACCTTGCCAGGATTTGCTACTGCCTCACTTTTGGATAAAAGGCATTTTAACTAAGGTGAGATGACATCTCATTGTTTTTATTTGCATTTCTCTGATGATCAATGATGTTGAGCACCTTTTCATATATCTGCTTGACATTTATTTGTATACAGACTTCTTTTGAGAAATGTCTATTCAGATCTTTTGCCCATTTAAAAGCCCAGATTAGGTTTTTTCCTATAGAGTTGTTTGAGTTCCTTCTATATTTTGGTTATTAATCCCTTGTCAGATGGGTAGTTTGCAAATATTTTCTCTCATTCTGTGGGTTGTCTCTTCACTTTATTGATTGTTTCCTCTGCTGTACAAAAGCTTTTTAACTTGATATGATCCCATTTGTCCATTTTTGCTTTGGCTGCCTATGCTTGTGGGGTATTACTCTAGAAATCTTTGCTCCGACTAATGTCCTGGAGACTTTCCTCAATGGTTTCTTGTAGTAGCTTCAAAGTTTGAGGTCTTAGATTTAGGTCTTTAACCATTTTGATTTGATTTTTGTATATGGAAAGAGACAGGGGTTTAGTTTCATTCTTTTGCATATGGATATCCAGTTTTCCTAGCACCATTTATTAAAGAGATTGTCCTTTCCCCAACGTATATTCTTGGCACCTTTGTCAAAAATGAGTTCACTGAAGGTGTATGGATTTATCTCTGGTTCTTTATTCTGTTCCACTGACCTATATGTCTGTTTTTATGCCAGTACCATGCTGTTTTGGTTACCAAAGCTCTGTAGTATAATTTGAAGTCAGGTAATATGATTCCTGTAGTTTTGTTCTTTTTGCTTAGGATAGCTTTGGCTATTCTGGGTCTTTTGTAATTCCATGTAATTTTTTTTTTTTTTGAGATGGAGTCTTGCTCTGTTGCCCAGGCTGGAGTGCAATGGCACAGTCTCAGCTCACTGTAACCTCCGTCTCATGTGATTCTCCCACCTCAGTCTCCCAAGTAGCTGGGATCACAGGTGCCCACCACCACGCTCAGCTAATTTTTGTATTTTTAGTAGAGATGGGGTTTCACCACATTGGCCAGGCTGGTCTCGAACTCCTGACCTCAAATGATTCACCTGCCTTGGCCTCCCAAAGTGCTGGGATTACAGGCATGAGCCACCATGCCCAGCCAATTTCATATAAATTTTAGGATTGCTTTTTCTATTTCTGTGAAGCATGTTATTGGTATTTTGATAGGGATTGCATAAAATCTGTAGATTGCAGCCAGGCGTGGTGGCTCATGCCTGTAATCTCAGCACTTTGGGAGGCTGAGGTGGGTGGGTCACGTGAGGTCAAGAGTTCGAGACCAGCCTGGGCAACATGGTGAAACCCCGTCTCCACTAAAAATACAAAAATTAGCTGGGCGTGGTGGTGGGCGCCTGTAATCCCAGCAACTTGGGCAGCTGAGGCAGGAGAATCGCTTGAGCCTGGGAGGTGGAAGGTGCAGTGAGCTGAGATCATGCCACTGTACTCTAACCTGGGATATAGAGCAAGATGCTCTCTCAAGAAAAAAAAAAAAAAAATCTGTAGATTGCTTTGAGGAGTAATTGTAACAACTACATTGTAATAATACTGATTTTTTTCAATCCATGAACATGGAATATCTTCCCACTTTTTGTGTCCTCTTCAAATTATTGCATCAATATTTTATAATGTTCATTGTAGACATCTTTTGCTTCTTTGGTTAAGTTAATCCCCAGGTATTTTATTTTATTTGTAGCTATTATAATAGAATTACTTTCTTGATTTCTTTTTCAGATTCTTTTTTTTTTTTTTGAGACTGAGTCTTGCTCTGTTGCCCAGGCTGGAGTGCAGCGGCACCATCTTGGCTCACTGCAAGCTCTGCCTCCCAGCTTCAAGCACTACTCATGCGTCAGCCTCCCAAGTAGCTGGGACTACAGGCACATGCCACCATGCCCGGCTAATTCTTTTTCAGATTCTTTGCTGTTAGCACATAGAAATACTACTGATTTTCATATGTTGATTTTGTATCCTGGAACTTTACTGTATTTATCAGTTCTAATAGTTTTTCATGGAGTCTTTAGGTTTTTCCAAATATAAAATTATATCATCTGCAAACACAGATAATTTGACTTCTTCCTTTCCAATTTAGATGCCCTTTATTTCCTTCTCTTGTTTGACTGCTTTAGCTAGGACTTCCAGTACTATGTTGGGTAACAGCAGTAAAAGTGTGCATCCTTGTCTAGTAGCTTTCTGAAAACAGATGCATGGAAAGCAAATGTCTAAAAAGTTCTCATTCTACTCTCATATTTGATTGATAGTTTGATTAGATAGAAATAAGAATGTTAAAGGCATTGTTTATAGTTGCCAGTGTTGCTGTTAGGAAGTTCAAAGCTATTTTAATTCCTTTGTATATGATATCCTCTCTCCTTTCCGGGAGCTTGTAAGGTCTCTTTGTTAGCAGTTATAAAATTTCACAATGATAAACTTGGTATGTTTCTTTTCTCCATTTTACTGGGAACTCAGTTTCCTTTCAGTCTAGAAATCCAGCTCCTTTTATCCTAAGAAAAATTAAAAAATAATTTCACTGATGTTTTCTTCCCCCTTCATTTCTTTCTTTCTAGAAATCCATGTTCTAATTCGGAGGCATTAATTCATTAATTACATTTAATCATCTTTGTATTTCATTTCTATGAAATTCTAATTTCTTTCTTTTCTTTCTTTCCCTCCCTTCCTTCCTCCCTCCCTCCTTCTCTTTCTCCCTCTCTTTCTTTCATTTTTTGAGACAGGGTCTCGCTCTGTCACCCAGCCTGGAGTACAGTAGTACAACCATGGCTCACTGCAGCCTCAACCTCTTAGACTCAAGCGATCCTCCAACCTCAGAGATTCCAATTTCTTTTTTTTTTTTTTTTTTTTTTTTTTTTTGAGACGGAGTCTTGCTCTGTCGCTGGGCTGGAGTGCAGTGGCCGGACCTCAGCTCACTGCAAGCTCCGCCTCCCGGGTTCCCGCCATTCTCCTGCCTCAGCCTCCCGAGTAGCTGGGACCACAGGCGCCCGCCACCTCGCCCGGCTAGTTTTTTGTATTTTTAGTAGAGACGGGGTTTCACCGTATTAGCCAGGATGGTCTCGATCTCCTGACCTCGTGATCCGCCCGTCTCGGCCTCCCAAAGTGCTGGGATTACAGGCTTGAGCCACCGCGCCCGGCGATTCCAATTTCTTAAACGATTTTCTTTTTTACCTAGATCACTCATATCTGAAACCATTCCTTTTTGCCAACAATTTGATTTTCAGTGGTGTTTATTCCATTCTTTTGCTATTTTAAAATGTATTAATTCTGTAATTATTTAAACCTGGTTTTTTTTTTTTTTTTTGAGACCGAGTCTCACTCTGTCGCCCAGGCTGGAGTGCAATGGCACGAGATTGGCTCACTGCAACCTCTGCCTCCCCAGTTCAAGTGATTCTCCTGCCTCAGCCTCCCAAGTACCTGGGACTACAGGCACATGCCACCACGCCCGGCTAATTTTTGTATTTTTAGTAGACACGGGGTTTCACTGTGTTAGCCAGGATGGTCTCCATCTCCTGACCTTGTGATCCACCCGCCTCTGCCTCCCAAAGTGCTGGGATTATAGGCATGAGCCATTGCAACCGGCCAATCCTCTTTTTTTTTAGTTCTATAATATCCTCTTTTTTATCATCTCATTGCTGAACTTTTATTTATTAAATTCATGTTTTAATAAGTAGTTTTATGGTTATACAGTTGCATAGTTTTAAGAAAATTTCTTTTATTTCGTGAGCTATATTCGTTTCAGGATAGCTTCTTTGTCTTTTACAGGATATTTTTCTTGCTTTCATTTTGTTTTCTGTAGCATATTTGTACGGCTGACATTCTGATTCTTTTGATCTTATTCATGCTTGAGTCACGGCTCTGCCTGGATGTTTTGTTTGTTTTGATATAACACAAATGAATTGTCTCTTTTCCTTCTGTATCTGATATCAGTTACCATGTAAGTACTGGTGTGGAGAAACTGGGGATCTTAATCCCACTTGGTGGGATTATAAAACAGTGAAAATGCCATGGAAACAGTATGTAGCTTCCTCAAAAAATTAAACATCATAGTTCTCTATCATATGATCCAGTAATCTCACTTCTAAATATATATCCAAAAGAACTGAAAGCAAGGTCTTGAAGAGATGTCTGTACACCCACGTTCACTGCAGCACTATTCACAACAGTCAAGAGGTGGCAGCAACTCAAATGTCTGTCAGAAGATAAATGGATGACAAAATGTGGTATATACATACAATGGAATATTATTCAGTCTTTAAAAAAAGGAAATCCAGTTATGTGCTACAACATGGACATTATGCTAAGTAAAATAAGTAAATAAGTAAAATAAAAAGACAGTCACAAAAAGACAAATATTGTATGATTTCACTTACATGAGACATTTAAAGTAGAATCATAGGTAGCAAGGACTTGTGGGGAGAAAAAAAATGGGGAGTTGTTGTTTGATGGGTATAGAATTTCAGATTTGCAAGATGAAAGTTCTCGAGATCTGTTTCACCACAATTTGAACACATTTAACACTACTGAACTGTTCACTTAAAAATAGCCAGTTAGGGCCGGGCGCGGTGGCTCAAGCCTGTAATCCCAGCACTTTGGGAGGCCGAGATGGGCGGATCACGAGGTCAGGAGATCGAGAGACGATCCCGGCTAACACGGTGAAACCCCGTCTCTACTAAAAAATACAAAAAAATAGCCAGGCGAGGTGGCGGGCGCCTGCAGTCCCAGCTACTCGGGAGGCTGAGGCAGGAGAATGGCGTAAACCCGGGAGGCGGAGCTTGCAGTGAGCTGAGATCCGGCCACTGCACTCCAGCCTGGGTGACAGAGCAAGACTCCGTCTCAAAAAAAAAAAAAAAAAAAAAAAAAAATATATATATATATATATATATATATATAGCCAGTTAGGGCCGGGCATGGTGGCTCACGCCTGTAATCCCAGCACTTTGGGAGACTGAGGCGGGTGGACTACGGGTCAGGAGTTCAAGACCAGCCCGGTCAATATGATGAAACCCCGTATCTACTAAAAATACAAAAATTAGCTGGGTGTGGTGGTGGGTGCCTGTAGTCCCAGCTGCTTGGGAGGCTGAGGCAGGAGAATCGCTTGAATCTGGGAGGCAGAGGTTGCAGTGAGCCCAGATTGCACCATTGCATTCCAGCCTGGGCAATAGAGCAAGACTCCATCTCAAAAAAAAAGTCCACTTAGAATGGGCCGGGCATGGTGGCTCATGCCTGTAATCTCAGCACTTTGGGAGGCCAAGGTAGGTAGATCACTTGAGGTCAGGAGTTCGAGACCAGCCTGGCCAACATGGTGAAACTCCATCTCTACTAAAAATACAAAAAATAGCTGGGCATGGTGGTGCATACCTGTAATCCCAGCTACTCAGGAGGCTGAGGCAGGAGAATCACTTGAACCCAGGAGGCAGAGTCGCAGTAAGCCAAGATTATACCACTGCACTCTAGCCTGGGTGACAGAGTGAGACTCCATCTCAAACAACGAAAAACAAAAACAAAAAACAAACCAAAACAAAACAAACCAAAAAAACAAAACAAAACAAAGACAAACAAAAAACCAAAGGTTAGAATGGTACATTTTATGTTGTTTTTTTCACCGCTTTTTTTTTTTAAAGGGGGTTTTATAACATTGTCAGAAAGACAGTCTTGTTCTTCTCACAGCTGCTTTGCCTGACTCTTATGCAGGATTTGGCTCTACCTTGGCAAGAAAAGACAGAAACAGGCTTACGCAGTGAAGAAAAGCCTTCATCTTGTCTCATGGGAAAAATATTCACATACTTTTGTCAATTTCACACAGTATAGTCTAGTTTTCATTCCCTCTTTCCCACCCACTGGGTGGTTTTATTTTGTTTTAAGACAAGGATAATTGCCAGAAGAAAACACCCTAGGGCTTACTTCTGTAGGATGGATCCCTTAATGACCAGCTCTTCATCCAAGTCTGCTTCATTAGCCATGAAGAGCAGCCTCTTTCCTGTGCTGTCCACTCCAATGAAGTCACGCTGCTCCACTGAATCATACAAAAGAAAAAAAAAAATCAAATAAAGCCATTTGCCCTGCCTGCATGAATAAGCCAGGGAACACAGTATCTGCTCAGTGCTCTTGGAACCAACACAGGATTGAAGGGTGGGTGCAGTGGCTCACGCCTGTAATCCCAATACTTTGGGAGGCCGAGTTGGGTGGATCACCTGGGGTCAGGAGTTTGAGACCAGCCTGGCCAACATGGTGAAACACTGTCTCTACTAAAAATACAAAAATTAGCCGAGTGTGGTAGTATGCCCTGTAGTCCCAGCTGCTTGGGAGGCTGAGGCAGAATTACTTGAACCTGGGAGGTGGAGGTTGCAGTGAGCTGAGATCGTGCCACTGTAGTACACTCCAGCGTGGGTGACAGAGTGAGATTCCATCTCAAAAAAAACAAAAACAAACAAACAAAAAAACCACAGGATTGAGATGAGAGAGGAGCCATAATAAGTGTGTTAGGCCATTCTGCGTTACCATAAAGAATCTGTGACTAGGTAATTTACAAAGAAATACTTATAATTTATAATTGTCTCATGGTTCTGCAGGGTATACAGGAAGCATACAGGAGGTTTCTGCGGAAGCCTCAGGGACCTTTTTACTCATGGTAGAAGGTAAAGTGAGAGCAGAATAGTCACATGGCAAGAGAGGGGAATAAGAGAGAGCTGGGGGCAAGATGCCACATACCTTTAAACGAGAACTCACTCACTATCACAAGAACAGCACCAAGCCATGAGAGATCCGCACCCATGACCCAAACACCTCCCCCGAGGCCCTATCTCCAAAACTGGGGATTACATTTCAATATGAGATTTGGGGGAACATGCAAACTATACCAATGAGTGTCCTATAGCACATGCCATGGTATTTAAAACATGGGTGATCAAATTTGTTTTGTACTGCTCTAAAGGATATTATCAAGTTAATTGGTGAAGTTTAAATAAAGTCTGTATATTGAAGTATGGTACCAACGTAATTTCCTGTTTTTAGAGACTATCATTTTTGGAGGAGATGGAGGAAATACATATCGACATATTTAAAGACAAAGGAAAATCATATCTGCAACTTATTCTCAGATAGCTCAGAAAATAATTATATATATTATATTATGTATGCCTTATATATATATATTGAATATATATTACAAAGAAAGAGAGATGCTGGGCAGTGGTTCATGCCTGTAATTCCAGCACTTTGGGAGGCTGAGGCAGAAGCATCATTTAAGCCCAGGAATTCGAGATCAGCCTGGGCAACACTGCAAGACCTCATCTCTACAAATAATTAAAAAATTAGCTGGGCATGGTGGCACGTACCTATAGTGAGGAAGCTGAGACAGGGGGATCCCTTTAGCCTGGGAGGCTAAGGCTGCAGTGAGCCATGACTGCTGTAGTACACTCCAGCTTGGATGACAGACCAAGACCTTCTCTCAAAAATAAATAAATAGGCCGGGCATGGTGGCTCACGCCTGTAATCCCAGCACTTTGGGAGGCCAAGGCAGGTGGATCACCTGAGGTCAGGAGTTCCAGCCCAGCCTGGCCAACATGGTGAAACCCGTCTCTACTGAAAATAAAAAAATCAGCTGCTGAGTGTGGTGGCGGGCGCCTGTAACCCCAGCTACTTGGGAGACTGAGGCAGGAGACTCACTTGAACCCAGGAGGCAGAGGCTGCACTGAGCTGAGATCACGCCACTGCACTCCAGCCTGGGCAACAGAGCGAGACTCCATCTCAGTAAATAAATAAATAAATAAATAAGTAATGTTACTTTATTTATTTAGGGCACTTCATTTTTTTTTTTTTTTTTAAAGAATTTTCTCTCTGCAAATAATAACCCAGGTCTTCTTACTGTGAAAATGGGAATAATATTATTTAAATCATTCACATTCAATCAACATTAACTACAGGCAGTAGATTCTATGCTATGTATAAGGCATTTTAAAAAGTGTATATTTTATTATGTGTGAATGGTTCTTGGTAGACAGTGATCTTACAGGCTGCTATATTATTGCTATTTTCTATGTCATACTTCTCTTCCCCAACTAGATTATAAACTTTTCAAAGGCAGGCTTCTGATTCTTTTATATCTTCCATAACATCTAGTACAGTGTTACATACTTAATAATATGTGCTACTAAACTGTACACTATCTATACCTTACAGAAACATTTTCACATAGTGACAAAATAGCAGAATGATTAAGAACAGAAGTTCTGGAGCCAGAACACCTGGGTATGAATCCCAGCTTAGCCAATTATCAGTTTATGTTACAGCAATTTACTTAACTTCTCTGTTCCTCAGTTTCATCTATAAAATGGGGATAATAATAGTGTTTGTCTCATGGGTTTATTATGTAGATTAAGTGAATTAATATTTGTAAAGCATTTATAATAGTGTTATTAACTAAAACATTAAATAAAATGTTAAGTTTAAAAATTAAACAAAATACACCCTCTAATTCTCACAACAACCAAATAAAGCAATGCCTCAATACCTCTTTATAAAGGAGAAACAGAAAGTTTAGCTCTAGAAAAAATGAGATCTGTAAAGATGAATTTGCTTCCTACTGACAGACAATGGCTGCTAAATAACAGAATATGTTTCACTGTTGGCTAAAGCTGCCTGTATACCTATAACCAAATATACTATTCAATTGTGCAATATGTTTAGTTCAGGTACTTGAAAATATTTAAAGTCACCAATCAGATGGTGTCTGGTCATCTTATATGCAGTGTTTGAATATAAATGAGGAAAAACAATTATAAAAAAAATATATGTTAGGGTTTTTTGTTCAATAACCAAATGAAATCCAAAAAAGGAAGAGCAAATGCTGCCAATTTGAAGCTAAATTTTGCAGAGAATTTCAAATGCCACATAGCAGCTTAGACATATATCAATTTATACATTACATGGAAACTTGAGAATGTAACAAAGTCTGTAAGGGTCTCATTATGAGTCAGCCATTTAAAAAAGAAACACGGAGATGTTATTTTTGGATATAATTTGGAATGCTTTCCCTACCCAAGTCCTAAGGCTCACAGAAACCTTGAATCACTGATGTCCTGGGAGCAATAATTTCCAGCCAGCCAATTTTTTAGCTATGTTGCACTTTAGTCCCTTTTCTCTCCCTCTCAGACCCTCCACCTTGTATTGCTTCTTTACAGCTATCATAGTAACTGGGACTTCAGAATGTGATACAAATTATAGAAACTTGGAAAGGTTTCTTTCTGTTCTGCTTTAGCAAAATATGAATTTCACTTTGGGAGCAGAGCAGGTAATTGTAGAATGTCTTCCTAAGAAGAAAGGCTACACAAACTTAAGAAAGCAGATAAAACTGAACTTCTATTTAAAAAAAAAAAAAATCTGTCATATTCAAGTATTCACGTTTTTTCCCCTAGTTGACTTTTACTTCTCTGACTGATTCTTCTGTCTCATCTACACACATTTTGCTTATCCATTCATTCATTGATTCATTCATTCTACCAATAAATATCTTTGTACACCTACCCTATGGCAGGTGCTATGTCTAGAGCTGGGAATTCCAACTCATTTTATAAGGCCAGCATGATCCTGATGCCAAAACCAGGCAAGGATATCATGAGAAAGGAAAAGGCAAATTTACTCATTAGCAAGTCAAAATAGTATGTCAAGTAGATTAAGAAGGCTCACAAACTTGTTGGAGCTCCTCCTATCCAAAAGTAAGGTTAGTTCCTTATCCTTTATATCTGGGCTTGCTCAGTAACTAGCTTTGAACAGAGTGCAGCTGAAGTGACAGTGTGTGTTCTGAGTTTAGGCTTCAAGAGACTTTGTAGCTTCTGCAGTCATGCTTAGAACCTGTAAACAAGCCTGGGCTAACCCCCTGGATGGTAAGAGACTAGTCGAAAAGAAAAATCCAGCTGTCAAGGCTGAGGCTCTCTATGTATATTTTTCTTTTTTTTTGGAGGTGCGGTCTTACTCTGTCGCCCAGGTTGGAGTGCAGTGGCACGACCTTGGCTCACTGCAACCTCCGCCTCTTGGGTTCAAGCAATTCTCCTGCCTCAACCTCCCAAGTAGCTGGGACCACAGGCATGTGCTACCATGTCCAGCTAACTTTTGTATTTTTAGTAGAGATGGGGTTTTGCCATGCTGGCCAGGCTGGTCTCGAACTCCTGACCTCAGGTGATCCACCCACCTCCCAAAGTGCTGAGATTACAGGTGTGAGCCACTGGGTCCAGCCAAGGCTCCATACATATTAATGAGCCCAGTTACGGGAGACTAAGATAAGAATGATAGTTGCCTCCTGGTATTCACATCCTTGTATATCCCTTCTTGAATGTGGGCTGGCCTAGTGACTTGCTTCTAACCAACAGAACGTGGCAAAGGTAATAAAATGTTACTTCTATAATTAGGTTACATAAGATTGTGACTTCTGTCTTTCTAGAAGAGTTTTTCCCTTGCTGGCTTTGATGAAGTAAGTTTCCATGCTGGAAAGGCCCAAGTAATAAAGAAAGGAAGGTAGCTTCTGGCTAATAGCTTGGTGGAAACTGAGGCTCAGTCCAACAGTCCTGAGGGAAATGAAATTCTCCCAATAACCAAGTAAGCTTGGAACCAAATCTCTTCCCAGTTGAGCCTTCAGATGAGACTCCAGCCCTAGCTGATATCTTGACTGCAGCCTTCTGAAAGACTCTGGTGGACCCAGCTAAGCCATGCCTGGATTATTGGCTCACAGTATTGTTTTAAACTGTTAAATGTGTGGCAACTTTTATAAGTAATTGTTAATACATGAGCTGACATCACTTGAACAGAGATGAGCCATCTCAGCTACACTTAGGCCAAACTGCCAACCTACAGACTCATAAGCAAGTAAATGTTTGTTGTTTTAAGCCACTAGAGTTTAGGAACGTTTGTTATGTAGTAAAAATTAATACAATGTGTAAAAGGATAATAAGCCATGACCAAGTTGGGTTTATCCCAGGTATCATCATCATATCATCAGAGAAAAACCATATAACCACTTGATAGATGCAGAAAAAGCATCTGATAAAATTTATATACTTAGGCCAAGAAACTCCCAATAAATCAGAACTTAGGAACTTTCTAAATCTGATGAGAAGTACCTATAAAAATGTATAATAGGCTGGGCATGGTGGCTCATGCCTATAATCCCAGCACTTTGGGAGGCCAAGGCAGGTGGATCATTTGAGGCTAGGAGTTGGAGATCAGCCTGGCTAACATGGTAAAATCTCATCTCTACCAAAAACACAAATATTAGCTGGGCGTGGTGGCACATGCCTGTAATCCCAGCTACTTGGGAGGCTGAGGCAGTAGAATCGCTTGAACCCAGGAGGTGGAGGTTGCAGTGAGCCAAGACTGTGCCGCTGCACTCTAGCCTGGATGACAGAGAGAGACTGTCTCAAAACAAACACACACACCTATAGTAATAAACATCATTTTAACTGGAGGGATGTTGAAAATATTCCTTTTAAAATCAGGAATGAGAAAAGGGTGCCAACTAGCATCATTTTGTACTCACAATTTTATTGGAGGTCCTGGCCAGCACAGTAAGACAAGAAAAAGAAACTAGAAACTTAGACTATGGGGTGGGGGTGGGGGGGTCTACAGCCATATCACCCTGAAGGCATCTGATTTCATCAGATCTATGCTGGGTCAGGCCTAGTTAGTACTTGCATGGAAGTCTGCTTGGGAATACCATGTGATAAAAAAACAAACAAACAAACAAAGAAAAAACTATTGTGAGACCTTTGTCAAATAATACAAAATTTCACTTAGATAGGAGGAATAAGTTCATGAAGAGACCTAACACAACCTGGTGACTAGTAAGTAACAATGTACTGTATTCTTGAAAATTCCTAAGAGAGTAGATTTTAAGTGTTTACACTTGAAGCACTTTGGAAACAAAAAGATCCTATAAGCTCCCCCTCCCATCCCAAGAAAAAGAGAGGAAAACAATGTTTCATGCAAATAATCAAGAATCAGAATGATGTTGGGCTTCTTAATAGAAAAGCTAGAAGAGAGTAAAACAAAACAAAACAAACAAAAACCTTCAAAATTCTGAGGGGATATGATTTCCAAGAGAAGTTTATATCCAGCCAAAATATCAAACAACTATGTGGGCAGAATAAAGACATTTTCAGGGATGCAAAAGCTCAAAAATTTACTTCTTACAATCTCTATCTCAGGAGGCTTCCAGGGGATATGTCCTACAGAAAATGTGGGTGTAAAGAAAGAAAGAAGAAAACATGAGGTTCAAGACAGTGAAGGCTGAACCTAAAATGACAGCTCTACAGCAGGGCAACTAACTCAGATTAGAAAAGCTTTAGGAGAGGTACCTTGAAGAATTTGAAACTGAGAGGACATCTAGTGTGTTGCAATGTAAGGAGAGGAAATTCACACAACTGGAGCTTGGGTTGAATTAGTAATAAATACAAAGAAAATAAGCAAATGAAAAAGCAATACAATCTTTAGGAAAACAAGGGGAGGAAAGAGAAAAGTAATCATATACTACAAGGCTCAACTGTGAATACTATTTATATAGTCATGATAATATAAACATAAAATATTCAGTTAATTAACAATACAATATGAATAATTATATTAGGAAATTGGGCCGAATACAACGTTGCATACACGTATCGGGGGCAGAGCATGTGGTAAAACACAACCAAATCTTTACATTCTATAGTAAGAAGTGAACAGATAATTCTTAAAGCTAAAAAAATTAAGATACAGCAAATAAAAGCAGGTTATTTGGAGATATGGAGTTAAATGCCAAAAAATTAGCTAAAAACGTTGAAAGTGGCATCTCTAGGGTGAGGATAGATAGGGTGAGGGGCTGCTACTTATTAATTAGATACTCTTTAAATTTTGGGCATATAAAACTTTGATAAAGACAAAAACTAAATTCAAAAAAGAAATAGAAAACACAGGTTATGAAATCAGAAGGCATGAGTTCGAGTTCTGGCTCTTACCACTTACCACTGATGCTATCTTGAGCAACTGTCCACATAATGCTGTTAGGCCATAAATAGGTTAAAAAACAAAACAAAAACTTGGTAAATTAGAAAATTATGGCCGGGTGTGGTGGCTCACGCCTGTAATCCCAGCACTTTGGGAGGCCGAGGCGGGTGGATCACCTGAGGTTGGGAGTTTGAGACCAGCCTGACCAACATGGAGACACCCCGTCTCTACTAAGAATACAAAATTAGCCGGGCATGGTGGCACATGCCTGTAATCCCAGCTACTTGGGAGGCTGAGGCAAGAGAATCACTTGAACTCAGGAGGCAGAGGTTGCAGTGAGCCAAGATCGTGCCATTGCACTCCTTCCTGTGCAACAAGAGTGAAACAGGCCGGGCGTGGTGGCTCATGCCTGTAATCCCAGCATTTTGGGAGGCTGAGGCTGGTGGATCATGAGACCAGCCTGGCCAAGACGGTGACACCCCGTCTCTACTAAAAAATACAAAAAATTAGCTGGGTGCGGTGGCAGGCACCTGTAATCCCAGCTAGTTGGTAGGCTAAGGCAGGAGACTCGCTTGAACTTGGAGGGCAGAGGTTGCAGTGAGCCAAGATTGCGCCACTGCACTCCAGCCTGGGCAACAGAGTGAGACTCTGTCTCAAAAGAAAAAAAAAAATTGAGTATGTGGGAATTTCAAGTCATTTTATTCTTATTTTTTAAATTTTTTATTATTTTTTATTTTCTTTTTCTTTTCTTTTTTTTTGAGAAGTTTTGTTCTTGTTGCCCAGGCTGGAGTGCAGTGGTGATCCCAGCTCACTACAACCTCTGCCTCCCAGGTTCAAGCGATTCTCCTGCTTCAGCCTCCTGAATAGCTGGGATTACAGGCACCCACCTCCACGCCCAGCTAATTTTTGAATTTTTAGTAGAGACAGGGTTTCACCAAGTTGGCCAGACTGGTCTTGAACTCCTGACCTCAGGCGATCCACCCGCCTCAGCCTCCCAAAGTGCTGGGATTACAGGCGTGAGCCACCGTGCCCGGCCCACTTTAAGTTTTTTTTTTTAATGGGGTGGGATTTGGAAGACTGAGAGGAGAAAATAGTTAACACAGAAGCCCAAACAGGTTTTTTTTTTTGGTAGTACAGCTTCAAGAGAAATAAAGAAAGCTGTAGCAAAAGAAATACTGTACTGGCTCAGAACTGCCTGCCAACATCTGTTAGTGCAGAGGGAGCTAAGCTGATCAAGAGGTGACAGCCAAGTAAGAGTTTTCACTCATGGTTCTGAAGTACATTAACATGTACTGATTCCAGTCTGGGCCAAGGCTATATAACTCTGAGAAGTGAGGAGTTTGGGAAATACTACAGTGAATTGGATTGGTTAAATAAAGTAGTTTCCTAGAACATTTTCTTTTCTTTTTTTTGAGACGGAGTCTCGCTCTGTCGCCCAGGCTGGAATGCAGTGGCGCGATCTCGGCTCACTGCAAGCTCCGCCCCCCAGGTTCACACCATTCTCCTGCCTCAGCCTCGCGTGTAGCTGGGACCACAGGCGCCTGCCACCACGCCCGGCTAATATTTTTTTTTTTTTTTTTTTTTGTATTTTTAGTAGAGACGGGGTTTCACCGTGTTAGCCAGGGTGGTCTCAATCTCCTGACCTCGTGATCCACCCGTCTCAGCCTCCCAAAGTGCTGGGATTACAGGAGTGAGCCACCGCACCCGGCCCCTAGAACATTTTCTATTTCAAGTATTCCAAGAGATACAGTGGGACTATAGAGACAATAGTCAATAATTTGTGTCATTAAATCATAATAGTATTAAACAATTACATAGAGGAATGTACAGGGAAAAAAGCCCCCTAACAAACATATTATCTGCAATAAAGCAATATAAATATATTATCTTCTCACTGAAATTGAGAAAAGGAAAGTTAAGTTTCTAACAAGGAATGGAAAACAAATTATTTTTACATATTATTGCAACTTTAAGACATACATGTATATATGGTATCACTGAAATTCTCTTCATATGTGTTGCCTTTACTGTTTGATGTTTGTGAATGTAAACAATTACAGATGTGAGGCTTTTATAAATTCTTTTTTGGTTTTTTGGAGACGGGAGTCTTGCTCTGTTGCTCAGGGTGGAGTGCAGTGGCGCAATCTCAGCTCACAGAAACCTCTGCCTCCCGGGTTCAAGTAATTCTCCTGCCTCAGCCTCCCGAGTAGCTGAGACTATAGGCATGCGCCACCATGCCCAGCTAATTTTTTTGTATTTTTTGTAGAGATAGGGTTTCACCATGTTGATCAGACTGGTCTCGAACTACTGACCTCAAATGATCCTCCTGCCTTGGCCTCCCAAACTGCTGGGATTACAGGCGTGAGCCAGTGCGCCCAGCCTGTAAATTCTTTTAAAAACACAATAGCTAATCTAATTTTCCCCATCAGGTTCCAAGTTTCTTAAAATGCCCTATGATTGGGGAGAGTACAATGAACACTTGTTTGTGTCTCCTTGAGGGGTGGGATATTGTGGCATTTTGGGCTTTTTTTTCCATTTCTATAGCCTTGGTGCCTAGTTCAAGAGTTGGCATAACACATACCCAGTAACTGTGGTAGGCTGATCTCTTCACCCTTTCACTCAGGAAGTAGTATCAAGCAATGGTGAAACAGTGGCTGAATAATAATGGTATCTACTGCTAAAAAAAAAGGAAATGAGGTTTCTCAGAGTTTAGAACCCCAGTTCCCAGCACGGCCTTAGCTGGGTTTCTGGGTCTTGCTTACACTTCTAACTTGTCCATTTTTTTCCTGAGAAAAAAAATTTTTTTTCCCAAAAGTTGGTACCTTCTAGAAAATGCTAGAAACACAGGGCTGTTTGAATCACTAGAAAAGTTACATGTGGGCCAGGCGCGGTGGTTCACGGCTGTAATCCTAGCACTTTGGGAGGCTGAGGCGGGTGGATCACTTGAGGTCAGGAGTTCAAAACCAGCCTGGCCAACATAGTGAAACCCTGTCTCTACTAAAAATACAAAAAAAAAAAAAAAAAAAAAAAAAAAATTAGCTGGGCATGGTGGTGGACGCGTATAATCCCACCTACTCGGGAGGCTGAGGCAGGAGAATTGTTTGAACCCGGGAGGTGGAGGTTGCAGTGAGCCAAGATCCCGCCATTGCACTCCAGCCTGGGCAACAGAGCAAGACTCTGTCTCAAAAAAAAAGTTACATGTGAGCCTTCCAAAGAGGCTTGTCTAGACATTTGCCACTATGAGTTTCCCTTCAAACTTACAAGCTATTATGGTAAAAATGCAAACAAAAACACTCTGATATTCTGTGGCTTTTAAAGCACTGCCATTTTACATGAAATAAATATGTGATATAAAATGTTTACAAAGTTATTAAATGAGATTTGTTAAGTTTCAGTACCAAATTACAATAGCAATTACAAATTATTAAGCATCTACTATCTTTCAGGTAATGAATGGGCCACATGCCTTATAACCATGATACTTAATTCTCACAAAAATCCTGAAAGGATTCAGGCTCACTTTACAACAGAAGAAAATGAAATTCATGAAGATCAAAGTAATTTGCCCAAAATCCCACAGCTTTTGAGTACTGAAACCCAGTCTGAACTCTAGACCTTGTGCTCTTAACAATCATGGTACAGTGCTAGGTATTTATTTAAAAATCTTGAAACCATTTCTAAACACAAAATTAATAGACAATGTAGTTAGTCTGCTAGATCCATATTGCTAAAAGCATTACAAGCTCACACACTCTTATAATATCTACTCATGAATTCAACTACAGCTCAGATTAACATCTTTAGGATTTTAAACTGCTAGTGCTCAGGTCTACCTTCACTTACCTGGGTGGGGGGGGGGGGCAAGAAGAGCTGCCTTTATAAGCAGGCCATTCAATAATATTTATTGATTGCTCACCATGGGCCATAACTGGGCCAGGTGCTGGGAATAAAATAAACAAAAGAGATACGATCCCTTCCCTTATGGAGCTTATAGTCCAGTAGGGGAAAGAGTAAATAAGAGAGCAAGCTGCTATATGTAGGCCAACAAAAGGATATAATTTATATTAAAAGGTCAGGAAAGGTCTTTCTCAGAAAATAACTTGAAGGCTAAGCTGGATTTGGAATATATGTGTTGGGAGGAGAAAGGGGCTAGAGAGCATTTCAGGCAAGGAAGCTGTGTAAAGACCTGTAGCAGGAATGAAATACTCTAAAAAGTCTAAACATGAATTTGATCCTGCCCTCTTTAGTATTTACATCTCCTATAAATCTTCTGAGACGAAAGTGGCAAGGGGAAGAAAGGTGGCTCCAGAAACATCTAGACATTAGTCATTCTCCTATAAGTCAGTAAGAACACCATTTGAGGAAATTGGGTAGAAGATTTAGACTATTAAACCGTATCTGGGAATCAGTGGACTGCAGGCTGTTCTGGCACACAACAGCAGCCAAGAGGCATGCCAAATACATAATCTGAAAAACTTAGGATCCTTTAAAAAATGCTTGTGATGGAAATGCATAGCATGCTATGGGAGGAATTTAAAACTCAGTTATTTAGGTGAATCTTAGCCTTCAAATGTAACAAAATATAGGTATTGAGGAGTTTAAAATTTCATGTTAAGAATGAAAATTTGAGCCAGAAGTGATGGCTGGTACCTGTAATATCAGCTACTTGGCAGGCTGAGGTGGGAGGACTGCTTGAGGTCAAGAGTTTGAGACCAGCCTGGGCAACATAATGAGACCTAATTTCTCTCTCTCTCTCTTTTTTTTTTTTTTTTTTGTTTGTTTTTTTGTTTGTTTGTGACAGAGTGAGGCTCTGGAGTGCAGTGGCATGATCATGGCTCACTGTAGCCTCGACATCCCAGGCTCTAGTGATCCTCCCACCTCAGCCTCCCAGGTAGCTGGGACTACAGGCTCACATGCCACCATGTCCAGCTAATTTTTAAAACATTGTTTGTTGAGATGGGGTTTCACCATGTTACCCAGGCTGGTCTCAAACTCCTGGGCTCAAGCCATCTGTCTGCCTCAGCTTCCCAAAGTGCTAGGATTATAGTCCTGAGCCATGGTGCCCCCTGTCTCTTTAAAGAAAGAAAGAAAGAGGCCAAGTGTGGTGACTCATGCCTGTAATCCCAGTACTTTGGGAGGCTGAGGCAGGGAGATCACTTTTGAGCTCAGGAGTTTGAGGCCAGCCTGGACATTGTGAAACACCGTCCCTACAAAAAATACAAAAAGTTAGCCAGGCATGGTGGCGCGTGCCTATAGTCCCAGCTACTCGGGAGGCTGAGGTGGGAGGATTGCTTGAGCCCGGGAAGCGGAGGTTGCAGCGAGCCAAGATTGAGCCACTGCACTCCAGCCTTAGCAACAGGGTAAGACCTTTCTCAAAAAAAAAAAAAAAAAAAAAAAAAAAAAGAAGAAGAAAAAGAAAAAAAGAAAGAAAAGGAAAGAAAAATCTTCTTAAAACATTAATCTAATCTAATTATGACATTACCTTGTTTACTTCAACAACTCCCCCACTGTTTTGGGCAAGAATTCAAACTCTTTCGTCTGATATCTGGCTCTTCTTTAGTCCTATCTGCTTCTCTGCCTCCTATACTCGGACTCCAGCTATAGAAAGTTACCAATGTACATCACACTTTTTCAAAGAGGATAAAGGATCCAGCTTAAAGGAACTTTCACTGGTCAAACTGACAATTTAAGCATGAAAACATTTTTAAATGAATGGTAGGTAGCTAATAGTTACAGTTAATTTAAAATATAATTACATTGTAAATATAGTTAACAATAGAGTATTGTACATTTCAAAATTGCTAAGAGGATAAATTTCAAATGTTCTCACCATGAAAAATGTTATTTGAAGGATGGATATGTTAACTTGTTTGATTTAATTATTCCACATTGTATACATAAATTATAACATTGCTTTGTATCCCATAAATTTATACAATTATAAATTGTTAATTTACAATAAAAGAAAGGGAACTGTGAAAATCTGTGCATTTATAATGATACTTAAGAGATAAAAACTATATATAAAGTGTATTAAAAAGTTCTATCGGCCGGGCGCGGTGGCTCACGCCTGTAATCCCAGCACTTTGGGAGGCCGAGACGGGCGGATCATGAGGTCAGGAAATCGAGACCATCCTGGCTAACCCGGTGAAACCCCATCTCTACTAAAAAATACAAAAAACTAGCCAGGCGAGGTGGTAGGCGCCTGTAATCCCAGTTACTCGGGAGGCTGAGGCAGGAGAATGGCCTAAACCCGGGAGGCGGAGCTTGCAGTGAGCTGAGATCCGGCCACTGCACTCCAGCCTGGGTGACAGAGTGAGACTGTCTCAAAAAAAAAAAAAAAAAAAAAAGTTCTATCAATGCCTATGAAAAGGGAGAAAATTTAAAGAAAAGTTCTAATGACAAGAATAAGGATAAGTTTATTTTTTAATTGATTTTTATAAATAAGAGTACAGACAAAGGAAACAAAAAAAATTCATTATAAAACATTTATCTGTTTATAAAATCTGGTTATATATTTATTTCTATCTGTGTAGGCAGAAAAGAATGAATACAGGGAATTGTACGTAAACCAGACCTTGCAAAAGCAGAAACCATATGAAGAACAAAAAGACTGATCAGCATGAGTACCATTACATAACAATAATGTAGAAAAAGTATCCAACAACTAATCTGCACCAGTGATCATCTGAACACAAAAAGCAACTAGAAACAAGTTTCAACGTTATACTGGAAAATTATAATTTAACCAAACGTCCTAAAAAGGAGAGCTAAAAATATTAACTAGAGTATTCAAATCCTAAGTATGAAGGTTCTAAGTGGCTCTATTTATTAATAATAGTAAGAAGTTAATAAGCTATACATAGTCTAATAATTGTAACAAAATATGCCAATATATAATAAAGACAAAATAGTGGGTTACATAATGCTGGCAAAGCAAAACCTAATTCCAGAGGAAAACTTCAAGGAAAAAAACACATCATTCAGGAAAAATTCAAACTCATAAAAGGACTACTAGAATCCTCGGAAAATAAATATCAAAATAAGTATGTTATAAGTAAAATAAGTATGTTATAATCCTAGGAAGATAAGCATGATCAACAACTATTGGCCGGGCACGGTGGTTCATGCCTGTAATCCTAGCACTTTGGGAGGCAGAGGCGGGTGGATCATGAGGTCAAGAGATAAGAGACCATCCTGGCCAACATGGTGAAACCCCATCTCTACTAAAAATACAAAAATTAGCTGGGTGTGGTGGCGTGTGCCTGTAGTCCCAGCTACTCGAGAGGCTGAGGCAGGAGAATCACTTGAACCCGGGAGGTGGAGACTGGACTGAGCTGAGATCTTGCCACTGCACTCCAGCCTGGCAACAGAGTGAGACTCCATCTCAAAACAAAAACAAAAACAAAAACAAAAAAACAAAAAGAAAAAGAAAGAACTATCACATTTATTAGTCATTCAGGGTGACTGAAGCGGTGAAAAGAACCAGCCATACTAAATTTGTGATAGTAACTTTAATTCCTTTCCCCCCCCACCCCCGAGACAGAGTCTTGCTCTGCTGCCTAGGCTGGAGTGCAGTGGCATGATCTTGGCTTACTGCAACCTCCCCATCCTGGGTTCAAGTGATTCTCCTGCCTCAGCCTCCTGAGTAACTGGGATTACAGGCACATGCCACCATGCCCGGCTAATTTTTGTATTTTTAGTAGAGATGGGGTTTCACCATGCTGGCCAGGCTGGTCTCAAACTCTTGACCTTGTGATCCACCCGCCTCGGCCTCCCAAAGTGCTGGGATCACAGGTGTGAGCCACTGCACCTGGCCTATTTTTAAAAGTTAATTTTAAATTAGATTTGTCTTTGTTTGTTTCTTAGATATATGCATTCAATTATTTGAGTCTTAAATACAATGCAAATAGTTCTGAATGCTCCCCTCTGCATACGAAAGGACATTAAAGAATCTAAGCAATAGTTATAAGCATTTTCCATTCAGGGACTGTGTCTTATTTGACTTTATGTCATCAACTCCTAGCACAGCATCTGTGGTGCAGAGTAGATTCTTAATAAATGTTTTTTCAGGGAAAGCATGAATGACAATAATAATTATGAAAACCCAACAAACAAAACAAACCCCAATCTTCCTTACCTGCTTTTTTTTTCCCCTTTTGACCAGGAACAGGTTCTAAGCTATCTTGGCCTTTTCTCATCAACATAGCAAGTGATGCATCATAAGCTCTAAACAGGTCCACAACCTCATGTAAAGCAACATCTGTTATCAGATCACAGCTCAGGACCAGCACATCTGTCTGTTAAATGGAGATGGGAAAAGTCAATATCATAAACGACGATGGATTACACAAATCACCACAAAACAAAATTATGATGGCTTAAAAACACACAAATCAGACAATACTCTTCAAACATTTTTCATAGCCAAACAAGTAAAATAAATGGGGTTGTTCTCATTGAATTGTGCTGGTATAGGGTCTGGAATCTCTACCTCTCCCTTGTGTACCTCAGGAACTGTGTGGGCAGTCCCTGAGACACCTCTGGAACCCTAGGTTCTAAGAAACAGTCTGAAAACCACCACATTGTCTATTTCTATGACTATGGAATATATGATCTTATATTTATACATCTCTTTATAGTTTAAAAAAGCATTTTCGCATAGTTTGATGATTTAGTATGGCAAAGAACAATCACTTTACTACAGTACTAGGAAATAACAGAATGAACACAATACAATGCCTCATTCTCAGGAACTTAATATTCTATAGTAAATAATTACAATATAACCTCAGGTATGTATAAGGCATCCATTCAATCTTATAATAGGGTAAGAATGACAGAAAGGCACTTTTATTATTAACATTACTGGCCTCTATTTTTATAGATGAGAAAAATAAGGCCTATTACCAGTGTCTGACACACAGTAGGCATTTAATAAGTGTTTAACAAATGAATGAAAAAATCAATGAAGAAAAGGTTTTCTCATAGTGGTGGGCTTTCTGAATATATATATATATATATATATATATATATATATTTTTTTTTTTTTTTTTTTTTCCAGACAGGGTCTTACTCTGTCACCTAGGCTGGAATGCAGTGGTGCAGTCACAGCTCACTGCAGCCTTGACCTTCCAGGCTCAAGTGATCCTCCTGCCTCAGCCTCCCAATTAGCTGGAACTACAGGTGTGTGCCACTACTCTTGGCTAATTTTTACATTTTTTGTAGAGATGGTGTCTCCCTATGTTGCCTAGGCTAGTGACAAACTCCTGGGCTCAAGGGATCCACTCACCTCGGCCTCCCAAAGTGCTGGGATTACAGGCATGAGCTACCATGCCTGATTATAATTCTAATAACTAAGATTAATCATAATAAAAACTAATAATGATAACTAATATTTACTGAATGCTTACTATTGGCCAGGAATTGTGATAACACTTTGCAAACATTATTTCTTTTATTATTTTTTATTTTAATTTTATTTTTAAATTAAAAAAATAGAGATAGGGTCTCACTGTTTCTCACTATGTTGCCCAGGTTGGTCTTGAACTGGTGGGCTCAAACAATCCTACAATCCTTCTGTCTCAGCCTCCCAAAGTGCTGAGATTACAGGCGTGAGCCACCGTGCCTGGCGGAAAACATTTCAATCTTCACAACAACCATATGCAGTAAGAACTATATATACACACATACACACATACATATACATATATACACATACATATATATGTGTGTATACGTATATGCACATATATATATATATTATTATTTATTTTTTTTCCTGAGACAGGGTCTTGCTCTGTCACCCAGGCTGGAGTACAGTGGCATGATCATGGCTTATAGGAGCCTCAACTTCCTGGGCTCAAGTGATCCTCCCACCTCAGCCTCCCTAGTAGCTGGGACTACAGGCATGCACTAACACACCTGGCTAATTTTTATTTTTATTTTTAGTAGAGACAGGGTCTTCCTGTGTTTCCCAGGCTGGACTCGAACTCCTGGGCTCAAGCAATCTGCCCGCTTTGGCCTCCCAAAGTGCTAGGATTACAGGCATGAGCCACCGTGCCTAGCCCAGAGCTGTTATTATTAGTACTTTACCAACAAAGAAACAGATTTATAGTAGTTATGTAACTAAGATTTAGTTACATAAATTAGTAACAATTAGTAATGGTTATTTGTATAACTGAAGAATCTGTATTACTGAATAGTATTAAAGAAATATAGTTTAGGCTGGGCACAGTGGCTCACGCCTGTATCCTAGCACTTTGGGATGCCAAGGTAGGCGGAGTACCTGAGTTCACGAGTTTGAGACCAGTCCGAGCAATATAGTGAAACCCCATCTCTACTAAAATACAAAAATTAGCCAGGCATGGTGGCACATGCCTATAGTCCCAGCTACTCGGGAGGCTGAGGCAGGAGAATTGCCTGAACCCAGGAGGCGGAAACTGCAGTGGGCCAAGATAGCACCACTGCACTCCAGCCTGGGTGACAGAGCAAGACTCCATCTCCAAAGAAAGAAAAAAAGAAATATAGTTTAGGGCCAGGCACAGTAGCACATGCCTGTAATCCCAGAGGTGCCTCAGGCAAAGGCAGGTTCTGATTTGCCCTTCGTGAATCAACCAGGGCAGCTCCTCTTTTATTAATTTTATTTTCTAGGCTTCTGGATAAGCTTTGTCTTGGAAAACCAATTCTGCTACTTTAAAAAAGTCTAGGCTAGACAGAGTGGCTTACACCTGTAATCCCAGTGTTTTGGGAAGCCAAGGCAGGAGGACTGCATGAGCCCAGGAGTTCAAGGTTAGAGTGAGCTAAGATCACATCACTGCACTTCTGCCTGGGTGACAGTGCAAGATGCTATCTCAAAAAAAAAAAAAAAAGGCCTGGCACAGTGTCTTGCACCTGTGAGCCAAGCTACTCTGGAGGCTGAGGCAGGAGCATCACTTAAGGCCAGGAGTTTGAGGCCAGCCTGAACAACATAGTAAGACTCCATCTCTAAAAATATATCAAACATTTTTTAAATTAGCAAATAAAATTTTTTAAAAGTTAGCCAGGTGTGGTGGCACGCACTTATAGTACCAGCTACTTGGGAGGCTGAGGCGGGTGGATCATGAGGTCAGGAGATCGAGACCATCCTGGCTACCACAGTGAAACCTTGTCTCTACTAAAAATACAAAAAATTAGCTGGACATGGTGGCGGGCGCCTGTAGTACCAGCTACTCGGGAGGCTGAGGCAGGAGAATGGCACTAACCCGGGGGTGGAGCTTGCAGTGAGCCAAGATCACGCCACTGCACTCCAGCCTGGGCAACAGTGCAAGACTCCGTCTCAAAAAGAAAAAAAGAAGTTCCCATAAACATCTCTTTAGAAAAAAAAAAAAAAAAACCCTACACCTGCAACTCCCCATGCTAGCAGCAAACATGAACAAATCAGACCACATACATAAAACTAAAGAAGACACAGCCTGAAGAATCCTACTTAGAACAATGCTTAGAAAGGCAAGGAGACAAATCATTACTAAAGACATCCACAGAGTTGTCATTACCACAATACAGAAGTTGCCCCATTTCATCAGAATGAAAATGACAATTTGCTGAGGGAAAAAAATCTCCTTTCTATTTTTCTAAGTTTCTCTAAAAAGATGGCTGTTTTTTTGCAAGTTGACTGATCTACAATAAATTGAACTATTAAGTGTACTCCAAAATCAAGAAAATGACTCTAATGCAGATGCCTCAGAAGTGGTAACAATGTTGTCTTGGCAAATAAATGCTGTTATCATTCAATAGCTGTAAAACTGTTTAAATCTGTCAGTACAATGAATGCCAAACAAGTCCTGCATAATTGTGAACAGGCTGTAGGCTCATTTCTCTCTTTGCGTTTTGATGACTTTTTGCTAAACTGAATGCGAAATCCCCAAGGATCGCAAGGAACAGACCCCTCCACTAAATGTCTGGTTGCCATCTGTTCTTAGTGTGAAAAGAAAGGCGTGGGTCTGAAAGAACAGGGCCTAGCATACAGATGGAGGTGCTGTTCCATCAGTCCCTCTCCTGCCTCTGTTCCCAGAGAATGCACCAAGTGAGAGTCACTTGAGACCAAACACATCTCATCCTCTTTGCAACTCCACCACTTCCAAAGGAAAGTGTTTGTTGTCTGATAAATTTCCAAAGCTGGAAATCTCAGAAGAAGAAAGAAAGGAAAGCTAAATCATACTTATACCTTCATAATACCATTTTTTTTTTGAGACTGGGTCTCAGTCTGTTGCCCAGGCTGGAGTGCAGAGGTATGATCATAGCTCACTGTAACCTCAAATTCTTGGACTCAAGCATCCTACCACCTCAGCTTCCTAAGTAGCTGGGACTACAAGCATCACATGCCACTATGCCTGCTAATTTTATTTTATTTTATTTTATTTTTTAAAAAATTTTTGTAGAGACAGGGTCTCACTCTGTTGCCAGGGCTGGTCTCGAACCCTTAGGCTGAAGTGATCCTTCTGTCTCAGCCTCCCAAAGTGCTGGAATTACAGGCATAAGCCACTGCGCCTGGCCTATGATTTTATAAAAGCTGTAATAGAAAGAAATGATCATTGTTTTTATTTTTACTCTAAAATGTAAAGCCCATTCTAGGAATGCAAATGGACTTCTAGTAACTAGAGCCCAGAGAGAGAAAGTAGAAAAACTGATAAGACCCAGATAAGTATTTTTGATCATGTGTGACCACAAGCCATGAACAAACATGGACTGTTTGGGCTGTGAAGCAACTGTATGTCAGAAATGCAGTTACTCTGAAAGTTCCCTGAACATGTCAACACTCAGCTGCCTGCGTTTCATGGACCCACTTCTTTTCTAATGCCAACAGTATGCCTCTTCTGCAGAGACCAACTGGCCTCTCCAAAGACCTCCCTACCCACTATTCAAACAGTCCTTGGTATGCCTCATCCCAAGCCTGCTCCTCTAGAGAAGCCAGGGCAATGTCAAGGGCAGAAAGCACAACTCAGAAGGAAAGCAGATGTGTGCACTGTTGACAATATAGAAACACGCAAAGTTTCAAGGGAAGGCAGCAGTTTAGTGTTTAAAGTGTCCAAGACACCCAGGAATTCAAAATCCAAACTGCCGCCAGTTAGTCTTGACTAAAGTAAACAAATTAAGCTCAGAAAACCCAATTACCAAGCCATGGCAAAGCCCAGAAATCTCTCATTACAAGAACATTTTCAATCAAGTCAAAACCACTGAGTAAAATTAGCTGGGAAAAAAAAAAGTTAAATCAGAACACCGGATGTGTGTGTGTGTGGCTGTAGTGGTGGGGTGGGAGGTGAGGAGAGCTACTGGGAATAGCCTCTTTTCTTTTCCTGGCAGCTGTTCCATGACAGATTGTTATAAATAACACAATCTGGCAACTGATTTCTTATGACAAGGAGAAAGAAAAACACATTTACTCCCTTGGAAAAAAACTGTCAGGGCAAGGTAACTACCATACTTCTACTCACCCAGTGCTTCCACAAATAATGGCTATGATCCAAATCACCAGCCTGCATGCCACCCCTGCCCATATGGAACTCATGAATTCAGCTACTTGGTGTGACTACGAAGGTTACAATTTACATTTTCCTACGTGGTCCAATCCCAATCAAATCCCCAAGAGTAGTTTGTGTGTTTTTTCTTTTCTTTTCTTTTAGACAGGGGGTCTCCCTGTATTGCCCAGGCTGGTCTCAAACTCCTGGGCTCAAGGAATCCTCCTGCCTCAGCCTCCCAAAGTGTTGGGATTACATGCATGAGTCACTGCCCCGGCATAGTTTGTGTACTTTAATAAACACCAAAGGTTAACTGCAATGGGGACCCCAGTTTTGGTTTAAAATGCTTGGAAAAGATTCTAGTCTATAGTCCTCAAAGTGCAAGGCCAAGGGCCAACTGCCACATTGTTTTCACTGAAGTTGGGGTAGTAGGTCTAGGAAGGGAAACGACCAACTCAGTCAGTAAGAAAGAAATGTGATAATCCTTGGGCTCACAGCTAAATATTCTTACTATATTCCTTAGTTTAATCATGGTGTTGCTACCATCCAGAATTGATGCCAGAAATCCGCCCATAGTCCAGGACGGAAGTCCTCCCTCTCCTGCCTGTCCCCTACTCTTCCCCTATTGCACTGCCTTAGTTCAGCTCTCAAAATCTTTTTCCAGTCTCTTGGCTGGTGTCTCTCTTGCTCCAGTTTTCCTTATTCTAATCCATACTCTAATTTCTACTGCATATGTCATTTTCCTGCTTAAAGACACCCTAAAATGGTGTTTTCCAAACAATAAGTTGAACTTATTGACACTTACTTTAAAATTTTTTTTAAAATACACAGATCACTATACGATATGCTCTTTATATAATATATATGTAAAGATAGATATTTAAAAAGGAAGAAATAAAACATTTAAAAACTAGAAATTCTAATATTTTCCTCTAGTACTTAATTCTGTACACCACCTATTTTGGAGATTGCTGCTCAACAAGATTAAGTTGGAATTCCTTAGTATGACATTAAGGGTCTTCAAAATATGACTCCACCTACCTAATTCAGTCTTCTCTCACACAAGTCCCCTCCACAGAGCCAATGTTAACTTTTTTTTTTTTTTTGAGACAGAGTCTCACTCTATTGCCCAGGTTGGAGTAAAATGGCACGATCATGGCTCACTGCAACCTCTGCCCCACAGGTTCAAGCAATTCTTGTGCCTCAGCCTCCTGAGTACCTGGGATTACAGGTGCGTGCCACCATGCCCAGCTAATTAGTACATACAGTATTTCGCCATGTTGGCCAGGCTGGTTCTCAGACTCCTGACCTCAAGTGATCCTCCTGCCTTGGCTTCCCCAGGTGCTGGGATTACAGGCATGAGCCAACGCACCTGGCCGCCAGTGTTACTTTGATAGAGTCGACTGCCAATAATGCATTTCCTAGTCTGTCTTCCTACTCTATTATATATTTATCCATCAAAATTCAGGTATTGTCACAGTTACTAGAAAGGGCAATTATCTTCCCTAGAGATGATGCATTTTCTGATCCATTACAGACCTTAAATCACGAATTGGATTACATATATATTTTTTTCCATCTAGACTTTGCCCTCCATAAGGAGCCCCTTTATCTTTGTATACCCAGAGTTCAACCCAGTGCCGGCAAACACGCATGAGTAAATGTCAGTAATTTTCCTGTTATCTCCTTCTCTTTAATTTGACTCAAATATTAAAACATCTGATTTTAAATGTTTAGAAACAGTATACATTCTGACAGAGGTGAGTGCTCCCTTTGTAGAGACTGACTATTCAGAGTTAGGACAGGGGCCACAGAGACAACTTGCAGTTCCCCAATGCAAGAAGGTAGGAAATGAACCTGCTGCTTCCCAAGAAGCAAAAGGCAGAGATATCTAAGGAAAGAAATCAAAAGCAGCTGTCCTGGAGGGCACGGCTGAAGAATGACGATATGCTTGCTAGGATTTACAACTTAAAATGAAGGCTCAACATTTATGGTTCTAATATTCATAATTCATTCATATCCTCAAAGGAAATTTCCTCTTCAGATTAAGAACAAATAGAGGAATTGTATTCTTCCTTCCTGTGTGAAGCTAGGAAAGAAGCACCTAAGAATATATTCATTTTTAATTCTGTTCAAATGAGTTCCCTATAAAAATGCCTGTCACTTCTCTTCCAGGATTTAGATTTATGCAATTTAATTTTCATCTCTAAATGCACTGACTTGGAATAGAAAAAAACAAGAGTTTTTTTTGTTCTCCCAAATGAAACTTTCACTCTAAAGGGAAGTTCATTAACAATGAGAAAAATACAACTAATACATCTTTTTAAAACTTAGGGTTGGCTGAGCATGGTGGCTCACGCCTGTAATCCCAGCATTTTGGGAGGCGAAGGTGGGAGAAGTGTTTGAGGCCAGGAGTTTGAAACCAGCCTGGGCAACATAGCGAGACCTTATCTCTACAAACAATTTTAAAAATTAGCCAGGCATGGTGGTGCAAGCCTGTAGTCCCAGCTATTTGAGAGGTTGAGGCAGGAGGATCATTTGAGCCCAGGTTTCAGACTGCAGTGAGCTATGACGGTGCCACTGCACTCCAGCACCCGTGACAGAGTGAGATCCTGTTTCTAAAAAATAAACAAACAAAAATTCAAGACATAACAATGTAAGCATGTTATTTAGCAACATACAGATAAAAAACAAAGTAGCTAAAAGAAGAGAACCTTTAGGGTTAGGGATATGGGGTGGGGGTGGTCAGGGGACTATATTTTTAGGAACAAAGCTTGAATTACTGAATTATTTAAATTATTAAATTATTAATTTATTAAATTATATTGAATTATTTAAGTGATATGTACATATAACTTCAATAAGTATAAGGTGTTTATTTATTTATTTATTTATTTTTGAGACAAGATCTTTGCTCTATTGCCCAGACTGGAGTGCAATGGTGCAATCTCAGCTCACTGCAACCTCCACTTCTGGGGTTCAAGAGATTCTCGTGCCTCAGCCTCCAGAGTAGCTAGGATTACATGCATGTGCCACCGTGCCTGGCTGATTTTTGTATTTTTAGTAGAGACAGGATTATGCCATGTTGGCCAGGCTGGTTTCGAACTCCTGGCCTCAAGTAATCCACCCACCTCGTGCTCCCAAAGTGTTGGGATTATAGGCATAAGCCACTGCACCTGGCCAGTATGAGTTTTTAAAAAAAGATATTAGGACTATTTTCTTATCTCTCTTTTTAAAAAAAATTACTTCAGTGACTTTAACATCCTTATGGCTGAAACTCCATGACTTCATCATTTTCAATTATTTTTTCTCCTTCTCACCTTAGTCACTCAACCACTTTGTTATACCCTACTCCTTGGCATTACCAATAACTGCACCAACTCCAAAATCTCACTTTAAAATATCCTATTAATTCATGTAACACACATATATTGAACCCCGAATATGGCCAGGCATTACAGAGATACAGCAATGAACAAACAAAAATCCCTGACCTCAAAGAGTTTACATCCTATTGTCTGATCACCACCTTCTTCTATTTTTCCAACTCACTGACTTTTTACTCTGGCTCCAGCAATTCTGATTCTAACAGGATTCTCAATCCATTTGTTACATTGATTTATCACACCCTAATTCCTTTGGTGGTCTCATTTATATAGCTTATGGTGGTCCATCACTATAAATACTCCTTCATACACATCACCATCGTCCTTACTACTCTCATCCCTTGTACTCACCAGGTAAAGATGCTAGTTAAATCCTAACTCTCTGCCTACTTTGCATATGAACCCAAGAAGCTAAACATGGATAGAAAAAACTCGTAACAGCACTGGCTAGTCTCCTTTTAAACTGATAACCCAAATCTCAAGGGGATCCTGCGCACTATCCAGCAATACATTTCCTAGCCCATTAACTTTTACATTCTCAGAGACAATTTCACATATTCTCATCCTTCCTTAAAACTTCAGCAGCTTCTCCCTTCCTCTTTTTTTTTTTTTTTTTTGAGACGGGGTCACGCTCTGTCACCCAGGCTGGAGTGCAGTGGCTCAATCTCGGCTTACTGCAGCCTCAGCTTCACAGGTTCAAGCAATTCTCCCACCTCAGCCTCCCAAGTAGCTGGGATTACAGGGGCGCACCACCATGCCTGGCTAATTTTTGCATTTTTAATAGAGACCATGTTTAATTTCACCATGTTAGCCAGGCTGGTCTTGAACTCCTGACCTCAGGTGATCCACCTGCCTTGGCCTCCCAAAGTGCTGGGATTACAAGCATGAGCCACTGAGCCTGGCCCTACTGACTCTTAACTGGTGGCTTTACATCTTATTTCAATAAGAAAACATAAGCAATTAGAAGCAGCAAACATCTTTCTGACACAAAATTAATTAATCTATATGCATTACATATTATACATTCTGCCTATACAATAAATGTCCTTTCTCCAATCTTTTTTTTTTTTTTTTGAGACGGAGTCTCGCTCTGTCCCCCAGGCTAGAGTGCAGTGGCACGATCTCGGCTCACTGCAAGCTCTGCCTCCTGGCTTCACGCCATTCTCCTGCCTCAGCCTCCTGAGTAGCTAGGACTACAGGCACCCGCCACCACACCCAGCTAATTTTTTGTATTTTTAGTAGAGATGGGTTTTCACTGTGTTAGCCAGGACGGTCTCGATTTCCTGACCTCGTGATCCGCCCGCCTCGGCTTCCCAAAGTGCTGGGAGTACAGGTGTGAGCCACAGCGCCTGGCCGTCCTTTCTCCAATTTAAGGGAAACCCATCCACTCGTGCACCAGATCACATTCCCTCTCATCTACTCAAAAAACTGCATAAGGGCAGGAACTTTGTTTTACGCTATGTTCATCCCAAGCATATATCATACAGTGATTAGTTCCTTGCAGGTAGCAAAAATATAGTTGTTGAATCGAATAATTGAATGCTTTCTTTTCTCTATCATCAATTTATTCCTCTCCTCTTGGAATCACTCCCATCAGTATAGAACATATAAAAATCCTTAAAAACACAACTTGCCTCCATAAGTGTAAAAAAAAAAAAAAACACGCAAAACCCAGAAAACACACACTTTATTTTTATAAGCTGGGCAAGGAAGTACTTTTTTGTATCACACTCTTTTATAGGTATGAAATTTTTCATTGAAAAAAACGAACAAAAAAAGAACCAGCCTCACTCTGGTCCCATTTCTGCCCTGTTTTTCATCTTCCTTCATATCATAATTTCTCAAAAAAAGTTAGCTGTCTCACTGTCTTCATTTTCTCATTCCTCTCCCATTCTCTCTAATCAGGCTTTTGTCCCTACCACTCCAGCAAGGGTTTAAGTCATCACTGAACCTAACTTGCCAATTCTTATTATTAATATCAGTTGTTGCCAGGTGCAATGGCTCATGCCTGTAATCCCAGCACTTTGGGAAGCTAGTGTCGTATCACTTGAGCCCAGGAGTTCGAGACCAGCGTGGGCAACATGGCGAAAAAAACACAAAAATTTAGCCATCTCTACAAAAAATACAAAAATTTAGCCAGGTGTGGTGGTGTGTGCCTCTAGTCCCAGCTACCAGGGAGGCTGAGGTGGGAGGATTGCTTGAGCCCAGGAGGTCGAGGCTACAGTGAGCCATGATCACGTCACTGCACTCCAGCTTGGGCGTTGGAGTGATATTCTGTCTCAAAAATAAATTATTAAAATAACAGCATTTACAACAGGGATGTCAGTCATATCAATAAATGGAAATGAGCATAATTCACTCATTGAAAGTGAAAGATTTTCAACTGGCTTGAAAGTAAAATCTAACTCCATGCTGTATACAAGAGATAGACCTAAATCAGAGATTTAGAAAGGTTAAAAATTGTTTAAAAAGCAAACATATACCAGGCAAATGGAAACAATAAGAAAGTGATCCTGCTATCAAAGTAGAATTATGCCAAAATCATTAAATAAAACAAAAGATCTTTTATAACGCTAGAAGCCAAAATTAAAAGTGAAGATACAATAATTCTTCATATCTATGCAGCAAAAAAGACAAAACTACTCATATAAAGCAAAAACATCAGGAGATGAATTACGAAATCAATAGAATTGTCTGGCTATACAGGCTCTTTTTGGTTCCATATGAAATTTAAAGTAGTTTTTTCTAATTCTGTGAAGAAAGTCAATGGTAGCTTGATGGGGATAGCATTGAATCTATAAATTACTTTGGACAGTATGGCCATTTTCACGATATTGAGTCTTCCCATCCATGAGCATGGAATGTTTTTCCATTTGTTTGTGCCCTCTCTTATTTCCTTGAGCAGTGGTTTGTAGCGCTCCTTGAAGAAGTCCTTCACATCCCTTGTGAGTTGTATTCCCAGGTATTTTATTCTCTTTGTAGCAATTGTGAATGGGCGTTCACTCATGATTTGGCTCTCTGTTTATTACTGGTGTATAGGAATGCTTGTGATTTTTGCACATTGATTTTGTATCCTGAGACTTTGCTGAAGTTGCTTATCAGCTTAAGGAGATTTTGGGCTGAGAGGACGATGGGGTTATCTAAATATACACCCATGTCGTCCGCAAACAGAAACAATTTGACTTCCTCTCTTCCTATTTGAATACACTTTATTTCTTTCTCTTGCCTGATTGCCCTGGCCAGAACTTCCAATATTATGTTGAATAGGAGTGGTAAGAGAGGGCATCCTTGTCTTGTGTTGGTTTTCAAAGGGAATGCTTCCAGCTTCTGCCCATTCAGTATGATATTGGCTGTGGGTTTGTCATAAATAGCTCTTATTATTACGAGATACGTTCCATCAATACCTAGTTTATTGAGAGTTTTTTTAGCATGAAGGGGTGCTGAATTTTATTGAAGGCCTTTTCTGCATCTATTAAGATAGTCATGTGGTTTTTGTTACTGCTTCTGTTTATGTAAAGGATTACGTTTATTGATTTGCGTATGTTGAACCAGCCTTGCATCCCAAGGATGAAGCTGATTTGATTGTGCTGGCTGGAGGCATCATGCTACCTGACTTCAAACTATACTACAAGGCTACAGTAACCAAAACAGTACGGTACTGGTACCAAAACAGATATATAGACCAGTGGAACAGAGGCCTCAGAAATAACACTACACATCTACAACCATCTGATCTTTAACAAACCTGACAAAAACAAGAAATGGGGAAAGGATTCCCTATTTAATAAATAGTGTTGGGAAAACTGGCTAGTCATATGCAGAAAACTGAAACCGGACCCCTTCCTTACACCTTATACAAAAATTAAATCAAGATGGATTAAAGACTTAAACATAAGTCCCAAAACCATAAAAACCCTAGAAGAAAACCTAGGCAATACCATTTAGGAGACAGGCATGGGCAAAGACTCCACGACTAAAACACCAAAAGCAATGGCAATAAAAGCCAAAATTGACAAATGGGATCTAATAAAAGAGCTTCTGCATAGCAAAAGAAACTATCATCAGAGTGAACAGGCAACCTACAGAATGGGAGAAAATTTTGCAATCTATCCATCTGACAAAGGACTAATATCCAGAATCTACAAGGAACTTAAACAAATTTATAAGAAAAAAACAACCCCATCAAAAAGTGGGCAAATGATATGAACAGACACCTCTCAAAAGACATTTATGTGACCAACAAACATATGAAAAAAAGGTCATCATCACTGGTCATTAGAAAAATCCAAATCAAAACCACAATGAGATGCCATCTCATGTCAGTTAGAATGGCGATCATTAAAAAGTCAGGAAACAACCAGATGCTGGAGAGGAGGTGGAGAAACAGGAACGCTTTTACGCTGTTGGTGGCAGTGTAAATCAGTTCAACTGTGGTGATTCCTCAAGGATCTAGAACCAGAAATATACCATTTGACCCAGCAATCCCATTATGGGGTATATACCCAAAGGATTATAAATCATTCTACTATAAAGACACATGCACATGTATGTTTATTGCAGCACTGTTCACAATAGCTAAGACTTGGAACCAACCCAAATGCCCATCGATGATAGATTAGATAAAGAAAATGTGGCACACATACACCATGAAATACTATGCAATCATAAAAAAAGGATGCATTCACGTCCTCTGCAGAGACATGGATGAAGATGGAAACCATCATTCTCAGCAAACTAACACAGGAGCAGAAAGCCAAACACTACATGTTCTCAGTCACCAGAGCCCGTCGGGGGTGGGGGGACTAGGAGAGGGATAGCATTACGAGAAATACCTAATGTAGATGTAGGTTGATGGGTGCAGCAAACCACCATGGCACATGTATTCCTATATAACCTGCAACTTAAAGTATAAAAAAAAAAATCAATAGAAAACACTAATAATAGGGAGCTTTAACACACTACTATTAGTAAAAGACAGATGAAGTGGATAAAAAATAAAAGTGGATATAGAAAATTTAACAATATGATCAATAAGATTTTATGGCTATATATATGTATATGTATATATGTGTGTATATAAATTGACTTGGGTTGGGAATTTAGTATATGATAATCATGAAACTTAAATAACAAGGGCAAAATGAATATTTTAATAAATGGTGATGGGAAACTGAATAAATATTTGGAAAAAGGATAAAATTAGATCCACTGTTCATACGGTACACAAGACAAACGTCAAATGGATCAGAGACCTAAATGTAAAAAAGTGAAACTATACAAGTACTAGAAGGAAACAAAAGTAGGTTTCTCTATGACCTAAATGTGGGAAGAAACTTTCTAACTATTATTCAAAATCCAGATGAATTGAAGATTATTAAATTTGACTACATAAATATAAAAACAAGGCTGGGAGTGGTGGCTCATGCCTGTAATCCTAGCACCTTGAGAGACCCAAGGTGTGAGGATTACTTGAGCTCATGAGTTTGAGACTAGCTAGTCTAGGCAACATCAAGACTCTGTCTCTACAAAAAAGAAAAAAAATTAGCCAGATGTGGTGACGTGTGCATGTAGTTCCAGCTACGTGGGAGGCTGAGGTAGGAAGATCACTTGAGCTCAGGGGATGGAGGCTGCAGTAAGGCGAGATCGTGCCATGGCACTCTAGCCTAGGCGACAAAGGCGACAGGGCAAGACCCTGTATCAAAACAAAACCAAAAAGTTTTCCATGCCCCCAAACACCACAAAGTCAAAAGACATCAAACTGCTACAGTTATAGAACTTCTCAAATTCAAGAGGGAAAACAACAAAAACTGAAGGTACTTTTAAAAATGAGAAAAAATAAAGTACATGAACAATTTACAAAGAAAGATCACAATGTGTTCAATTTTTAAATGGTCCTTAAACATATAAAAGGATATTTAACTTCACTCATAATAAGAAAAATGCAGCTCACACCTGTGATCCCAGTACTTTAGGAGGCAGAGGCAGGCAGATCACTTGAGCCCAGGAGTTCGAGACCAGCCTGGCCAACATGACAAAATCCGATCTCTACCAAAAATACAAATATCAGCGCATGGTGGCATGTGCTGTAATCCCAGCTACTTCGGAGGCTGAGGCAGGCGAAGTTTGCAGTGAGCTGAGATTGCGCCATTGCATTCCAGCCTGGGTGACAGAGTGAGATTCCAACTCCAAAAAAAAAAAAAAGAAAAGAAAAAGAAAAATGCAAATTAAAATTAAAATGACTCTGAGCTATCATTTCTCACCAATTAGACTGGTAAAATAAAGTAGGGCAACTCATTAGCTTGGTGAGTCCATGTGGAAATAAACACTCTCATATATTGTAGCTAGGAATGCTAACTAGTACAACACTTTTGGATGGAAATTTGGTAATTTTAAACAAAGCTACACGTGCAGTTTTATCCTTTGACCCAGTAATCCCACTTGTAAGAATTTATCATACAACAATATCAAACTACTAATTTCAAAGTTATTCATTGCAGCAAAATATTGGAAGCTACCTAAAAACCCAAACATAGGAGTTGGTTGAGTAAAATATGTACAATGACTTTTTTTCCCTCTCCATTTTGGTAGGCTGGGTGAAGATGAAATTCACTGAGGAGGGAAGGCCTGGGTCTGCAGCACCCCGTGTGCCAGTCCAGAACTGGCCTATCTACAGACCCCCTGAAAATCAAATGGGCTTGGATTTGGACATTCTCAATAAAAAGGGTTAAAGGCTGATGGGATCTAAAGCCTGGTACTTGAATTTTGAGCAAGATAAGCTGCCTTAAGTTCTCTTCATTACACAGACGATCCTAGGTAATTGATAGATCCTGTGGTTCAACTTGATTTCTAGATAGAAGCTGGATTCATGTGATGCCAGAGAAGTAAAATTCCAAGAGACCGAAACCAGAGCTGAGTCTCACTGTTCCAGTCTGGACCTCTTTGGTGCTGTAAATCCTGTATATACAGTAGATGATTATTGCATTTTTCTTTTATGGACTCTCTTCAGCTTCTGGAGTCCTCATTATCCTATTATGTCTTTGTGTGAAGACATGCTGCTTTGTAATTATCGAAAGTGTCGCATCAAACTCTGGCTATGCATGGGTCACTGCCTGCTCTCACGTCTTCTGTGATCAGCATGGCAGTGGTGAGTTAAGTTGCTCACCAGCTATCTGTGATGCCTGAAAAGTACCCTTTCTGGAAAGCTAGATATTGTCCACACAGAACTCAGTCCATCAGAGAAATATAAAGCTATGGTATTGGCAGGACTGCGACAAGAGATCGTGTAGGACATTAACTCCCGAGCAGTGGCCTTCAGGACATATCAGGTACATCAGGAACGTCTCTATCAAGAACACAATTTCATCAAGGCTGAGGGCCATCTGAAACAAATGGATAAGATATATACTCAGCAAATACAAAGCAAGGATGTAGAATTGATCTCTATGAAAGGGGAGGTCACCTCCATGAAGAAAGTGCTAGAAGAATACAAGAAAAAGTTCAGTGACATCTCTGAGAAACTTAAGGAACGCAATCTTCAGTATCAAAAGCTCCAAGGCCTCTATGATAGCCTTAGGCTATGTAACATCCCTATTGCTAACCATGAAGGCACCTTGAACCATCTGTGATTGCACAGTCTGGTGTTTTTGGCTTCCCATTAGGAATAACAACCTCAAGTTTCCTTTGGATAGTACACCTGTTTGAAATCGGGGCGATGGAGATATTCAGTTCAGACCATTTTTTTGTAGGCTCTCCCATAGCACCTGAACCCAGCAACAGCTTATTTAGTTTTGCCTCTCCAAGTGGCGAATTAGAGCAGCAGCAAGTTTCTAGCAGGGCCTTCAAAGTAAAAAGAATTTGAGCCAGGAATGGTGTCACACACCTGTGATCCCAGCTACTTAGGAGGTTGAGGCTGGGAGGATCACTTGAGCCCAGGAGTCTAAGGCTGTAATGATCTAAGATCATGCCACTGCACTCCAGCCTGGGCAATAGAGTGAGACCCTGTTTCTAAAAAATGTAAAGATAATTTCCTTAACTTTACAGAATGTTTCTATGTTCACCTTCAGTAATTTCATTTAGCAAATCTTTTATCTAGATAGGACACCCCAGTCTCCCTGTGCTTTTAAGTCTCTGAAGTTGTCTTCACATTATCAACATAACAAACTCATTGGCAATGGGGAATGGCTTAGAGTCTGGTTTCTCTATTATTTAAAGCATGAGCATTTTATTAATCTCAATTTCATTGTGAACTGCTGAATTTTCATCCCTAGTGAAAAGGTCACAATAGTATTTGTTTCAACTCTCGGCTGTTTCTGACTAAGCTATGTTGTTTATGCCTTAAGTACCTTTGTTATATGCCATGTCACTTTGAATTCTGGTATTTATGCATATCTGTATATGTAAGTATGTTAATTTACACTGATATTTTGCTGTATTTGCCAGTATGTTTATGTGAAAAATGGAAAATGGTGGGTGATATGTGGCTTGTTATTTGGGTATGTGTATTTATTTGTATATATTTATGTATTTACCTTCATATTAACTTGTTTGGAGGTGTGTTTATGTCAGTGAATAAGAGTACAATTTGATGCATGTATGTTCAGTCCCTGTTTGTATTTAAAAATAACTCACATTGATCAAGTTATTTTTAAAAGTTGACTTTTCTGGCATTTACAGTTAGCCCTATGTATCCAAATGTGCTGCATCCGCAGATTCAGCCAACCATATATCAAAAATATTCTAGAAAAAAATGAAAATAATAATATAAAAATAAAAAATACAAATTAAAAACTAATACCGTTTAAAAACCAATACTGTACAACTACTATTTGGATAGCATTTACGCTGTAGGTATTATAAATAATTTAGAGGTGATTTAAAATATTTGGGAGAATTTGTAGGTTATATGCAAATACCATGCCATTTTAAAAAAGCGACATGAGCATCCAAGGATTTTGGTATCTGTGAGGGTTCCTGGAACCAATATCTCAAAGCTACCAAAGGACGACTGTATTTTAAAATAAAGCTACTTCTTTCTTTACCTTTTTGTCAACTGTTGCCTTTGGTTTACTTATTCAGGAATGTATTTCTGCAGAAAGTTTACCAATGTGTTACTGACCTCAAGAGACTGTTAAAATAATTTAAAAGATTTTTAAAAATATATGTACAATGAGGTACTATGTAGCTGTTAAAAAAAAATCTGGTCAAGCAGTCTCTTACACTTGTCATCCCAGCAGTCTGGTAGGCTGAAGCAGGAGGACTGCTTGAGGCCAGAAGTTCAAGAGCAGCCTAGACAACAAAGCAAGACCCCCTTTCTTTTTTTTTTTTTTTTTTGAGACGGAGTCTCGCTCTGTAGCCCGGGCTGGAGTGCAGTGGCCGGATCTCAGCTCACTGCAAGCTCCGCCTCCCAGGTTTACGCCATTCTCCTGCCTCAGCCTCCCGAGTAGCTGGGACTACAGGTGCCCGCCACCTCGCCCGGCTAGTTTTTTGTATTTTTTAGTAGAGACGGGGTTTCACGGTGTTCGCCAGGATGGTCTCGATCTCCTGACCTCGTGATCCGCCCGTCTCGGCCTCCCAAAGTGCTGGGATTACAGGCTTGAGCCACCGCGCCCGGCCACAAGACCCCCTTTCTACAAAAAATAAAAAAAGATCAGCTGGGAGTGGTGGTGAGTACCTCTAGTCCCAGCTACAGGCTTGAGCCCAGGAGGATGAGGCTGCAGTGAACCATGATCGTGCCACTGCACTCCAACCTGGGCAACAGAGTGAGACCCTGTCTCAAAAAAAAAAAAAAAAAAGGCTCCATTAACTGAAATGGAGTGATTTCCAGGATATACTGTCAAGTGAAAAACAGGGCTGGGTGCAGTGGCTCATCACACCTGTAAACCTAGCACTTTAGGAGGCGGAGACAGGAGGACTGCTTGAGCCCAGAAGTTTGAGACCAGCCTGGGTAACACAGTAAGACCTCATCTCTACAGAAAGAATTTTTTAAATTAGGCAGGTATGGTGGTGTGTGCCTGTATTCCCAGCTACTTGGGGCTGAAGTGGAAGGATCGCCTTGTTTATTTCTCTCTCCTTATAGAGTAGATCTAAGAGGACAAGTATCCTTTTTATCTGGATTACCACTATATTTATAGCATCTAGAATAGGATATATACTAAGAATTCAACACATATTTGTTGAACAAGCTAAAAATATTAATATTTTATAGATGAATCAAATGCAAGTTTGGAAGGGACTCATAACTTCCAAGGTCACACAGCTAGTGAAGACAGAACAAGTATTATCTATCCAGGTCTACCTGTCTTGTGAAAGCCTGTGTTCTTTTCACCACATCACCCTACCTTATCACAAAAAATAAAATAATCCTGCCAGGCACAGTGGCTCACGCCTGTAATCCCAGCACTTTGGGGTGGATCACCTGAGGTCAGGAGTTCGAGACCAGCGTGGGCAACATGGTGAAACATCGTCTCTACTAAAAATACAAAAATCAGCTGGGTGTAGTGGCATGCGCCCATAATCCCAGCTACTCAGGAGGCTGAGACAAGAGAATCACTTGAACCTGGGAGGCAGAGGTTGCAGTGAGCTGAGACTGCGCCACTGCATTCCAGTGCACTCCAGCCTGGGTGACAAGAGCGAAACTCTGTCTCAATAATAATAATAATAATAACAACAACAACAACAAAACAACAACAACAACAACAATAATAATTGGCCGGGCACAGTGGCTCACGCCTGTAATCCCAGCACTTTGGGAGGCTGAGGCGGGCGGATCATGAGGTCAGGAGATCGAGACCATCCTGACTAACATGGTGAAACCCCGTCTCTACTAAAAAAATACAAAAAACTAGCTGGGTGAGGTGGCGGGTGCCTGTAGTCCCAGCTACTCGGGAGGCTGAGGCAGGAGAATGGCATGAACCCGGGAGGCGGAGCTTGCAGTGAGCTGAGATCCGGCCACTGCACTCCAGACTGGGCGACAGAGCGAGACTCCGTCTCAAAAAAAAAAAAAAAAAAAGATTAGCCGGGCGTGGCAGTGGGCGCCTGTAGTCCCAGCTACTCGGGAGGCTGAGGCAGAAGAATGCAGCTACCCGGGAGGCGGAGCTTGCAGTGAGCAGAGACGGTGCCACTGCACTCCAGCCTGGGCGAAAGAGTGAGACTCCATCTCAAAAAAAAAAAAATCATCATCATCATCATCCTTTCTCTGGGAGAACATTCTTGGGGTAGAGGACCAGCCAGATGCAAATAAAGTGAACACCAAGCAGTCAATGCTATAATTAATTCTTCTAACTACAATCACTGAAATTCATCCTTAGGCTCACATAAACATGCATCTATTTTTTAGAGATGAGTTTCTCACTTTATTGGCCAGGTTGGAGAGCAGTGCAGCAGTCACAGCTCACTGCTGCCTAAAATTCTTGGGCTCAGGGGATCCTCCCTCTTCGGTTTCCCAAGTAGCTGGGACTACTGGTGCACGCCACTGCGCCTGGCTAATCTAAAAAATATTTTGTAGTGATGAGGGAGTCTCACCATCTTGCCCAGGTTGGCCTCAAACTCCTGGGCTCAAGCGATCCTCCTGCCTTGGCCTCCCAAAGTGCTGGGATTACAGGTGTGAGCCACTGTACCTGACCTAAACATGCGCGTCTATATTAAGGGAGTAAGGAACTTGAGGAACTTATTTTTTTTTTTTTTTTTTTTTTTTTTGAGACAGAGTCTTGCTCTGTCGCCCAGGCTGGGGTGCAGTGGCCGAATCTCAGCTCACTGCAAGCTCCGCCTCCCGGGTTTAGACCATTCTCCTGCCTCAGCCTCCGGAGTAGCTGGGACTACAGGCGCCCGCCACCTCGCCCGGCTAGTTTTTTGTATTTTTTAGTAGAGACGGGGTTTCACCGTGTTAGCCAGGATGGTCTCGATCTCCTGACCTCGTGATCCGCCCGTCTCGGCCTCCCAAAGTGCTGGGATTACAGGCTTGAGCCACCGCGCCCGGCCGGAACTTATTTTAAATGTTTACAAAGAACTTGCTTCCAGCTGTCATTCAATCATTCATTCATTCATTCAGCAAATAATATTGGACAAACTCTTTGTGCCAGGCCCAGATACAGTTCTTGCCTCACAGTATAGCAACAATATGACAGATATTTTTTAATCCCTATGTAAGTACAGAAAAATGACACCGGATCCAATCTTAAAAAACCAGACAGCTGGGCACAGTGGCTCATGCCTGTAATCCCAACATTTTGGGAGGCCGAGGTGAGCAGGCTGCTTGAGCCCAGGAGTTTGAGCCTGGGCACCACAGCAAAACCCTGTCTCTTCAAAAAATTAGATAGGCATGGTGGTACACACTTGTAGCCCCAGCAACTGGGAAGGCTGAGGTGACAGGTTCACCTGATCCCAGCAAGCTGAGGTTGCAGTGGGTCGAGATTGTGCCACTGTACTCCAGCCTGGGCAAGAGTGAGATCCTGTCTCAAAAAACAAACAAACAAACAAAAAAACAGAAAACCAGGGAGGAAGTTTTTTTTTTTTTTTTTTTTTTTTTAGACAGAGTCTCGCTCTGTCTCCCAGGCTGGAGTACAGTGGCTGATCTCAGCTCACTGTAACCTCCATCTCTCAGGCTCAGGTGATCCTCCCACCTCAGACTCCTGAGTAGCTGGGACTACAGGCACATGCCATCACACCTGGCTAATTGTTACATTTTTTGTAGAGACAGGGTTTTGCCACGTTGTCCAGGCTAGTCTCAAACTCCTGGGCTCAACCAATTCACCCGCCTCAGCCTCCCAAAGTGCTGGGATTGCAGGCATGAGCCACTGTGCCTGGCCAACCAGGGAAGTCTTGTTGGTGCAGATGATGCCTAAGTTAAGAGCCTATGTAGCTACAGGCTACTTCAAATGAACTCCCTGGTCATGGTGACAGAATGCTTACTGACTTCCCATAAATTGTACTGCACCATTCCACTACTCGGGCTGTAGTGTTACTTTATGATTCAGAGTAGAATAAGTGGCCCTACTAAGAGCTTCCAAAAATCTAAGTCATGCGGGCTGCTTATTATCCAATGATAGAGTAAGTTTGTGATGACAGTCTGTGTTATCACAATTGCTAGCTAGTACCTTTTCCCTCTACCCTGTAGCCCTTCATTCCCTGACAGGGTCCTAAAGGAAGGAAAATGACTCAAAAGAATCAGGCTCAAACACAGGGCTTGTAAGTTTTTTGGCTGTCAAATTAAGTACAGGGCTACAGAAGTCCTATCCCACAGATCAGAGTTCCAACAAGTAACAGTCTGTGAGAAAGTAAGATGAAAACATTTCAGTGTTGTAGATACATATACTAGGTTAGTAAAGTCAAAAGAAAAGCTCCACTGAGATTTCTTGGCCAAAAAAAAAAAAAAAAAGGCTCTAAAATTTCTACATCCAACTTGTTTCTGCCAGTAAGGCTGGGCTTTTCACTGTGCCACCAGTAAACTCAAGGAAGGCTTCATCAGGATTACACTGAGGTTGTCCTAAGCAACCACAGCCCACCAAAGCAGTCTTAAGGAATGTTGCCACTTAATAAAGTCTTTAAGCAAGTTGGGACCAAGTTCTCAGATCTTCCCTTGACCAACTGTATTTACTCTTTTCAAGCTGATAGAAATCTGACAAACAAAAATCCCTGGGAAAAATGAAAGGTTCCAGGAAAGAATGACAGAGATTCGTAATTTGATAAAGACATCAAACAAACAACTGAAAATAACTTGCATTTAGCTTTTTGAACATCTAAAAATAGTACATATGCTCATTCTTTCTAATAAGCTGTCTCCAGCATGGGGATTTCATTGGCATAGTTTGTTCTTTGTTGTAACATGTTAGCTGTTTCTTAAGACATAATAGTCCTTTTTCTACATCAAAGGACTTAAGTAACTATACCTCTAACAACTAGTGTGTTGGTATCATTATCCCTACTTTCTTGGTTGTGAAACTGAGGCCCAGGGTAAATGAGGCTTGCTTGAGGCCAAAGATTCCTGTCTAGATTAAATAGAGAATTATCAACTCTGGAATTTCTAAATTAAAAGAAGCAATGAGACCAGCAATATAAAACAAATGTTTTAAACATAGGCTACAGAATTCTATTATAGATTTAGTCTGCTTGAAGCCTCTAAAATATACCTCACGAACTTGTTCTCGAAACACTGAGGAATAATCACAGTCTGTTTCTAAAGCACACAAAAACAGCACCAATGGCTGATTACCCCAGAGAGAGCAACAGCTCTAATATGGGTCAGGATCCATGTCCAAGGAGTCAGTCAGCTTTGTTTTACGTGCTGATCACAGACCGTACCTTTACTGAACAACACTTCTTGTTCACATGGCTCTAGACATAGGACAAAAATTTCTCCTATAAGACTGGAATTCCCTCCACTTAAGAGAAAGAGATCAACAAGCAATCGCTGCACACCTGCAAGACAAGGATACTACATGAGTCCTGTTAGGAGATTTGTTCATTTTTAAGTATGTTTTACACAAAAATAATTAAGAGTTTATACCTATTAAGAACCACCGAATTGTACACTTTAAAAGAGTTCTGTACATACATACAACTATCTAATCTACATATAAAATTCTACATAACTGAATGCCACAGAAAAGAACACTACTCAAAAAAAGAAATTTTGAAAATACCAGACCAAGTAAACCTGGTAGAATCTTTAGAACAGGTTTAGAGGCTGAGGTGGGAGGATTGCTTGAACCCAGGAGGCAGAGGTTAGAGTGCGCCGAGATGGTGCCACTGGACTCCAGCCTTGGTGACAGAGTGAGACTCTCTCAAAAAACAAAACAAAACAAAACAAAAAAAATGCTAGGTGCGGTAGCCTAGCCTGTAATCCCAGCACTTTGGGAGGCTGAGGTGGGCAGATCACTTGAGGCCAGCAGTTTGAGATCAGCCTGACTGACATGGCAAAACCCCATTGCTACTAAAAATACAAAAAAATTAGCCAGGCATGGTGGCACACCCCTGTAATCCCAGCTACTCGGACGGCTGCGGCAGGAGAATCACTTGAACCCAAGAGGTGGAGGTTGCAGTGAGCCGAGATTGCGCTACTGCACTCCAGCCTGAGTGACAGAGCAAGACTCTGTCTCAAAGAAACAAAAACAAAAACAAGCAAACAAAAAAACCCCACAGTTGTGTTCTAACTGTGGCTCAGCAATTAACCGGAGTGGGATTTGGGGCAGCTTAGTTAAATTTTCTGAGTATCAGGTTTGTCATTTGCAAAACAGAATAATACCATCTACCTTTCAATGTGGCTGTTAGATTAGAAATCCAGACACACATAATACGTATGAAAGATCTTCCTGGTGATCTTCAGAGCCAATGTTCCAGGCAACCCCGAGGAAAACAAAAATTACATCCCCATAATCATAATCAGTTAATAAGTTAACTCCCTACCTTCCAGTGGTCTCTGAGAAGAGAAACCAAGGTTCTAAAGTAACAAATGAATTTCTCAAATGTATTCATTATAAAACTTTAGCAAATTTAATTATCATCAGAAATGCTCAGTAGGCTATAAACAGAGATCTTGTGTGAATAATCAGTTGTTACTATTACTGCAAAGCAGAGTTTCTGCTGCTTCTCAGTACCTTTCATTTTCCACCTGCCTTTCTGTGCTCCCTAAAGAGTTCAACTCAAAATCAAATTAAACCTTAAATGTATATAATTCCACCTGCCACCAGAAAGAAAATAAACAATCATCCCTCCTCAGCCTCCCAAGTAGCCAGGACTATAGGCACACACCACCACACCTGGCTAATTTTTTTTTCCCCAGCTAATTTTTACAATTTTTTTTGTAGAGACAAGGTCTCACTATGTTACGCAGACTGGTCTCAAACTCCTGGGCTCAAGCAATCCTCTTGTCAAGGCCTCCCTAAGTGCTGGGATTACAAGCATGAGCCACCATGCCCAGGCCTGACCCACCATGCCCAGGCCTGACCCATGTAAAAGTTTTAGAGGTATATGCTTACTTACATTGAGTGAGGTCTTCATTTCACACAATTTGGAGCTAAAAACATACCTGCATATTTCAGCTTTGTAGTAATTCCTCAACTGTTAAAGTATAGGATTTTCATGCTTTCTCAGGAGTTATTCTATCCTAGTACTATTAGGAATGTCTATCCCTGCTCATGTCCCCATCATCACAAATTCTTATTCTTCCTACAAGACTCAATTTGAATGTCACATTCATGAGGTGTTCCTTTTTCTTCAACAAGCACATTCAAGCAGTGTTTCCTGATGTTCCTCTAGAGGACACAGAGTACTGTCCTAATTCCTCTTTGCTATGTCCCTAACCTACTCCACTACTGCATCTCAAATAAAAATTCAATTTTGAGACACGTGTCATCTGGCTGTACCTAGCAGAAATCATCCTTTTAATCCTCTGGTTACTCAATGCATTTACTGAGACTTTGGCACCTAATACATAATATTTCTTTCCGCTTGAACTTTAGGCAAGTCACTCAAGTTCCTCGAGACCTACTTTCCCCATTTTTTGAAAATTTATTTTTATTTTTATTTTTAGACAGAGTCTCCCTCTGTCGCCCAGGCTGGAGTGCGGTGGCACAATTTCAGCTCACTGCAACCTTCGCCTCCCAGGTTCAAGCGATTCTCCTGCCTCAGTCTCCTGAGTAGCTGGGATTACAGGCGCCTGCCACCACGCCCGGCTAATTTTTATATTTTTAGTAGAGATGGAGTTTTGCAATGTTGGTCAGGCTGGTCTCGAACTCCTGGCCTCAGGTGATCCACCTGCCTCAGCCTCCCAAAGTACTGGGATTACAGGCATGAGCCACCTCTCCCGGCCTACTTTCACATTTTTAAGATGGGGACAAAGATAGTTTCTATCTCAGAGTGTCGCTGGGGATTAAATGAAATAATGCACACAAGCACATAGCATGTAGGTTTCTGGTGTTGGAAAACTGGTGGGTTAAGACAACCCAAAAATTCTGTCACAAACATCTAAAAATTTTGAGTAAGACATAACAAAAAATTATTTCAAATACATATCTGAACTTATAAGAAAGAAAGAGAAAATTGATGAGGGAAGTTAAAACAGGAGAACTTCAGCTGCACTAACTGGGAATTTTAAAGGGTACACTGGGCCAAAAGATGTGGGTCTGGCTGGGCATGGTGGCTCATGCATGCAATCCCAGCACTTTGGGAGGACAAGGCAGGCAGATTACCTGAGGTTAGGAGTTCGAGACCAGCCTGGCCAACATGGTGAAACCCCATCTCTACTAAAAACACAAAAATTAGCCGGGCGTGGTAGCACGTGCCCAGCTACTCAGGAGGTTGAGGCAGGAGAAATGCTTGAACCAGGAGATGGAAGTTGTAGTAAGCTGGGATCGCACCACCGTACTCCAACCTGGGTGACAGAGTAAGACTCCGTCTCAAAACAAAAACAAAAACGTAAAGTGGCTGGTCTAACCATTTACTATCCCTTAGGTTCTGTCATCTGAAATAAGAAAAATTTTCCTTCAGACTCTAACTCCATCCCAATCTATCAAGATATAGGAAATATAAAGGGGAAACAGATAAGTAATAGCAATTCCAATAACAGTATTATATTAAAATGCTATGCAATAAGTACAGAGGTGGCCACGCGCATGGCTCACGCCTGTAATCCCACCACTTTGGGAGGCCCAGACTGGTGGATCACCTGAGGTCAGGAGTTTGAGATCAGCCTGGCCACCATGGCGACACCCTGTCTCTACTAAAAATACAAAAAATTAGCAGGGTGTGGTGATGCAGGCCTGTAGTCCCAGCTACTCAGGAGGCTGAGGCAGGAGAATCCCTTGAGCTCAGAAGGCAGAAGTTGCAAGGAACCGAGATCCCACAACTGCACTCCAGCCTGGGAGACAGAGCGAGACTCCGTCTCAAAATAAATAAATAAATAAATAATAAAAAAGAAGTATGGAGGTGTATAGGGAATAATTAAGAAGGGCAATTAGGCCGGGCGCGGTGGCTCAAGCCTGTAATCCCAGCACTTTGGGAGGCCGAGGCGGGCGGATCACAAGGTCAGGAGATCGAGACCACAGTGAAACCCCGTCTCTACTAAAAATACAAAAAAATTAGCCGGGCGCGGTGGCGGGCGCCTGTAGTCCCAGCTACTCAGGAGGCTGAGGCAGGAGAATGGCGGGAACCCGGGAGGCGGAGCTTGCAGTGAGCTGAGATCTGGCCACTGCACTCCAGCCTGGGCAACAGCGTGAGACTCCGTCTCAAAAAAAAAAAAAAAAAAAAAAAAAAAAGAAGGGCAATTAACCCAGACCTGGAGGCTAAGGAAGGCTTCCAGAGGTAATGAAATTTTAGCTAAATCTTGAAAGCTAATGAATAAGAAGACATCTCTTGTGCTCCGCTTCACATTCTGTGGGCCCAACTCTTTATTCCAGCCATTGCTCTGGCAATCATCTGTGTAACCTGATAGCATTTCACTTTGTGTACTGGTCGTCTCTTATTTTTTGTCTTCAGACTTCTAGTAACCACATTTGGAATACCTACAGGAACCTATTCGGCCATTCTGGCGCACATACAAACCTTGAAGTGTGAGGAAATTTATACCCATGGGGCAACCTTTGACCAATGGGGAAAGGAAGAGAGTGAATAAATACTTTTCTTTTCTGATCTTTAGCATCTCTGAGGCACAGTCTACAAAGCGCCTTAGAGGGTCTCCAGTGGAACTGAGCCTCAGTTGCCCACAGGAGTAACAAAGTCAATAACACACCCTCAGACACTCAGACTGGTCTTCCCTCTTTCCCTGTTTTCCTCTTTCCAAATCCCACTCATATTACTAATTGTACAAATACCCTTATCTCAGGCTCTGCTTTGGGGGGAAACCGAGGTTAAGACAGATTACCAGGAATTCATTATTTATATAGGAATGGAGGGAACTGAGAGTGTACCAGGTAGATATGCAAGTATCCAAATGTGTAGAATTGCAAATGCATACTACGTTTAGTAAAGTTAACTGCAGTTACCCATATGATTATTGCTACAAATTTATTCCTTGTCCTGTGGCCTCTAAATTTTGAATGCCACCACTATCCATCTAGTTGCTCTTGCTGGAAACCTGGACATCATGTTTGACCCCTCCCTCTCTTTATCCTTCCACATCTAATTAATTAGTCACAAAGTTTTCCTAAATACTCTTCAATTTTTCCCTATCTCTCTATTACTATTGCCATTGCCTTGTTTTGCTCTTTCATTTTTTCTTGCCAGGATTATTGCAATAACCATTCACTGGTGACTGATTCTCCTCATTTATGTAGTGAATATTTATAAATATTAACCTGTTAGTAATCTTTCAATCTGTCCCTATAGGATATAAAGATATAAGATATATACTTTTTTTGTTTGTTTATTTGTTTTATCTTTTTTTGGAGACAGGGTCTCACTTTATCACCCAGGCTGGAGTGCAGTGACGTGATCTTGGCTCACTGCAGCCTCAATCTCCCAAACTCAAACGATCCTCCCACCTCAGGCTCCCAAGTAGCTGGGACTACAGGCACACACCACCATGCCTGGCTAATTTTTTATGTTTTTGGTAGAAATGAGATTTTTGCCATGTTGCCTAGGCTGGTCTAGAACCCCTGAGCTCAAGTGATACGCCTGCCTCAGCCTCCCCAAGTGCTGGGACTAAAAGTGTGAGAGACCATGCCTGCCTCAGACTCCCAAAGTGCTGGGATTGAAGATGTGAGCCACCGTGCCTGGCCAAAAGTGCATACTGTATTCTGACTTCTCTCCTAGACTGTAAAGCATAGTTAAGAGCATAGGCTTTGAAGTAAGAGAACCGGTTCAATTACTAATTCTTCCATTAAACTCTCTGAAGACTCAGTCCCCTTATCTATTCACGGTAAGATATGAAAGGGCTAGAGCAGTCTTAGCCCTATGAACTCTCAAAACTAATAAACCAACACTCTCTTTAAAAATGAAGGCCGGGTGCAGTGGCTTAAGCCTGTAATCCCAGCACTTTGGGAGGCCGAGGCGGGCAGATCACAAGGTCAGGAGATCGAGACCATCCTGGTTAACACAGTGAAATCCCGTCTCTACTAAAAACACAAAAAATTGGCCAGGTGTGTGGTGGGCACCTGTAGTCCCAGCTACTTGGGAGGCTGAGGCAGGAGAATGGTGTGAACCTGGGAGGCGGAGCTTGCCGTGAGCCGAGATCATGCCACTGCACTCCAGCCTGGGCGACATACCAAGACTCCATCTCAAAAAAAAAAAAAAAAAAAAAAAAAAAAAAAAAAGGAAGAAGCGCAGCACTAAATAGAAATTGCCAGGAGTATAATCCAAATTAAGGAAGACAAAGACAATCCTCAGAGCACAGGAACCAGAAAAGCCAGATAAAATGGAGATAAAGGAGCAGTGGAGGAAGATCTTAAAGGAGGGGGATCTAGAGCTGTGAAGCTAAAAAAGCAATTCTGACTCACCCTTCTTTTCTAAAAATGTAAAAAGACCAACTTCAGATAAAAATTAGAAACAAAACGATTACAGTCAAATCCCATACAAAGTTATTATCAAAAAAGATAATAAAGATTAAAATAACATTCCTATAATGAAAGCACACGTAAGAACGACATGCCCACAAAACAGATGAAATCCATAACCTAATATTCCTGGGTTTTTTTTGAGACAGAGTCTCACTCTGTCACCAGGCTGGAATGCAATGGCACGACCTCAGCTCACTGCAACCTCAGCTCACTGCAACCTCCGCATCCTGGGTTCAAGCCATTCTCCTGCCTCAGCCTCCCGAGTAGCTAGGACTACAGGTGCACGCCACTACTATGCTCAGCTAATTTTTGTATTTTTAGTAGAGACAGGGTTTCACCATGTTGGCCAGGATGGTCTCGATCTCCTGACCTCGTGATCTGCCTGCCTCAGCCTCCCAGGGTGCTGGGATTACAGGCGTGAGCCACCACGCCCGGCCCTCCATAGCCTAATATTTCAAAATAAGCTAAAGTAAGAAAATGATAAATGTGGCCAGGCGCGGTGGCTCACACTTGTAATCCCAGAACTTTGGGAGGCCGAGGCAGGCAGATCACTTGAGTTCAGAGTTCGAGACCAGCCTGGCCAATATGGTGAAGCCCCATCTCTAATAAAAATACAAAAATTAGCTGGGCGTGGTAGCGCACACCTGTAGTCCCAGCTACTTGAGGGGCTGAGGCAGGGGAATCACTTGAACCCAGGAGGCAGAGGTTGCGATGAGCCAAGATCACACCACTGCACTCTAGCCTGAACAGAGCAAGACGCTATCTCAAAAAAAAAAAAAAAAAAAAAAAAAATAGGCCAGGTGTGGTGGCTTATGCCTGTAATCCCAGAACTTTGGGAGGTAGAGGCAGAGGCGGGTGGATCACAAGGTCAGGAGTTTAAGACCATCCTGGCTAACATGGTGAAACCCTGTCTCTACTAAAAATACAAAAAATTAGCCGGGCGTGGTGGCACACGCTTGTAGTCCCAGCTTCTTGGGAGGATGAGGCAGGAGAATCACTTGAACCCGGGAGGCAGAGGTTGCAGTGAGCCAAGATTGTGCCACTGCACTCCAGCCTGGTGACAGAGCAAGATGCCGTCTCAAAAAAAAAAAAAAAAAAAAAAAGGCCAGGCACAGTGGCTCACACCTGTAATCCCAGCACTTTGGGAGGCCGAGGTGGGCAGATCACAAGGTCAGGAATTTGAGACCAGCCTGACCAACGGGGTGAAACCCTGTCTCCACTAAAAGTACAAAAATTAGCCAGGTGGGGTGGCGCATACCTGTAATCCCAGCTACTCAGGGGGCTGAGACAGGAGAATCGCTTGAACCTGGGAGGTGGAAGTTGTGGTGAGCCAAGATTGTGCCACTGCACTCCAGCCTGGGCGACAGAGTGAGACTCCATTTTGAAAATAAATAAATAAATAAATAATAAAAAAATAAAAGAAAAGGCCTGGTGCAGTGACTCTTGCCTCTAAATCCCATCACTTTGGGAAGCTGAGGCAGGCAGATCACTTGAGCCCAGGAGTGTGAGAACAGCCTAGGTAACAAGGCAAAACCCTGTCTCTGCAAAAAAGAAGAAGAAATTAGCTGGGTGTGGTGGCATGTACCTGTAGTCCCAGTCACTCAGGAGGCTGTGATGGGAGGGTGGCTTGAGCCCAGGAGGTCAGGGCTGAAGTGAGTCATGTTTGGCAGCACTCCAGCCTGGGCAACAGAGTGACACCCTGTCTCTTAAAAAAAGAAAAAAGAAAAAAAGACAGAAACTTCACATGAAAAGAACTCACTACATATCTAAAAAATATGATTCAGAACAATCAATAAGATATGTTATATAGAAAAACCACAAGATATTAAAGAAAAATAAAAACTCCTTTGGGAATCCAGACAAAAGGACCAAGTCACTCATAAGGGAAAGAAAAACAGATTTTATCTGGACTGTTTTGACAACAACACTGTATGTCAAAAGATAATGAAAGAATACATTTAGGCTGGGTGTGGTGGCTCACACCTGTAATCCCAGCACTTTGGGAGGCCAAGGCGGGTGGATCATGAGGTCAGGAGTTCGAGGCCAGCCTGGCCAACATGGTGAAGCCCTGTCTTTACTAAAAATACAAAAATTAGCCAGGCATGGTGGCGGGTGCCTATAATCCCAGCTACTTGGAAGGCTAAGGCAGGAGATCGCTTGAACCGGGGAGGCAGAGGTTACAGTGAGCTGAGATTGTGCCACTGCACTCCAGCCTAGGCAACAAGAGCAAAACTCCATCTCAAAAAAAACCATTTAATATATTCAAGGAATACATGTGAGTCATGGATTCTATATCCAAATAAATTGGCTGTGAAACATAAAGGCAGCAGATAACTTATTGAACATTACCATGCACCCTCCTTTAGGAATCTATTAGAAATAAGCTTCAGATAAATGACTGGAGACACAAGGAATAAGGACTGGTGTGCAATGATCATCAACAGCTGCTAATATCATAAAATGAAAGACAACCAGATAATCATGTGCCTTCAGATGGAAGAACACACCACTACCTTGCCAAAAATTCAAACCTAAACCTAATCAAGCCTCAAGTTCAACTACCAATTTATAGAATATACATACAAGAAACACTCATTAGCCGGGCGCAGTGGCTCAAGCCTGTAATCCCAGCACTTTGGGAGGCCGAGACAGGCGGATCACGAGGTCAGGAGATCGAGACCATCCTGGCTAACCCGGTGAAACCCCGTCTCTACTAAAAAATACAAAAAACTAGCCGGGCGAGGTGGCGGGCGCCTGTAGTCCCAGTTACTTGGGAGGCTGAGGCAGGAGAATGGCATAAACCCAGGAGGCGGAGCTTGCAGTGAGCTGAGATCCGGCCACTGCACTCCAGGCCGGGCGACAGAGTGAGACTCCGTCTCAACAAAAACAAAAAAAACAAAAAAAACAAAAAAACACTCATTAAATCAACAAAATGCAGACTGTGGGAAAACTACACCAAAAACCCAGTTTCTTCAACAATTAAATTACAAGGGGAAAAAAAAGAAATGGAGGGAAAATCTGTATGTTAAGAGACTTAAAAAACATTTCAACCAATTATAATGTGTAATCCTTATTCACTTCCTAAGTTAAATAAACACATTTGAAAAAACATGCTGAAATTATATTTATGAGGCAACTGGAAACTCAAACACTGATTAAATACTTAATGATACCAAAGAATTCTTATTGATTTGGTTTTTTACTGTTAGGAGAAAGCAAGTTGGGTAAAATATAGATAAAATAAGATTTGCTGTAGGTTGTCAACTGTTGATGCTGGGTGACAGATACGTGGGCAATGTTGTTTACTTTTGTACATGTTTTAAAATTTCCACATAAGGAGTTAAAATATTAACTATGTCTGGTCTACAACTTGTGTGTTTAACAAACGGCAATTATCATTATTATTATTAGTTAACTCTGAATATTTACTAAATGAATGAGTTTAGACATAGATAAGAATGAATGATTTATCAACAAATATGAAACATTATTATGGAGAAAATATGAAATCTAAGAGCATTCATGTCATCAATGTCAGTTGTAAGAGTGGAGCTCACTCACCCAGGGCCTGGGAGAATGAATGAACCAATAATCTCTCTTGATAAGTCAGGGAAAGAGGTTTGGGTAGCTGAAATAAAAAGTGAGAACCAGTAAATCAGTAAAATTGTGGGGTTAGATAAAGCAAAATGAAGTAGAAAATGGTGCCAGAAATTATAAAGCCAAATGAAATATGTGTCTTTAAGTGAAAAAACATAACTTAGCAAATATGGTATCCAACTTCAATATCCTATAAGCACATATGATGGAGGTTTCCACATTTAAGCAGGACTGCAATACATTTAGCAAATGTAAGGTAAAGGAAAAAGATTATAAGTTAAAAATTATTTAAACAAAAAAAAGCCAAATAAAGTGAATGTACTACTCTGGCCTTTCTCTGAGAACAGAAGTCAAACACAAAGACCTCACAAAAATAGCTGGGAAACTCAATCTGGAGGAAGTGGTTAAAGATAAAACCAAAAGCTAATAAACCCCAAACTTTCAGGGAATGTTCTTATCTTACCTAAAATCTTATTGGAAACAGACCAAAAGAGCCTCTTAATGTTTAGGAGCTCTTTTGTGGGCACAGGGGAAGAAAAACCATGGGCTTAAAGGGTCACTGTGCCACGCATGGCACAGTTGCTCAGTACAACTTTCTCCTTTAGAGAGATAACCGACATCCCTTAGCAAACACTGACAACTTCCTTCTTACGCTGTCTCACTTTCTTCAACCATTTATATGCCCTTCCACTGCCTTTTCTACAAGTTTATGTTAATTCTAATCAGTTAATTCTGAATTTTGGCTTAGCTCAGTTCCTAACAGCTATTTGGGAGTCTATTTACGTTCTTCCAACAGTTAGCCTTGTTGCCTTCTACTCCCGGTTGGAAGGCAAGCTGATATGAAGCCAGGATTTCAGGAGCTACTGTAGTAAGAAAAAACCAAGTAAAGATAGCAAAGACTTGCTGGCCAAAGTCACAGCTTGGAAGATGGCTCAGAGGTAGGATTATATGTAAGAGATGCTGTGTAAATGATACGGGGGAAACAGGTAAGGGAGGAAAAGAAATTAGACTGCAGAAGGACTTAGTAAAGATTCTGATTTTAGTTGCAAGGGGAAGCCCTAAAATAAGGAGTAAAAGATCAAAGTCATGGCCATGCACGGTGGCTCATGCCTGTAATCCCAGCACTTTAGGGGGCCGAGGCCGGCAGATCATGAAGTCAGGAGATCTAGACCTTCCTGGCTAACACGGTGAGACCCTGTCTCTATTAAAAATACAAAAAAATTAGCCAGGTGTGATGGTGGGCGCCTGTAGTCCCAGCTACTCAGGAGGCTGAGGCAGGAGAATGGCGTGAACCTGGGAGGCAGAGCTTGCAGCGAGCCGAGACTGCGCCACTGCACTCCAGCCTGGGCGACAGAGCAAGACTCTGTTTCCGAAAAAAACAAAAAAACAAAAAAAACAAAAAACAAAAAAAACAAAGTCATAAGAAAAGGCAGTAACTTGGAGAGTAAAGTACCCCTTTGGTGGTTACTTTCCTTCTCATGCCTTCTCTCCTAATAGTTGACACTATTACTTCTCAAGCCTCCAAGTGTTAGAGGAACTTACTTGCATGGGACTTCCAAGATTTCTAATTCTAAACTGGGCCAAAAATAACTTTTCTAAAATTCAGAGATTATAGAGCAAAGAAAGTTTACACATCCATTATAAACTTTTAGATGGTAGCTAATACAGCCCTGCGAAGACCATCAAAAATCCCAAGCTCTTTGCAAATCAAAACTACAGTAAGATACTAACTCATGCTTATTGGGATGACTACTATTAAGAAAAAAATATGCTGGGCGTGGTGGCTCATGCCTGTAATCCCAGCACATTGGGAGGCTGAGGTGGGTGGATCACGAGGTCAGGAGTTCGAGACCAGCCTGGCCAACATGGTGAAACCCTGTCTCGATACTAAAAATACAAAAATTAGCTGGGTGTGGTGGTATGCACCTGTAATCCTAGCTACTCAGGAGGCTGAGGCAGGAGAATCACTTGAACCTGGGAGGAGAGGTTGCAGTAAGCTGAGATTGCGTCATTGCACTCCAGCCTGGGCAACAGAGCAAGACTCCTTCTCAAAAACAAAAAACAAACAAACAAAAATAAGCAGAAAATACGTATCGGGAAGGAAGTGGAGAAACTGGAACTATAGACTAGGCATGGTGGCTCACCCTTGTAAATCCAGCACTTTGAGAGGCCAAGGTAGAGGATCACTTGAGCCCAGCAGTTCGAGACCAGACTGAGCAACATAGTGAGACTCTGTCTCTTAAAAAAAAAGAAAAAAGAAAAAATACACACACACACACACACATATATATACACACACACATACATATATCTATATATGTAGCCACGCATGGTGGCTCATGCCTGTAATCCCAGCACTTTGGGAGGCCAAGGTGGGTGGATCATCTGAGATCAGGAGTTTGAGACCAGCCTGATCAACATGGAGAAACCCCGTCTCTACTAAAAATACAAAATTATTGTATGTGTATAAAAATATATATATATACACACACACACACGTTTATTTTAATTTATTTATATATATATTTTGAGACAGAATTTCCCTCTGTTGCCAAGGCTAGAGTGCAGTGGTACGATCTCAGCTCACTGCAACCTTCACCTCTTGGGTGCAAGCAATCCTCACACCTCAGCCTCCTGAGTATCTGGGACTACAGGTGTGTGCCACCATGCCTGGCTAATTTTTGTATTTTGGGAGCAATATAGTGAGACCCCCTCATCTCAACAAAAAATAAAAAGTTAGCTGGGTGTGGCAATGTATGACCATGGTTCCAGCTACTCAGGAGGCTGAGATAGGAGCATCACTTGACCATAGAAGGTCAGTGCTGCAGTGAGCCATGATCACACCATGGCACTCCAGCCTGGGTGTCAGAACGAAATCCTGTCTCACAAACAAAACAAGTAAAGAAAGAAAGAGGTTGGAGCTCTTGTACACTGTTGGTGGGAATGTAAAATGGTATAGCCACTGCAGAAAATAGTATGGCAGTTCGTTAAAAAATTAAACACAGAAATAGCATATAATCCAGCAACTACACTTCTCAGTATAAACCCAAAGAACTGAAAGAGGGTCTCAAAGAAATATTTGTACATCCATATTCACAGCTGCATTATTCACAATAGCTAAAATGTGGAGGCAACCCAAGTGTCCGTGGATGGATGAATGGCTAAGCAAAATGTGGTATATCCATAAAATAGAATATTCCTCAGTCTTAAAAAGGAAGTAAATTCTGCAGAATGCTACGATGTGGATGAACCTTGAGGATGTTATGCTAAGTAAGCCAATCATGAAAAGATTGGAGGTGGAGGCGGGCAGATCACTTGAGGCCAGAAGTTCAAGACTAGCCTGGCCAACATGGCGAAACCCCATTTCTACCAAAAATACAAAAACTAGCCGGGTGTAGTGGCATGCACCTGTAGTCCCTGCTACTCATGAGGCTGAGGCACAAGACATGCTTGAACCCAGGAGGCAGAGGCTGCAGTGAGCTGAGATCATGCCACTGTACCCCAGCCAGGGTGATGGAGCGAGACTGTATCAAAAAAAAAAAAAAAAAAAAAAAAAAAAAAGACAAATACTGTATGATTCCACTTACATGAGGTACTTAGAGGTAGTCAAAATCATAGAAACAGAAAGTAGAATGGTAGCTGCCACGGGCTAGGAGGAGGAGGACGTTAGTATTTAATGGTAATAGAGTTTCAGTTTTACAAGATAAAGGTTATAGAGATGGAGGGTGGTAATGGTTGCACAACATTATAAATGTGCTTAATACCACTGAACTGTACACTTGACCCGAATTTTCTTCCCATTACCCTAATGGAATTCCCCATCTATTCTCTAAACAAATAAGCAGCTGTACCCCAGGAAGCAACACACCCAACATTATTTTATTGGAAGCCCCCACCCTAATCAGAAGCACCCAAAATCCACTTGAGAGAAAATACAGAAAAGTAGGAAAGGAAGGCCAAAAGTGAATGGAAATGCATATATACACTGTACTGGAGGTCCTGGCCAGGGCAATGAGATAATTTTTTTTTCTTTTTTTCTTTTTTTAAAGAGTCGGGCATGGTGGCTCACGCCTGTAATCACAACATTTTGAGAGGGCAAGGTTGGGGGTATCACTTCTGTCCAAGGAGTTCTAGACCAGGCCTAGGCAATATAGTGAGATCCTGTCTCTATACAAAAAAAAAGTCCAGGTGTGGTGGTGCATGCCTGTAGTCTCAGCTGCTTGGGAGGCTTAAGGAGAATCACCTGAGCCTGGGGAGGTCGAGGTTACAGTGAGCTGTGATTGAGTCACTGCACTCCAGCCTGGACAACAAAGTGAGACTCTGCCTAAAAAAAAAAAAAGAAAAAAAGAAAGTAGCCGGGCATGGTGGCACATGCCTGTAGTCCTAGTTACTTAGTTACTTGGGAGCCTGAGGTGGGAGGGCTGCTTGAGCCCAGGAGTTTGGGGTTACAGTGAGCTATGACCACACAACTGCACACAAGCCTCGGTGACAGAGTGAGACTGTCTCCAAAAATAAAATTAATGTAATTTAATTTTTAAAAAGAATAAAGATTAGAAGGAAAATATAATACTGTTTTTATTTACAGGCAATATGATGATAAGGTCCTAATCAAATCTATAATTTAAAAGGTCACAGCACATAATGCCAAAATACAAAAATCAATTGTGTTTCTATACACATGCAATAAACAATGAAAACAGAAAAACTACCAATTACAATATCATTAAAAATATTTACCTAGGAATAAATTTATCAAGACATGTTCAAAATCTCTACATTGGGCTGGGTGTGGTGGCCCATGCCTATTATCCCAGCACTTTAGGAGACTGAAGTGGGAGGACAGCTTGAGCCCAGGAGTTTGAAACTAGCCTGAGCAACATAGTGAGACATCTCTACTAAAATAAAAATTTAAAAAATTAGCTGGGCATGGTGGCATATGCCTGTAGTCCCACCTACTCGGGAGGCTGATGTGGAGATCACTTGAGTCCAGGAGGTTGAGGCTGCAGTGAGCTTTGATCATACCACTGCACTCCAGCCTGGACGACAGAGTAAGACTGTCTCAAGAAAAAAAAAAAAAAAATCATCACTGAAAATTACAAAACTCAGTTGAGAGAAACTAAGGGAAACTTAAATAAATACATACACAATTATGTGTTAATGACAGCGATATGTTCTGAGAAATGCATTGTTAGGTGACTTCCTTGTGCAAACATCATAGAATGTACTTACACAAACCTAGATAGTATAGCCTACTACATACTTAGGCTATATGGTATAGTCTATTGCTCCTAGGCTACAAACCTGTATAACATGTTATTACATACCATAGGTAATAGTAACACAATGGTAAGTATTTGTGTACTTAAACATATCTAAACATAGAAAAGGTACAGTAAAAATACGGTATTACAATCTTATGGGACCACATATGCAGCCAGTCATTGACCAGAAATCGTTATGTGGCACATGACTATATATACCATGTTCAAGGATCAAAAGATTCAATATTAAGATGTCAAATCTGAGCTGGGTGAGGTGGCTCATGCATGTAATCCTAGCACTTTGGGAGGCCAAGGTGGGTGGATCGCTTGAACCCGGGAGTTCAAGACCAGCCTGGCCAACATGGTGAAACCCTGTCTCTATAAACTACAAAAATTAGCCAGGTGTGGTGGCACACACCTGTAATCCTAGCTAATTGGGAGGCTGAGGCACGAGAATCAGTTGAACCTGGGAGGTGGAGGCTGCAGTGAGGTGGTGCAGTGAGAAGGTGCAGTAGAGGTGGAGATTGCACCACTGCACTCAGCCTGGGTGACAGAGCAAGACTCTGTCTCAAAAAGAATACAAAACAAAGACAAAACCATAAACAAACATCTACACAAAGGTCAGATGGGCAGAGATTTCTTAGACTGGACACAAAAAGCAATAACCATAAAAGACAAAATCAGTAATTTGGATTTCATCGACATTAAAAACTTTTCTCCAAGAGACACCATTAAATAAAAAGACAAGCCACAGACTGGTGGAAAATATTCACAACACATATCTCACAAAAGACTTGAATCTAGACTATATTAAGAATTCCTATAATCAATAATGGAAAGGCAAACAACTCAATTAAAAAAATAGACAAAGGCTTTGAGCAGACACTTCATGAACATATATAAATGGCCAATAAACATATGAAAAGGTTTTCAGCATCATTACCATCAGGGAAATGTAAATTAAAACCACAATGAGATACCACTACATACATACCTACTAGAATGGTTAAAATGAAAAAGACTGACAACACCAAGGGTTGATGAAGACGTGAAGCAAACACAACTCTTATAAACTGTTTCATAAAATGGTACAACCACTTTAGAAAACCGGTAGTTTCTAATAAAGTAAACCCTACAGCCGAGAATATTTTCACAAAAAGACCTGCAGAAAAATGCTCATAATAGCTTTATGCAAGATAGCCAAAAATTAGAAACAACCCAAATAACTAACTGTCAATAGGACAGATAAATAAATAGTAGTATATTCATTCAATGGAATACTACTCAGCCTAAAAAGCAACAGATTAGTTATACTTTCAATAACATGAATGAATCTGAAAAATATGTTGAACAAAAGAAGCCAGAACAAAACTGTATGATTCCATTTATATGAAGTTTATAAACAAATAAAATTAATATGTAGTGATAGAAACAGAAGAGTAGTTGACTCCGAAGATCGAATACTTACTAGAAAGAAGCACAAAGGAACTTTCAGAGGTGATGGAATTGTTCTAGATTCAGATAATGGTAATTTAGGTGTATATTTAGTATCTGTGCATTTTACTGTGTATAAATTATTTCCCAATAAAAGGGGTGAAAAAGCCATGTATTTGCATTAATTTTTTGTTTTATAGTACAAAAGTCAGTTGAAAATAACACATCCTTTTAATCACCAGAAATAACAGAAGAAAGTTTGTCTCCCATTTCAAGTAATATGGCAACATCACGATTGAATTTTTCCAAAGAAAAACAATTTTAGAACAATCTACAGTGGATCTTTCTCAGCTTTTGGGCCACCAACCACTGGGGAGACTATGTTCTCATATCTACATGCTCCTTAGTTTCTTAACCAAAGGTGACTAAAGTTCAAATATTACATGGGAAGTCTACGAATTTTTTAACGTTCCTTCGTGCTTCTTTCCAGTCAATTCTCAACTGCAGAGTCAACTGCTCCTCTGATTTATATATTAACATTTCTTGTTCATGAACTTCATATAAATAGAATCTTTTGAAGCACATTTAGAGTATATCTTTTTTTTTTTTGAGATGGGGTCTCGCTCTGTTGCCCAGGCTGGAGTGCAGTGGCGTGATCTCGGCTCACTGCAACCTTCACCTCCTGGGTTCAAGCAAATCTCCTGCCTCAGCCTCCCCAGTAGCTAGGAATACAGATGTGCGCTACCACGCCCAGCTAATTTTTGTCTTTTTAGTAGAGACAGGGTCTCACCACATTGGCCAGGCTGGTCTCAAAACTCCTGACCTCAAGTGATCCACCCGCCTTGGCCTCCCAAAGGGATTACAGGCATGAGCCACTATGCCTGGCCTAGAGTATGTCTTTTTTTTTTTTTAAATAAAAATGTACCATTACTCAAAAACATAGGAAACCAGTGACTATGACAAATGAATATCTAAATCCTTCCTAGTAACCAAATCAAAGAGCAACTAAAGAGTACATGGCTAACAAAGTATGTGATGTAAAAATATATTAGAAATAAAGTTTTGTAAACTATAATGCACTAGGGGCCAGGCATGATGGCTCACGCCTGTAATTCCAGCACTTTGGGAGGCTGAGGTAGGCAGATCACCTGAGGTCAGGAGTTCGAGACTAGCCTGGTCAACATGGCGAAATCTCGTCTATACTAAAAATACAAAATCAGTCAGGCATGGTGGCGTGCGCCTGTAATCCCAGTTACTTCGGAGGCTGAGGCAGGAGAATTGCTTGAACCTGGGAGGTGGAGGTTGCAGTGAACTGAGATCACATTACTGCACTGTAGCCTGGGTGACAGAGCCTTGCTCTGTCAAAACAAAACAAAACTATAATGCATGTATTGGATATTATTTATCTTCAATAAACTAGAAGAGTCAAAAAATCGCTTTTCACCTTAAGTTTTGGATATATGTAGCGCAAAGAATCTGCAGTTCCCATGTCAGCATCATCAGGAATACACACAATATCTGGCTTCATTTTCATCTTGAATTCTGCACATAGAGCCTTTTGAACATCCCTGGTTGTAACCACAATGACTTCTATAGGACAAAAGAAAAAAAGAAAGAAAAGCAAAAACTTATTCATGTAGACAGTGGTTTCACTATTTCAATTAGATTTGGTCTATTTCTAGGTATAATAACAACTGCTAATATTATTGCGCCTCTTCAATGTGTTTTACCTGCATTCCCCCAATTAATTCTTTTTTTTTTTTTTTTTTTACAGACAAGGTCTTAGCCACTCAGGCTGGAGTGCAGTGGCACTATCACAGCTCACTGCAGCCTCAACCTCCCGAGGTCAGGCAATCCTCCCACCTCAGCCTCCCAAGTAGCTGAGACTACAGGCATGTGCCACCATGCTTGGCTAATTTTTGTACATTCTGTAGAAATGAGGTTTTACTCTGTTGCCCAGGCTGGTCTCCAACTCCTGGGCTCAAAGGATCCACCAGCCTTGGCCTCCCAAAGGGTTGCAATTGCAGGCGTGAACCACTGCGTCTGGCCTCCCCTAATTAATTCTTACAGCAGTCTCATCTTATAAATAAGGTATCTTGGATTAAAAGACATGCTGGTTGGGCGCAGTGGCTCATGCTTGTAAATCCCAGCACTTTGGGAGGCCGAGGGAGGCGGATCACTTGAGCCCGGGAGTTCAAGACCAGCCTGGGCAACATGGCAAAACCTTGTCTCTACAAAAAACTTCAAAAAACCGGAGGTTTAGGTGGGAGGATTGCTTGAGTCTGGGAGGCAGAGGTTTCAGTGGGCCAAGATCACCCCACTGCACTCCAGCCTGGGCAACAGTGTGAGTCTCTCTCAAAAAAACAAACAAACAAACAAAAAATCAGGTCTATATGAATGGTGCCCACACTTTAATATATTATATGCCACTTCTCCTTGATATGAAGAATTCAGAAGAACGTTCATCAAATATACAAATGGGAAGAAATACAAAAAACACTTTGGGAAGCCAAGGCGGGTGGATAACTTCAGCCCAGGAACTCAAGACCAGCCTGGGTAACATGGCGAAACCCTGTCTCTGCCAAAAAAAAAAAGAAAAAAAAGAAAAATTATCCAGACGTGGTGGCGTGCATGTAGTCGCAGCTACTCAAGAGGCTAAGATATGGCCGGGCACGGTGGCTCAAGCCTGTAATCCCAGCACTTTGGGAGGCTGAGATGGGCGGATCACGAGGTCAGGAGATCGAGACCATCCTGACTAACACGGTGAAACCCCGTCTCTACTAAAAAAATACAAAAAACTAGCCGGGCGAGGTGGCGGGTGCCTGTAGTCCCAGCTACTCGGGAGGCTGAGGCAGGAGAATGGCGTGAACCCGGGAGGCAGAGCTTGCAGTGAGCTGAGATCCGGCCACTGCACTCCAGCCTGGGCGACAGAGCGAGACTCCATCTCAAAAAAAAAAAAAAAAAGAGGCTAAGATGGGAGGATCGCTTGAGCCCAGGAGGCAGAGGTTGCAATGAGCTGAAATCATGCCACTGTACTCCACCCTTGGGCAAAAGAGTAAGACCCTATATCAAAAAATCAAAAAAACCAAATGGGGCCATGCGTAGTGGCTCACGCCTGTAATTCCAACACTTTGGAAGGCCGAGACAGGCAGATCACTTGAGGTCAGAAGTTCAAGACCAGCCTGGACAACATGGTGAAACCCTGTCTCTATCAAAAATAAAAAAAAATTAGCTGGGAGTGGTGGTGCATGCCTGTAGTCCCAGGTACTTGGGAGACTGAGGCAGGAGAATTGCTTAAACCAGGGAGGTGGAGGCTGCAGTGAGCTGAGATCACATCACTGCACTCCAGCCTGGGCGACAGAGTGAGACTCCAACATTTTAAATCTTCATTCAATACAAAGAGAGAGCTATTAAGCTACCACCCCTTCCTATTGGAGGCAACTCTAATAATGGAATGAACACTGGATCACAAGACTGGGCCTCAGGCTTTGGCACCCTGATTTATTATATTTAAATATAGGACACCTCAAACTCAATGTGACCAAAGCTGAACTCATTATTTTAATGAAGACAAAATTCATTAAAACCTTTTCCTGGCCAGGCACAGTAGCTCATACCTGTAATCCCGGCACTTTGGGAGGCCGAAGTGGGTGGATCACAAGGTCACAAGATCGAGACCATCCTAGCTAACATGGTGTAAACCCGTCTCTACTAAAAATACAAAAAATTAGCCAGGCGTGGTGGCACATGCCTGTAGTCCCAGCTACTCAGGAGGCCGAAGCAGGAGAATCGCTTGAACCTGGGGGAGGTTGAACCCTGGCAGAGGTTGCAGTGAGCCGAGATCATGCCATTGCACTCCAGCCTGGGTGACAGAGCAAGACTCTGTCTCAGAAAAAAAAAAACAACAAAACTGTTCCTTCTCTCCTATTCCTTTTCCTACTTAATGGCATAACTATCTACCTAGTAATGGCATGACTATCTACGTACTTACCCAAGCAAAAAGTAGAGAGGATCACTAGACTTTAAGGTTCTGGAAGTCAGGGCCTGAGCTGTCTTTTCAATTCTGTACCTCCATGCTTAATAGAGAACCTAGTATTTACATCAAAACACAATTTAAAACATATATATATTATGTATCAGATAATACAAATATTACCTGGTACATAATAGACTCTAAGTACTGACTATGAGGCATTTAAGAGTCTCAATCTGCTCTTTCTGATATCCTTACAGGGTTCGTCTTGGATCACTGTGGACATGAGCTCCATAACGACAACACTTAGTGCTATCCTCTCAACCTTTTTCACACAGCAATAGAGTACTCCTACACTCCTTATTTTAAAAAGCCAGTCTTCAGCCAATGAGTTCTAGTCATCCTCTCTCACTCTCATAATGCTGACAAATCATGGGGATCAAATCCCTTAAAAGTTTTATGAGTTCACAGCTCACTTTGTCATAGCTCACCTTCAAATCCAACACGCTCAAGCAGGTTCAATGGGTACCAAATTAAAGGTTTATTCCCAACTGGAAGCAGAGGTTTGGGAATGCTGGAAGTTAGGTCTGTCATCCGAGATCCTCCACCTACTGCCATCACTACTGCTTGAAATTCCATTTTTACAAACTGCAAGTACAGAAAAAACAATTAACAGAAAAAAACCAATGTAACAAAAATCAAAGCACACACAATATTAGTCTATTTTTATTTAGGTTACTGATATCCACTATGTCAAATGCATAATTCCCAACTCTAGCAATCAGAGTAAGAAAAGCTTAGCTGCAGATAAACATTATGTCTACCAATACGTATTCTCAGTTCTACCCTTGGTAAAAGTGGGAGGATATGAATGAAGGGCCCTTGCCCTTGAGTTATTCACAATTAAGTGGAGAAGACAAATTCAGTAAATCGCAATATATGTCATTAGTGCCACAGCAGAAAAATATCCAAGATATAGTGGGCATACGACAAAAGGAACATCTAGTTGTCATTGAAAACACAGGGAAGGTTTTAGAGGAAGTGATGCTTGAGCTGACACTGAAGAAGTAAGAGTTTACCAAGTGGGCTTCTGATGTATGAATTTTTACTCTTTGAAAATATTAGGCTGGGTGAGGTGACTCACATCTGTAATCCCAGCACTTTGGGAGGCTGAGGTGTGTGGATCACATGAGCTCAGGAGTTCGAGACCAGCCTGGGAAACATGGCGAGACGCCATCTCTACCAAAAATACAAAAAATTAGTCAGGCGTGATGGCTTGTGCCTCTGGTTCCAGCTACTTGGGAAGCTGAAGTGGGAGGATCATTTGAGCCTGGGAGGCAGGTGTTGCAGTGAGCCGAGACTGGACCACTGCACTCCAACCTGTGTGACAGAGTGAGATCCTGTCACAAAAAAAAAAAAAAAAAAAAAAAAAGAGAAAAAAAGAAAACATTAAAAGATGTCTGACTAGAATTAACAGCAGAAACACAAGCATGTTAGGATTCTGAAAAGTATGAAATGACTTAAGACTCCAATAATTCAGCCATCGGCTCATCTTCTTATTCCTCCAATTTTTAAAGATATCACTATAAACACAAACGTAGGCTTGTATCTGAACCTAGATTTACAGAACACAATTATAAAAACAAACCAAACGGTTAATTCCTTTTTTCAAACTCAAGGTAATAAACAAACCTATTTGACTTTGAAAAGAATCTCTTTACAGAAACTACCACAGAACAGAAACACAGTAAAAGGTCATAAATATTTATTTATTTATTTATTTATTTATTTATTTATTTTTAGAGATAGAGTTTCACACTTGTTGCCAGGCTGGAGTGAAATGGCGTGATCTCGGCTCACTGCAACCTCCACCTCCCAAGTTTAAGCGATTCACCTGCCTCAGCCTCCCAAGTAGCTGGGATCACAGGCATGGGCCACCATGCCCAGCTAATTTTGTATTTTTAGTAGAGATGGGGTTTCACCATGTTGGCCAGGCTGGTCCCAAACTCCTGACCTCAGGTGATCCACCCGAG